>NC_085843.1:99840060-100152203 GCF_035594765.1 Anolis carolinensis
GTTTTAATTTGTTTTAATTGCAATTTTTAAAAAATATTATGTTCTTTGGCATCTAATGATTGCTGATTGTGAGGTTGCCCTGAGTCACACACCCCCCCCCCCCCCCCCCCGGCAAGGAGTGAGGACGGGATATAAATGTCTGAAATAAATAAATAAATAAATAAATAAATAAATAAACATACATGCAGAAGAAACTACATAACATTTCTAGCTACTGGCTGCTTTATTTCAGTACAGCATCAGGTCACTTATACAGCTGTTGCCTATCTACAGTTTTACGGCTTAGCAGCTAATTGACCCCTATCTTTGGATGCAGCTTCTGGAATAACTCCATAAACAATAGAGAAAAGTACATTGTGGTTGTATAGTCCCATTCAGCTGTCTCTCTCTGAGGAAACTTTCCAAATACTCTAGTATCAGAATTTGCATTTGAGTAACCATATTTGTTATGTAATGAAAATCAGACACAGCCAAGACATCAGTAATGGAAAGATGCATTTCAAATACCAGCAAAGGTTTTCAATAACTGGTCCTGTTGCAGACCAGCTAAAAAAAGTAACTCTAAAAGAATATTGAAAGTTGTAAAAGAACACATTGATATACCCCACAGGGAACAGGCAAAGAACAGTTCTCTGGTCTACTTAAGATAAATTGATCTGACAATGTCAGAAATGACTGTCAGGCACTCACTGTTATGAAAGGAGGAAAGAGGGTCCCTGTTAGGAACAATGGAGGTAGAAACTTGCACTTGAACACTAGCTGATAGCGCAGGACAGCTATCACTAAAACTGAGGTCAAGTCATCTTGAATATAGACTATTGTGAAATTTGCTGAAAACTTTTCTCAATGACATTGAGTGACAATCTGGTAGCAAGGAGATAGAAGTGGAGTAGATAGAAACCAGGATTTGGGACATGTAATGTTATTCTTCTTTGAAATATTGGTTTGCTTAACTTTCCATAGGAAGCACTTAACCACATTGTATTCTTTCATCATCCCTGTGGGAAGGTAAGCGTAAGTACCTGGTGTTTGTAGTTTAATGATGTTCAAGTGTTATCTGCCTGAGAATTCTAATTGCTCCTCTAAACTACAAATTCCAGGATTTCATAGGAGGTTGCTATGGAATATACAGCTATAATAGTTCAGTGTAAACAGGTATGAAACGTTCAGACCCTGGGTCCAAATCCTGTTCTATTTGAATCCTCTGGGTTGCTTTAAGGATGACATTGTCATCATGCTGCTGTCAGAAATAGCAGGATAATAAATAAATAAATAAATAAATAAATAAATTTTATTTGTACCCCACCACAATCTCCCAGAGGGATTCGGGGCGGCTCACAGAGCACTCAAGGTGTAACATGCAAGATACTAAAATGCAAAAACAAAACATAAACATTAGTATAAACAATCAACATAACATCACAATATCATTCATACTCCTAGTTAAAACAGTAAAATACAGTGATTGCTGCAAGTATAAACAGTATACGATCTCAGCCTGGTAAAGTGCTTGATGGAGAATCTAAAGGTCCTCATATGTATTTGAAAAGGATGTAGATGTGGTCGAAGGCTTGTCAGAAAAGCCATGTCTTTATTTGTGCCTTCCCCAAACCAGAATCAACGGCTTGAATGGACTGTGAAATTTGAAGATGACAAAGGCCTTTTCTTCAACATCCTCTGTTTATGCTGCTGCATCATCCATTGGGATATTTAACAGTTAACAAGAAGCATGATGGTTATGTAAGCATGTTTTAAAATCTTGAAGTGACAATGAAGCTTCATTCCTAAGGGCATATAAACTAAACACTAACCAAAGGAAAAGCATACAGCACAAACAAATGCACATCTCTTGAGGCAAGGTTATTCTATAAATGCCTCCTGCAAAGTCAGTAAAGTGTTTTGGATGCTTTTGATTTTTTTAAAAAGGATTTGTACATGTGAATGGGGGAGGAGATGCTGAATGGCTCATTAGGAGGGTATTAGATCTTTCTCTGTTTTCAGAAGGTCAGTGAAGCTGTTACAGCCTGCTGCATGAGACGTTACTGCAAAAAAGAAAGGAGTAGAAAAATGACCCTCAGCTTTCAAAATAATTCAGTTGCATTTAAAGAGCATTTAACAATATAGAAAATACAAAGATACTTGGATAACCTCCCCTGCAATAAACACACATAACTTCAGACTACAGGTCAAATATACAAATGAAAAAGCAATGAGAGTCTCAGGGATCATATTGGCAGGAAAGAAGGAGAGGCCAGCTTTCCCAGGAAATCATTAATGAATAGGTTTCATTTGAAAGTCCTGGCTTACTTGTAATAAAGCTTTTGGAATTTCAGGCAAACAATGAGCACTTTTGGGTGGAAGATTAACCCAAGGAATTTAGTAAGTGGTGCATGAGAGGTTTAGCCATTTCAAAGTAATCTCCTGAAGTGTGTAAACTCAGCAACAAGCCTAATTAAAGTCTCTGAAATCCTTAGACCTTCCACTTCTGAGAAGAGGTTGAGAGCTTTACTGGAAAAGCCTTTGTTTTGAGGGAATGCAATTGAAGAGAATGGGGAGGGGGAAGAGAAGAAGGATGATGAAGAAGGCAACTCTGTCAGACTGAAAGCAGAAATTTCTCTCCTCAATGGCCCACCACTATCAGAAGTATAGCACACAACAGAGTTAGAGCACTTTGATTCCACTTTTACTGTCATGGCTCTATTTTTGATATTCTGGGATTTGTTGTTTTTGTAGCACCAGAGCTCTCACAGGGAAGGTATATAATAGATGAAACTACAGATCTCACAATTCCATCTATGGCAGTTAACATGGTGTCAGACTGATATAATTCTGTTGTGTGGAACACAGCCTAAGGACTGCATCACATAAAAACGGGAAAAGCAGAGGGAACCATCTTCTTTTGTTCCCTTCCATCAAAGTCCCGTGCTTTTCTGTCTTCAGGGATGGCAGCAGCCATCCCACATATTTTCCTCACCTTTCCCCATTTCTATGCACCGTCTCTCTATCTTCTGTTGTTGGGAGTCTGGTAGCACCTGACTCCTAGAAATGCAGTCTTCCCTCTGTTTCCCTATGCTGCTGCAACAGAGTTCATGGGCAACCACCAGAAGTGGCTTTCTGTCATGAGATGGCCTCCATGGGACTTGGTTTCAGCAGTGCAGAGATCAGAGAAGACTGCATGGGATAAAGAGCTAAGCCTAACTAGAACAGCCATCATGGAATTCCACCCACTAAAAGTGACTCAATCCATCATCTCAAGCACAGGCTGTACTAATACTTTTCTCCTTTTTGAGTATGATGGAGTTTGTTAAAGTAAATTAGTTTATAACCTCAACACGTCTTAATCCAGCCCTGTGGAGCTGGTGCTGACTCGAATAAGGAAAATTTGTAGGAGTGGGAAGGAAGAAAAGGACAAATGTGAAACGGAGCAGAGATATGGCAGAGAATATAGCAGATGAACAGATTAGTAAATACTGGAATTTCTTATGAAGACAGATGAACATTTACCCTTTGAGTATACAATGGGAATCTTAGGACTTTATCAAACAGCCCTTACAAAGCTGGGGGGCAGTGAGGGAAATCGTGGGGCAGCATCATGCTGCTTTCTTTACCATCACGGGTTGTCGGGGGTTGTAGTTTCCCTTCCCATGATGTTTCCCCTCTGTCCCCTGCTTTCTATTTGCCTCCTCCAGTTTTGTTATATGGGGCACTGGGTGTGCACCTGGCTCCTCTGGGCTCTGCTTCTCTGTGCTGCCAGCACGGAGCTTCATGGAGCCCTGCCGGAAGTAGCCCTGTGTCATATGATGGGCTCCAGGGGAATCCGTGCTGGCAGCATGCTGGAAGCGCAGAGGGGCAGGGAGAAGACGCTTCTCTACCTCAATGTGATGAGGTCCTAAATCCATGTGCTAAAATAACAAGAAAAAGTAATTAATTGAGGCATTTCTACATTAGACATTAACTGTATCTTGTTCAGGGCCAGAAGTTGGGATTTTCCAAAGGTACTTCAGTTTGAATTGTTCTGTTGCATTTTTTATTCTTTTGGTTTTGTGATCTCCCTCAGCAGCTACTCATCATGATTTTCCTAAACAGAAGTGCATGACACAAAATGTGTTTGTTCATAAATTAGAAGTTAAATAGGTGTCATACAGATGTGTGCATGTTCACACTTAACAAACAAAAAACCAAGACGCTAACGACACTTGGCAATAGCACATTGTTACAATTGTTCCTTAATTAAAATACCTTGGTGGTTGATTATGATTATGATTATGTTAAGGCACCAGGTGCAGATCTTCAAAAAATTAGTGAGACCATGCTGACTGAGGGAAGCAGGTAGCTGTAGTCTTTAAAAGTAACTTTCTGTATCTGTATCTAGAATTCCAAAGCCTGTAACTTAGGAGGTGTATCAATTGGTGCTTCAGGGTTGTCAAGTCTAAGAAGAAAAAATGCTTTGGGAGTATAGCCATGTAGTAAGGGAGGAGAAATAGAAATATGAAGATTCAGAGAAAAATATATGGAAATGTTCATTCCTTCCCTCTGCTGAGCACAGGGGACTGACAGTCTCATGTCTGATAAATGAGGTCTGTTGAAAATCACTTTATCTTGCTCTATTTGTTTCTCCATCATGCTGCATAGGGAGATTATGGCTGGGGCATGATATTATTTCCATGCCTCTTCATAGAACACAAGGTGCTGTTTGACCAACTTATAAATGGACCAATAATTAGCAAAAACTATGTATCCACTAATGTAGATTTGATTAGTTGTCCCAAAAGCTTAAGCATAATGCCTGACATGTTCATGACAAATACACTACTAGTAAAAGTGAGTAGCAGAGAAAACAATATTGTTGATAATGCTGTGATGAATGCTATGGCAAAGCCAGTCAGTCTTCATTTAAGGATTAGCTTTCCTATAAAGAGATGTCATGGTTAAAGCTCAGGTCTCTAAATTCAACTGCATATTTGTTAGTTTATAGCCTTCAGGCAAGCCACAATGGGATCTATTGTCCCCTGTTACGTCAATATGTTATCCTCAGGGTCCATCCAGACAGGCTCCAAAATGTGAGGCCTGTCTGGCTTTTACCGGAGATATCCAAACGATGCCTCAGGTAAAAGCAAATTAATTTGGGAGAAAGCAGGTAAACGCTGCTTTGTCCGAAATTAATTAAATACTCTATTAGATACAAGCCTTCCTGAAAGGCTTGGGTCTAATGGGCCATTGGGCCTGTGGATACTGACTCCGGGGTAGTCCTGGGACTACTCAGAGGTCATCCCCACATCCCGCTTGGTTTTTCGGGCTCCATGAGCAAGGAGAAGCAAGGGGGCACCCACCCCTTCCCCCATAGTCCCCCCAAAAAGCCCTTAAAATTAAAGAAAACTTCCTGGGCTGCCATTTTACTGCTCCGGCAGTCCTCCTGGTGCTTAGAAATGATGCAGCGGGAGGTGGGGGGGGGGGCAGGATCACAAAATTACTCCTCCCCTCCCCCTCCCCGCCTCCTGGCACATCATTTCTACATGCCAGGACGACTGCTGGGACAGCGGAATGGCAGCCCAGTAAATTTTATCTAATTTTAAGGTTAGTTGCGCGCGGGGGGGGGGGGGGGGTAGTTACCAGGAGGACATCTCACTGGGAAAGCCCGATTTTCTTTGGAGGGTGTGGGGACAGAAATGTGTGCCAAAGCGGGTTTTAAAACCCACTTTGGCGCACATTTCTGTCAAGTCTGGGTGTGCTCTCAGTAATTCATATAGACTTTGCAGATTCCCATATAACACTTCCATGATAGCTAGGGTGGCTTTGGCATTGCATGGCTTACAGTTGTGGGGACTGAATGTACACATCGCCCTCAGTTTTAGAGTCCTCTTAAAGAACGCTGGAAGGGAGGCATCTAGAAGCACAACCAGCTTGGATGATTAATCTCCCCAAGTATCAGGGAAATACACTGGCTTTCATTCATTTGGAATCCCACTCCAGCCGTGCCAGGATTCTTCCAACAAGTAGACTGTAGACTGTGTTTCTATGAGTCAGCAGCAGGTATTCTGATGCTCTGTGCTAGTTGTACTTCTTTATCTGTAACTAATAAAATGCTGAGCTTTAAATTCCCATTACTATATATTTGTTCTCCTTCATTGTACACACTCTATACTACTACGGTAACAGTCACATCATCAAAGACTAGTCTTGGATAAGATGTATACCAGCACACTAATATGTTCTAAAAATATGAAAAACAACAAAATAGGAACAAGCATACCCTAAAATACCAGGGAAGGATCTGCAAATACACTAAGCCAAACTGATTCATTGCATTTTAACAGACTTTTGTTCTTTATTATCTGTTTCAAAAATGATACTTGTAATGAATTCCTTTTTTGATCAGGCAAGCTAGCCTTAGATTAAAAAGATCACAGCATAACTATATGTTTGTGTTCTCACCTTAGATGCTAAATACAGTCATGCAGTGTTTCAGATAAATCTCCTCTGAATATAAGAAGATTAGGGGCAACCTAATCAGGGCTTATTGGTAATATACTTGATCTAAGCCACACATGGTTAGGTAGCAAGGAATTTGACCCACTATTGCAACAGCTCCCTTGGAAATGAATTTTTCAATGCAAAATTATCTGTGCAGATATCCTTCCTGTATTCAAGTAGCCTGAAAATGATAATGAATAATAAATAACTAGAACCAAAATTGTATTAGTATAGCAGCACTGTGATGTGTTGGCCAGTTTAGAAAATAAAAGTGATAGAGTGTGATGTCTCATGGGCCATGTAGTCCCGTTCCTAGTACTATTGTGGCAGACGAAGAGGAAAACTTGGGTTTCCCACCGATTCAGCCAGAATTGGAGCCCTTGCACCTGCAGGATGTTTGCCCTCAAGAAGTCAACCAAACAAGCCTTGGGCAGAATTCTCCCCCGTTCTCTCGCAAGGATAATTATAATCGAGATAGAGGCGCTAGGGAGGCGAAGCGCCGAAGCGCCAGAATCGCTGCCAGACAATTAGCTGATTAAGCCTGTTTCCCTTGGGAAATCTTAAGGAGTCATGCATCTGGACACAGTCTGGGTTTCACTTCTTGTTCCCCAGGGAAAGTGTCCCTGGGCGGGAAAACAAGATCCTATATAGGTGTTTACCCACAAGGAGATCCTTGCGGAGTCAATTCGTCAGCTTCAGGAGTGAGATCGTGTGTGGACTACGCTACTCCAGTTCCTTGTTTCCAGGACCTTGCCGTGGACCTTGTTCTAGTTCCAAGCCTGCCTTGCTCCCCGGACCTCGCCACGGACCCTGTTCTTGCTTCTTGCTTCTTGTTGCCTCGTATCAAGCCTTGTTTGCCAAGAATCTAGTTTGTTTTCCAGCCTTGTTGTCAAGCTCCATTGGACTAAAGGACCCTGTCATTTCCCCACACTTGCTCGGCAAGTGTGTGTTTCGGTTATTGGATTATAACTTTGGACTCTAATATCTCATATTGGACATTGATTTCCTGGACTATATTTGACCTTTCCTGAAAGGTCTATTTCTGAACTATATTCTTCACTTGTTTTTATTGACTTTATATATTCCTTTACTAAAGATATTAGATAGATTCTGGTCTCTGTGCATGGTTATTGGTGCTCTGCAGCCTGGGTCCTGACATAGAGTGAGATTCTGTCATCCTGATTCAGTGAAGGAGATCTGAATGCTGAAGCAGGCACTTCTGTCTGTTTGTTGAAATAGAAGACGGTTTAGTGTAAAGCCAGAGTAGTAATGGATGAACTAAGCAAAATTATGGAGATTTTGAACCCTGCCGGTAGAAGGTCTAAGTTTCCCTCTGCTACTGCTCCTGACTTCCAAGTCTCCAGGCTGGGAAAGAGTGGCTACATGGACAACAATTAATAATAATAATAATAATAATAATAATAATAACTTTATTTTTATACCCCGCCTCTATCTCCCCGAAGGGGACTCAGGGCGGCTTACATGGGGCCAAGCCCGAATAAAAACAGTAGCAGTATAAAACACAGCAATAGACAACAACTTGCACAGTAAAAAAATAAAAAAATAAAATAAAACATTAGCCAATAAAAAACAAGAACTAATAAAAACATGGATTAAAACTGAGAGATTGTAAAAGTAGACTGGGTAAGGTGCACCATATAAATATTGTAGACACGAGGTGACTGATAAAGTGCTGCAAATTCTGGAAGTGCAAATTGGGATGGGAATAGACCCTGTGTCTATATCGAGTTGACAAAGGTAAAAGGTGCAAACCGGTACAAGAATGGTCACAGATACAGGTTGCTTCTGTGAGCAATCTTTATCTAAAGGCTTGAGTAAAGAGCCAGGTTTTCAAGCTCTTTCTGAATGCTACCAGGGTGGGGGCTTGCCTGATTTCCCTGGGGAGCGAGTTCCAGAGCCGGGGGGCCACCACGGAGAAGGCCCTCTCTCTCGTCCCCACCAACCGTGCTTGTGACGGAGGTGGGAGCGAGAGGAGGGCCTCCCCCGACGAACGAAGAGATCGTGCAGGTTCGTAGGGCGAGAGGCGATCACTAAGGTAGGAGGGTCCCAAACCGTTCAGGGCTTTGTAGGTGATCACGTGCACCTTGAATTGGGTCCGGAAGGTGAACGGCAGCCAGTGGAGCTCCTTAAGCAGGAGGGTTGACCGCTCCCTATAATTTGCTCCAGTTAGAAGCAAGGCTGCCGAACGTTGAACTAGTTGGAGTTTCCGGGCCGTCTTCAAGGGCAGCCCCACGTAGAGTGCATTGCAATAGTCCAGTCTAGAGGTAACTAAGGCATGGACCACCGTGGCCAGATCAGACTTCACGAGGTAAGGTCGCAGTTGGCGCACAAGTTTCAATTGTGCAAAGGCCCTCCCGGCCACGGCCGACACCTGAGCATCAAGCGTCAGTGCTGAGTCCAGGAGGACCCCCAAACTGCGGACCTGCGCCTTCAGGGGGAGTGCGACCCCGTCAAGCACAGGTAGCCACCCAATACCCCGATCGGACATACGACTGACCTGGAGGACCTCTGTCTTGTCGGGATTAAGCTTCAGCTTATTCGCCCTCATCCAGCCCATCACAGCTGCCAAGCACTGGTTCAGTATCTGGGGGGCTTCCTTGGAGTTCGGTGGAAAGGAGTAGTAGAGTTGAGTGTCATCTGCGTAGAGATGGCACCGAACTCCAAAACTCCGGATGACCTCTCCCAGCGGTTTCATGTAGATGTTAAAAAGCATGGGGGACAGAATGGAACCTTGCGGGACCCCACAGGTCAAAGGCCAGGGGTCTGAGCAGGTGTCCCCCAGCTTCACCAACTGGGAACGGCCCTCCAGGAAGGACTGAAGCCACGACAGAGCCATGCCCCCAAAGCCCATCCCGGAGAGCCGTCCCAGAAGGATACCATGGTCGATGGTATCGAAAGCCGCTGAGATGTCCAAGAGAACCAGCAGGGTCACACTCCCCCTGTCCAGCTCCCTGCGGAGGTCATCCACCAAGGCGACCAAAGCCGTCTCAGTACTGTGCCCAGGTCTAAAGCCAGACTGCGATGGGTCCAGAAAATCGGTGTCATCCAGGAAACCCTGGAGCTGCGAGGCAACCACCCGCTCCAGGACCTTGCCCAAGAAAGGGAGGTTCGAGATTGGTCTGTAGTTGTTTAGAATGGCCGAATCAAGGGAGGCCTTCTTCAATATAGGCCTCACTATGGCCTGTTTGAGGACAGATGGAAATTTGCCTTGATCCAAAGAGGCATTAATTATCATCACAAACCACTCTACCAACCCTCCTCTGGCCGATTTAATTAGCCACGAGGGGCAAGGGTCTGCAGAGCAAGTGGTCGCTCTCACCGCCCCAAGGATCCTGTCCACGTCATCCGGGCGAACAAGCTGAAACGAATCCCACAAGTTCGAACAGACAGGTGCCTCAGTTACCTCCTTTGGCATTGCAACAAAACTAGCATCCAAGTCGAAGCGAGTCTGAGCGACTTTGTCTGCAAAGTGGTGCGCGAACTCGCTGCACCGAGTTGCCGAGTCTTCGGGTGCCCCTCCCCCCTCAGGAGGGTGAAGGAGCTCCCTGACGACCCGAAACAACTCCGATGGTCTGTTAGTTGCAGACGCTATGCGGGCAGTCGTGAAGGTCTTCCTGGCTGCCCGCAAAGCCGCGGAGTAGGCCCTAATAGCGGCTCTAGCCCGTGCTCGGTCAGAAACGCTACGAGTTTTCCGCCAGTGGCACTCTAGTCCCCTCCTCGAGCGCTTCATCACTGCCAGCTCCTCCGTGAACCAGGGAGCCGAAGTGACTCTTCGCAATGAGAGGGGACGTTCGGGGGCGATCATGTCAATTGCCCTGGACATCTCGCTATTGTAGCGATCTACCAAGGCATCGACAGGATCGTCAGCCTCCATGACAGGAAGATCCCCAAGAGACCTCAAGAATCCATCTGGATCCATCAGTCTCCTGGGGCGGACCATCTTAATGGGTCCACCACCCCTGCGGAGGTTTGAGGTCACAGTGAGTCTTAAACTGATCAGGTGGTGATCGGACCATGACAACGGAAGAATATTTTGCTCTTCCGCTCCGACCTCACCATCTGCCGCAACAAAAACCAGGTCAAGTGTGTGTCCAGCTTGATGAGTGGGACCAGATATCACTTGGGACAGTCCCATGGTCGTCATGGCGGCCATGAAGTCTTCAGCTGCACCAGTTAATGTGGCCTCGGCATGAATGTTAAAGTCCCCCAGCACTACCAGCCGCTGAGAGACCAACGCCGCACCAGAGATCACCTCTGCCAGCTTGGGCAGGGAGACTGCCGTGTCGCGGGGTGGACGGTACACCAGCAGAATCCCCAAACTGTCCCGGGTACCCACCTTAAGATGGACACACTCAAAACCTGCAGATTGCGGGATGGCGCACCTGACCAGGGAGATTGTCTGCCGAAAGACCACCGCAACCCCACCTCCCCGCCCCCCGGCTCTGGCCTGCTGTTGCACCCCGAAACCTGGAGGACACAGCTGGGCGAGATTTACCCCGCCGGGCTCATCCAACCAATTATGTCAGAAGCAACTTGAGAACATACTACAAGTTGCTTCTGGTGTGAGAGAATTGGCCATCTTCAGAGACGTTGCCCAGGGGATGCCTGGATGTGTTACCATTCTGCTGGGTGGCTTCTCTCATGTCCCCGCAAGCTAGAGTTGTCAGACGGGAGCTCATCCCATCTCGCGGATTTGAACCAGCAACCTTCAGGTCAACAGTTCAGCCGGCACAAGGGTTTAACCCATTTTGCCATCATGGCTCCATCAAAGATAATGGAAATGCTTCTCTTCTTGGGAAGTCTCTCCAATGGAAATTTGGCCACAAGCAGCTCCAGATCCAAGACTTGCATAACTAAACACAAATATTTTAAGAGTTGTAGTAATCACTGAAGTCTTCTTTCAAAACACATCCAGGGATGACTTTTTCTTTTGCAAGCCTCCACTTGTCTTATGAATTCCACTTTGCAGTAGCCAGGTCCCTGTTACATCTTTGTCAATCTTTTATTTTTGCATTAAATGTTTGATCTACATGGTGTTTTAAAAAGGATCCAAAATATGCTTGATACTAGTCTTAAAACATTATACAATGTTGATTGTGCTAAATACAAATATATCTACACAAACACACACACACACATGCATATTAAAAACCCTAGTGGAAGAGTGGGTTGTCTTTTTCAATATGCCCTACATCTGTATGCAGGCTAAGGCTCAGGGGAGGCTATTTGATTGAAATAAGCCCATGAATAGAATTTCTGAAGCTAAGCAGTCAGTGGCAGAGGAGGCATTAGATCTATACTAGCATGATCCCACCTGAGAAAGCTGCTCATTCCAAAATTCAGCAAGGGAGATTACCTTTTTTCATTCCGCAGTATTTCATATTGCATTTATTTTCAAAGGGAGAATAGATTATGATTAAATGTTCAATGACTGAGGGGTTATTGAGGAGTTCAGTTTAATAAGCAGGGAGGAGCCCTTTAATTCTTTCTGAAATGTGACTTTAATAACTTGCTTCTGATATTTTGATAACAGGAAAAGGTGAGTATGTAGTATAATGGAGACTGCCATTTTCATGTTTGCCATTTGCTGAAAGATTGGGTCAAATCATTCAAGCTCTCAAGACTGATGAAACAGGGATTCATCCATCACAAGAATAATTCACTTGCACTACAAATAGTGTTTCTTGCAACAGCAAGGGGAAATGACTTCCAAAAGCCATGCCTTACATTTGCTTGTAGGTAATGAAATTGTGCCTTTTGCTTAATAATTATTTTTGAAATATTCCTGAAGAGTTAAATAGTCGTATTTGAATGCAGCATATGTACAAATGTGAGCTCTGAAACTTTATTTTCACTGTGGTAGCATTCCCTTCATTCAAGATAATGCACAGAATCTTAGGAGCAGTTTGCACACTATGTTTCAGAATCAGCACATAAGATTTTAAACAAACTTGTAAAGCTTCTGTATCACTATAAATACAGGATTACTACCATGTATTGTGTTCAGTTGTCTTTATAGTTTTCATTATTTCTCACAAAATACTTTAATGTTGAGCATCCTTTATCCAGAACTCTGAAATCCAGAATACCTCCAAATCAAAAATATTCCACATGGGTGGTTGAGATAGTGACATCTTTGCTTTCTGATGTTCAGTTAACACAAACTTTCTTTCATGCACAAAATAATGAAAACGTTGTATAAAAATTACTTTCAGACAATATATATGCAAATACAAGTATTCCAAAGTTTGAAAAATCCAAAACACCTCTGGTCATCCTGGATTTAAATGAAGGTAGTAGAAAAAGGGTATTGCTTAAATACCCTTTTTAAAAGAACAAAAAACAAACACCCGGGCTTCATTTGAGGAGAAATCATTTAACTGTGGGTCCATGTAAAGTATTTACTGAGGACTAATCCAATGATTCCTTTCAAGTAGAAAAGACTCATTAATTCAGTGGAAATTGCATAAGAACTGATTTACACAGTGCAGTTACAGCACTAGGATTCCACCTTAGTTGCCATGATTCCATCCTATTGAGTCCAGGGGTTTGCTATTTTGCCACATCAAATGACAAATCATAGGATTCCATAGGATGGAGCCATGGCAGCTAAAATGGAATAATGGTACTATAACTGTATAGGGTGAATTGGCCCCAGGCTTCCATTGATCCAATGGAACTACTCTAGACAAAGAACTGGATTTAGGTCAAGATATAAAGGGCTAGAGGATTATCTATCAGCTGTGGTTTTTGCCTTCTTACCATGTCAGCTGAGGATTTCATAGGAGCGCAGAGAAGTACCAGATGGTTTCATGTTAGAAGGGATCCAATCTGATGTTGAGTTTCTGAGATCGTCTGACATACTATTTTTCTGTAAGGACGTGCTCTCTTAACTCCTGAGGTTGTCCCTTTTCTCCTATGACATCTGTAAAATAGGCTTCAAAGCAACCAGAATGCCTCTTTTTCATACACCTGTATTATATATCCCCCTTTTTTTGGTTTCTATACCTATCACTTGCTTTCCTATGTCAGTCAATGTTGTGGCTCCTCTCATTGGCTAAGACCAGTGAAAGAGAGGCCAAAATAGATTTCTCAAAAAGTATTGGGCATGATACATGATATTTTGCCTCATATCTCTGCTTCTCTCTATATTCCTAATCTAACTCTCCACTTTTATCCATATTCTATATTTAGGACCTCTTCACATGGGGTATTTTTGCCCTGTTTTGCCACTTTTATGTGTAGCAAGGAAGGGGCCTGCTGTGTGCCATCACAACGCAAGAAAGGCCCCACCCACATTCCTTCCAAAGTGGAGGAGAAGAGCCAAAAGGGGAGGAAAGTGTAGTTTGGGTAGTTCCAACGGAGCTACCCAAACTACACTTTCCCTTCAATTTCCCATTTCCACCCTTTCTGCCATCTGATGAGGGGAGGGAAAGGGTGCCAAAGCCATGAGCCACCCCACACATCTTCCCTTTCACTGCTGATTGCCAACACAACGACACAGCACAAAAGGGTCATGTGCAGGGTATACTTGAAATACTTCTCTGGAAGCTGTGAGAAAGCTAAAGCTTTTTCAGAAAGTGGGGCTAGAACTAATAATGTTTTCCATTTCTGTTGATAAAGAATGCTCTCAATAGTAAGCCCTTCGCTGATTTATATAATTGAAAGCAGGATAATTTCTCTCCACATACTGTTTGAGTTGCTGAAAACAAGCCATAAAGGTTTGTCTCCACCAAATCCTTTGGGAATGTTAGGTTCTTACGAAACTATTTCCACCATCTCTCTAAGCTTAGGAAGGCAGGGCGTGTTTTTATGCCAATTTAGCCAATGATGTACATGAGCTGAGATGCTGATCAGCCACATCAGCTGACTTGTTAAACTTTAAAGCTTTCACGAAATGACTGGTTGCAAACTGGTGCAGTTTAATTATATGTCATGGGTTGTTTTAAGGCGTGAAGCTCTGCGGCCTCCTGCTTGTACTTCATGAGGCAAATCAGTGCAGCTTAGCCATGGAGAAAAAGTGCCCTTTGTGATTTGAGCATAGAATTGTACATTACAAAACTGTTTGCAAGGAATACCTTTTCCCCCATTCCATGGGGTTGGACATGAAGGGAAATGTAAGGGGAAATGTAAGGGGTTGGACATGAGGGGAAATGAAATCCAAAGACACCAACCCCCACTTTCCCCCTGTCTGGGGAAATACATGGAAGACTGCCACCTAAATGTGAAAGGAGCTGAGCATTCCCTATCTTCGCATAATTGGAGTATAAATGGTCTTTCCTGCCTCATTTGAGATTTTCTGCAGAGGCTGCTTGTGCAAAAGGAATGGTTGGTGTTTGTTGCATTGCTTGAGAACTTAAAATGTAACTCAAGTTGAAAAGTTTTGCCAGGTTCATTCATAAGTAAAATATTTCATGAAACATTTAAACAGGGTTTGTTTAATTGTGTGTCATTTCTTCCATATTAGACCCTTTAGGCATTATAAACAGCAAATGTTCTCTCCATGGACATTTGGAAGGCTTCGCTTTATGAAGTGACTACCCCCTTTCCATCATATAAAAAACTTCCAACCGGCACCAGGGCACTCAAACATCTTTGGAGAATTGAACCCTGTCATACCACATTCCATAATTCTTTGGCATCCTGAAAATGATTCACACTGATGTAGACTGCAGGCAAGTGACAAAATACTGCTGCATTAGGCAAATTAGAACAACACACATTCCCATAACTGCTTCCACTTGTCTTACATTTTGAACCATTTCTGAGCAAAGGCACATGGGGCATACAATGGACCTCCAAGAGGACCTTTTTCAACCAGACTATATTAATCAGTTCTAAATCTGTTGTGAAATGTAGTAATGGTGGAAAGTACAGCTACATGAGGAAACAGAGGCTTGAGTTAACACTAAATTTCACACATACACCTCATGTTGTCCTCTGCACTATGTCCTGTTCTATTTTAGTAAGTCCCTCAACCGCCAGGAACAGATCTTTGGGGAGGGGAAATAAAGTGAGGCTTGTAGCTTGGGAGGAATATTTGGAAACTGTCTGCTTTCACTTGTTTCGGCAAGTAACACTAAACAAAAAGTATTGATTTCAATGAAAATCTTTTAGCACATGTTTTGTTTTTTCTCACAGAATCATATTACACAAACTTCAGTACTAAAAATATTTATTCAATAGCAATTAGTATATTTCATTAAAATAACAAAGGAGCCTATAACAAAGTTCTGAGAAGTACACTTTCCACTAGTTCCTGGAATAGTAAATAGTATGACATGCATTAATATCACTTTTTAACTTATCATATATACTCGCATATAAGCTGAGTTTTTCAGCCCTTTTTGGGGGCTGAAAAAACCCACCTCAGCTTATATTCGGGTGAAGCTTGTCGCCACTGTTTTCAAGTCCCACATTTGCTAAGGATGTGTGTTTCCAGTGGAAAAGAAGTGCCAAGTAGCTGCCATAATCTATGGGATCAGGTTTGTGAGTCCAGGATGGCAAAAGTCTTGTTTTGTGTGCTTTAATATTAGAATAGGGTAGAAATCTGGAAGGAGAGGTCCTCAAGCTGTTAATCAGCCAGAGACTTATGAAGCTAATATACTGAAGCAGATCATAGGTCCATTTAACTGAATAGCCCTCTCCGGGAGCAGCTGTACAGTGTTTCAGACACAGTGACAAAGAAGGAGGAAGAGAGATAGGAAGCATACCTGCCATATCTCTGTCCTCCAGAAAATAAACTAAAATCCTTGAAGCTTAAAATCAATGCTACTCAAAATGGTAGTTGAAAGGCCATTTCCACTCAATAAACCATTGCCAGTCTCTGATGACTTTCCAAGAAAGAAAGAAAAAACAGTTGTATGTCACGGGCACACATATGGTTTCAATAACTGGTGCACTGGAAAAAAAGTAACTGGCAGCAGATAGGTTGGGAGGCACTGGTTTAAAATCAAGCTCCATGACCTGACAAACCTACTTACAACAAGAAGTGAGAAAGAATTGGCCAGTGTCTCAACCAGTTTTCTTTTCCCCATTGATAGTTTTCTCCATACAGTACTGCTTGAGTTGACAAATGGATGTCTATATTCATCCCTTAATTTGTTTCAAGGACATTCAAGCAGTTACCCTATACCCACTTAACAGGGATTAAACGGCACTGAACTCAGTAAGAGTTACTTCTCAGTAGGGATATATAGGATTGTGTTGTCTTTCAGATTCGTAAGTATTACAAATGTATTTAGATTCTGAAGAGGACAGGACATATTATTTTCATACATACCCAAGAGAAGCTTCAAACATTTTCTTCAGACAACTGTCTTGGATTCTAAAAAAGTATCATGAATCTTTCATGGTACTCTCTTTGCATTGTGATTTTCCAGATTTTTTTTTTTTTTTTTGCAAAAAAATGAAATAACTAGAGTTTGGTGCCACTCTCAGTCCCTTCAGTTAACTTACATCTCCACTCTCTTCTGTATTAATTATGTGCATTTGTGTATCGATCAAGCATGGAAAAAGTGATCTTATTTGCTACACACATCTATTAGAAAAAATATTGCATTAGAAAATTTGAGATGCAATGATAGATATCATTCAGACATTGGTAATCAGGTATCATCCAGATGTTTTAGACTAGAGTTGCTACAAAACTGCACAAGCATGATCAATAACCAGGGATTATGGGAGGTGCAAGCTAAAACAATCTGTATTACTCAGTGTATATATACACAGAGAAAAAATATAAATGAATAAAAGGTTACCAATTTTATATTGTCCAGGTTTCCTACTCAAGCCAGAGGATGGAACAGAATTCAGGGTAGATGAAACTCATTGAACCATAAGGGAAAGGGATGTAAAGAGTCCTGCCATCCCTCAAACAAGTTCTTATGGTCACCTTGGAGTGTTAGCTATTTGGCACGACAGGGATGCTTTTCTGCTCCAAATAAAAATGCCACTCCCTTGGCAAAAGGGAGCCACATTTACATTTACCCAGTTTCAGCCAAGGAAACTACAGAATTCAACCACTTCAAAGACATCAGGAAAGCACTAGCAGATTGAAGTAGACAAGGTTGTTTGAGGGAATAACTCATGGAGATTATTCTAAAAGTTGTGACCCTAAGTCTTCTGGAAGGAGTGCATTCTTAGAATACTCTTAGAATCCTATGTTAAGAACAATGATAACAATGATAATATGCATAATCATGGAAGGGGTGAAAATGACGTAGCTCTGCGGGTTTTGTTGAACTAAAGCTTCCATTAGTTGTAGCCAGCATAGCCAGTGGTGAAGACTGAGAGTTTGAGCTCAACAGTATATCTGATGGGCTACATGATTTCTATACATAATCTATGGGTTGGATCTGGATCTTAAATTACTCATGACTAATCTGAATTCCATTGATTTCAATCGTTCTATTTTATTCAGTCTAGTTAATATGAATCACTCTCTTCCCTTGCAATAAATAAATGCTTGATATGATATTTAATTGGAGATTCATTAAATTATGTTTATATCCATATGTATCAATATGTACTATATACAGTTTATGCATATATCTCTCTGAATTGGTCACTACACCCAGAGATATATTTGCACACTTGAAATATATGCTGATAATTTTCATCATGACAGAATTCCGTAATAGGGACACCTATTAGGGATAACAATGCAAACAAAAACTTGAATGCCTGTGGGGAAAATATGCACTTGCTTCTGCCAATTGGATGAAATTTCCCCATGTAAAATAGCAAGGTGGGAGAGAAGGGAAGAGTCAATGAATATAATCACAAGCTCTGTCTCCCAGTAATAAGATCACCCGAAAATAGAATGACAAACAACAACAATTTATGGTAATAACAGCTTGATATGATAATATTGATTGACAATGTTTAGATCATGCTTAACTATAAAATCAATATTTTCTGTGGAACTTATCATCAAAATTTCAAGACAACAGTGAATAGAAATTCTGCATCAAAATGGAAATATACATCTGGCATCTCCCATTGCTACTCAATCCAAATCCATCTTTTAGGAAATGTAGCCACTTTAAGAGGCCATTTCCGTGTTGTTGGAGACTGGGTGTGGAGATACACCGAACTATTTTCATGTCAATGGATGTGCTTCAACAGGAATCTCTGGAATTACTGGGAGATCACGATAGGAAACAATTTCTTGCAGTAGATCTAATCACAGCAAGACCGTTACAGTGATACCTTGACTTAAGAGTTTAATTCATTCCATGACTGAGCTCTTAACTCAAAATGTTCTTATCTCAAAGTGAATTGTCCCATTGAAATGCATTAAATTTTATTAGTCCATTCTGGCCTTCGCGCGCCCCCCCCTTTTGTTACATGTTTTTAAATAAGAAAATGTACTTCATAAATAACAAATAATGTATAAATGGATATTCAAACCCTTCACAAGACTCAGAATATGACCCTTATAGGTCTGGTTTCTTGGCATCTTCAACCCCCTTCACAATGCACAAACCAAATGCCTCACAATACCGAAAGCTTTTCTCAGATTCCTCCAGTAGTGGCTGCTCGAATCCAACATCTATGCAGGAATGCCATTCAAGGTCCCCACTCCAACCATCTCCATCACCACTGGCGCCTCTCTTCAGAGATGGGGTGCACATTGCCAAGACATGGCTGTCAGAGGACACTGGTCTCCAGACGAGCAAAACATACACATCAATGCTCTAGAGCAGTGGTTCCCAACCTTTGGACCTCCTTTTTTTTTGGACTTCAGTTCCCACAATTCCTAACAGCTGGTAAGCTGGCTAGGATTTCTGGGAGTTGAAGTCCAAAACACCTGGAGGCCCAAAGGTTGGGAACCACTGTTCTAGTGTGTTGATGTGAACCACACAATGATACAAGACCAACAGATGCAGATATCCATGATATCCATGAGGTCCCCTATCCTTTTGATACCATTTTCCTTCAGTGCCCTAATTAGATTTCTGAATGTCTTGTCCTTATTTTCCAATGTTTCTAATGGGAAAGGGTCAATTTTATTTATTTATAATTTAATTTGCCATTTTTTCCAGATTAACAACATTGTTAAACAGGGGCCTGCTTTTAAGTTCTTTAGGTCTTTTCTATTCTCTCTCCCATTGATGTTCCCCTTTGCCAACTATTTGTTTCCTTTTCTATTTGCACCCATTTTTTTACCCTTCCAATTCGAATTCTAGTAACCTCGCTAACTGACTTGCCTCAAAGTGTATTCCCAACGAGGGAGCCCCATCCACCCATTTCTTGTTTACTATAGTATAGGAACTTGGCAATTCCGTTTTTGTTTCCTCCCACTACCCATTTTTTGATAGAGTTGTCCCACTTCTTCAACAAATTGGTAGGGATATTCACCGGGAGGATTTGGAACAAGAATAAGAACTTGGGCAAGATCTTCATCTTGTAAATTTTTAGCCTTGTGGATATATCTCGAAATATCTTTCCCCATGTGATGATTTGTTTGCTTATATTTTTCCATAGATGGTTGTAGTTCATTGGTACGATATTATTGATGTTATATCTACACCCAGATATTTCATCTTCCTTTCCCCCAATTTTACTCCCATAATATTTTGAACCTTCTTAAGTTCTTCCCATGTTAGATTTTTATGTAATATCTCTGATTTCGCTAAATTAATTGTGAGGCCCTAAGTTTTACCAAAGTCCTTGACTGTTTTGACTATTGATTGTAGTGACTCCTCCACCTCCCCTAAAGTTATCATAACATGGTCAGCGTATTGATTGATCTTGATGCCCACCTTATAACCTTTAATAACCGGGTTGTTCCTTACTGAGTTTGCTAAGGGTTCGATGGCCAGTGAAAATAGGGCTGGAGAAAGGGGGCATCCCTGTTTAGTTCCCCTCCAGAGGTGTGAATTCACAGAAGACCACTCCAAAACCACAGGTACAGGTAAGAAGGTAAGCAATCTCTGTTTCTATGGAAATAACTCCTTTACTTCATTTGGTGAAGAATACTTGCAACTAATTACCAACTGACACTATGAGGGGAAACCTCTCATTCAAGCTGAATTTTCAGGAATAAAATAGATTCTTTAGTTAAGTCAGGTTGATGCCAATAAAACAAAACTAAACCAAACCCAAACAACTTTCATGAGTATGGAAAATTGCAATTGTTGATCACTGTTGTAGCAAAAGCAAGGAGAAAATGACTTGTGAAGGTCACCTGGCCAGGGACATCATAGTTTGAACTTATTATAACCTCTCATCTCCATTTTTTATTCTAAAAAATATTAATCCATTATCTAAGCATATCTGTCTTGTACATAAAACTCATCACAAACCTTAAGATCTTCCTCTGTCCATGCCTGGACCCTGCCACTTAACTAATTATTTCTAAAAATAAAATTTGTTGTAATGTTAATGCTATGTTCTATGTTGCTATGCCATATTTTGTAGTCTATAGTATTGGGTGTGGTGGTTCAGACTACACCCAATGCTGCTGTAGAAGATTGTTCTTTACAAATAGATGTGTGTGGGTTGTACTACTTGCTGTAACTATTCTTGCCCATTTCACCCAGGCCTATTGTATTACTACATTGAGAAAGAATAACTTCTGGAACTAAATTGCTCTTGCTTTTTTATCATATTAGCACTATTATCCATCCAATACGATTTTGTGGTAACATGGATAGATGGAATCAAAAGAGCTAATCTGTGATTCTATATCATATGGTTAGCTACGAACCATGTCAGTTACATAGCTAAATACTGTACCTTAATTCTACTACATATAAATCTTTATTTACCAGGAAACAGCCACTGCAAGTTACAGGAGTCTGTTCCCCTATTGATCAGGAAGCAGCAGACTAAGGCCCCTTCTACACTGCAATAAAATTCAGATTATCAAAGCAGATAATCCACATTATCTGCTTTGAACTGGATTATATGAGTCTACACTTCCATATAATCCACTTCAGAACAGATAATATGGTTTTATATGGCAGTGTAGCCCTGAGTCCCCATGGGAAGACTGGGCAGAATTAAATAAAATAATAATTTGAATAATAATAATAATAATACATTATTATAATATATTATTATATGATATTTATAATTATATATATAATCAGTTCAAAGCAGATAATGTGGATTATATGGCAGTGTAGACGGGATGTGACACTTCCATCCTCTCCCATGAGAGTTGCTAGTGTAGCAAGGTCCCTTTTGCAATTCCTCCTTGCACCAGAGATAGCCTGTGGTAGTGGTGGGGAAGACATTATCCAACTGTTTCTTGATGGTCAAGCAAATAGTACCTGATTGCTTACAGCAGCTGCCTCCCAGTAAGTGAAGATCAGGGACTTTCACAGCCTCAGTGACCCTTTCTACACTGCCATATAATCCAGATTATCAAAGAAGATGATCCACATCATCTGTTTTGAACTGGATTATATGAGTCTACACTGCCATATAATTCAGTTCAAAGCAGATAATTTGGATTTTATATAGCAGTGTAGACGGGGGGGGGGGGTATGTATTCTCTAAACTGAATGTGTAAAGGACATGCATACAAAGCAGTTATGAATGCATAACTCTGGGTTACATATTCACAAGTGTTTCAGTGAATTCTGGTCAATATCACTTCAGAAGATGGCTTGATTTGAACCAGAACCTTAACACTTTTAATTCCTATGTTAACTGTCCATTTAAAATAATTTTCAGCTTTCTTATTCACTGCTTAATGAAGTCTCAGGTGATTGTAGTTTGCATTATTCTTTGTGAGAGAAGCTAGTCCATCCCATGCTTCCTAACTTTTTGCCAAAGCTAGCAGTGAAAGAGGATCAATTGACTTTGAGCCAAAAAGCACATGTTTTTCTTGAACATCAGCGGAACCTTTCTACTATGTCATACCAGTGAAACCGATGGTTAAAGGACTAGAGTGAGAAAAGTCTGTAATAGAGTCCTCTTCAGTCTTTAGGACTAGCAGATTCATTATAGCATGAGCTTTTGTGGATATCCAGCCTTGCAATAAAATCTTGGAGGGAACACAATTTCCCAGCTAAAATAAACCCTTCAAAACCAACAGGGCATATAATATTATTGACTAACAGTCTCGGTTCATTTAAATGGTACTATTCTAGTTGGAGTTAACATTAGAGTGCACTCTCAAATACACATGGTGAGGAGCAGGTTGTAGAGCGTGATGCAAGATCAGGTTAAAATGCAAATGGTTTTTGTGGGCTCTTCCAACTCTATGATTCTAATTACTAGCAGGGGCAGTTTTATCTACACCAACATTCTGAAAAGTGGTATGTAAGCTATTATTGCTAAATGGATCCTAACACTGAATAGTTGTATACTATCACTAGAGATAATTAATAGGGAAAGGGGATGGATTCATGTCCCACTTGTCACTATTTAAAGTATTTGTTTGACTAGTGAGAGAAACTAAGGCGTTATCTCCCCATTTCACCCAGCCTGAATATTACAATATTCAGGGCCATGATTTCTCTCTGTAACCATCAACCCTTCAGGTCTGGTGAAGACAAGGAGAAAGACGTCTGCCCCAGGACTATGGAATTCCAGCCTCATTATAATTCTATTCTGAATTTTACTAGGTCCCTCTTATCTGGGTATTTTAATTTAATGATTCTATCTTTATATTGTTGCTGCAGTCCCTCTACCTATGAAGTTTGACTGAATTGTATTGGTAGTTGTTTGATATCATTACTGTTGTATTAACTTTTGTTTTAACTTTTGTTTTATTACCTTATTGTGTTTTAACCTGTGTATATTGTGCTAATGTATTTGTGTGGTTACTTTTGTAACAATGTGAGCCGCCCCGGGTCCCCGCGGGGAGATAGTGGCAGGGTATAAAGTATTATTATTATTATTATTTTATTATGACACAGCAAACAAGATAGATATGCTGGATTTCATATCACAAAATCACAAGTCGAACACTTCCCAAGTGTCTAGGACTGTGTGATGTATTTTCGGATGATGCGCACAGATCCCAGCAGGGTGGCCTTTTGCAGTTGGCAAATAATAATAATAATAATAATAATAATAATAATAATAATAATAATAATAATAATAATAATTATTATTATTATTATTATTATTATTATTATTATTATTATTATTATTATTCCTTCCTGATCTAAGTTTCATTTGTTGATGTTACTATTAGGTGTGAATGTTTATCAAATTATGTATATTGTTTGTTTTTAATTATGTTTTACGTTATTGCCATAAAAGGCAGTGTTTTCATTACACTGATGTTTTCAAATTTTAAAACTTTTGCACTCCATACTGTTTTCATTGTTTTCTTTCCATTTGTATTGCAAGCTTCTTTGGGCACCACTTAGCAAACAGATGATATACATATACAATTAATTAATTTAATTAAAATATTAAAATAATAACAATAAAACAGGAATAGATGAACTCTTTTAGGATTGCTTTTCATATTGTCCAAGGAAAAGGAAAAATAATAAATGTTATCAATAGCCTAGAGTTTGGAAAAATTACTCTAGTCCAGTTCCAAGAACATAGGGATTCTGGGAGCTGTAGTACAAAACATAACTTCTCCAATCTTTGCATTGGATGAGCATGAGCTGATTGCATGAGCTTAAGAAGCTAATTCAAAGCCTTGCCCCAGTTTCTGTCTCTTGTTTTTAAATGTGTTAGACTGCTCTCTTCCCCTGCTGAGAAAATGAGCTCAGAAAATTGCTAAAGAGTTAGCGATGGTGCTGCAGAAGGTCACATTGTAAAAGCTACCTTCTCCTGAATACCTAAAGATAGCAAATTCAAGTGTCACAGCAAGCAGAGTATCAGAGATGTAGAGCTTCTGCATTCCATTTAAAGTCATAAAAGGCAATTTACTACCTTGCATAAGGGCCTCTAAAGATTATCCTTCATTCTTTCTTTCAGACAAGGACAAAATCCATACGTAGGGCTAGGCATCAACCATCAACCTGCCCCACTATCCTCAATTCTGTGATGTACTAGAGCAGATCACATGATGTACATGATGTACTAGAGCAGATACATGATGTACTACAGCAGATCAGCCCCCCTCCTTCCTGTCTTTCAGAAAGATGGTAAAAACTTGGCTGTGGGACCAAGTCTTTGGGACAGTGCAATAAGGCAACAATAGGAAATTTACCCTGCTGAATGGATTCGGTATGTCTGGCCTGAGATGGTTTTAAACAATTGATTTTAAAGTGGAGATAATCGATTTTAGTGTTTATTGTTTATTTTATGTTCCAGTATTGAATGTTTGCCTTATATGTGTACAATGTGATCTGCCCTGAGTCCCCTTTGGGGTGAGAATAAAAATAAATAAATACTGCTGGTACCTTTTTGTCAAATGAAAATAATGGGAAAGATCTCGGGGCATTTCTGAGACAGTACCCACCCCCCAACTTCCTTCTTCCCTTCCCTTCCCTTCCCTTCCCTTCCCTTCCCTTCCCTTCCCTTCCCTTCCTTCCTTCCTGAAACAGATGTCCTATCAGACATCTGTTTCAAAAGGTTTTGCTTGATCTCTAGCAAAAGTAGAAGTACTTGAAAATGTAATTCTGCTTGATAAAAGACAGCTATGTGGATTGATTTAAGCCAGAAAACATGGAATTGGCTACTGGGTGTGGAAAGTCAGAGAAATATGAAATCAGAGAGTAACCAATTTCTGTATGATAGAGGACAAAGTAATATCACCTACTTACTTGTAGGAAACTTGATCTATTTTCTAACACAAGGCTTTTACACTTGAAGAGTTAGCAGGTTGCCTTTTTAAAGCAGCAATGCTTGGCTATTATAAAACATTTGAGACACAAACTATTTTGGAACAGTTTCCTTTAAAACAGGTATTGCACAGGAAGAAAGAATACCTTGTTCAGAAGAGAACTTAGACTGAATAATTATTCATCTAAGTTACTTTTTGGAATACAGAATGAAGCGGCTTTGAGATGGAAGCCTACACTGGAAATTATGTTGAGCTCAACTTAAACAGATGTGAAAGGAGTAAAAGTGATCACAATATGGGCTTCAGGTTTTTGACAGCAACTTCTATCAGCAGCATTGAGCAATAACCAGTGGTGAACTATGATTGGGCTCCTAATCCACAATGTCAGAAGATGCACAAGTTGTCAACTACTGTTGTAGGCAATGTGTGCTGAGCATACATTTTAGAGAACTGAAAGAGGCAGATTCAGAAGTGTAAGATTATGATTGGCACAGTTACTACAGGGTAGATGTATTTTTTGCATGGCAACCACTTATTATAGTATGCCCTGACTTGTCAAAATCTAACCATGTCTAGGAAAATGTATAATATCTGGACTAAGGATGGAAATGGCTGTATCATGAAATGCACGCCTCCTTTTAAACATACCCTGAGTTTTAGTGTTTGTTTGGATTCAGCCGTTGCGCCCACGTCACTCCCAGAATGCATATTTTTCTTTCTTCATGGACACTTTTTACAGCTAATTCTACAACCAATAAATGAATGAGTACTATTGACTATATGAGCCAGACATTGTGTAATGCTTTGAACTTTGGACTATGATCCTAGAAATTAGGGTTTAAATCCCCTCTTGGCCATAGAAACCATGGAGTAATATTGAACAGGTCACATTCTTTCAGACTTAGAGAATAGTAAAGGGAAACAAATGTTGCCAGGAAACCCTGTGATAGTTTCAAAAATGTTACAGTGATCTATTGATAAGTTGACTCAGGGTTTTGGGACTGATTTTTAGTAAAAATTCTAGAGTTATTTGTGAGTATATACATTAATCAAGGTCACTACATTCAGGCATGCAATTAATAAAATGCAGGAAGTTACAAGGCTAATTTCCATTTATAAAAGTTTCTCCAGTGGTCTTAAGTATTAGCTTGGCAAGTAGCAAACCTTGAAAAATATATAAGAATTTTAAACCTGCAAATACTCCTGTACTCAAATTAGCAGTGGGGAAAGTGCGGTCTCCCAGGGGTTGAATCCATCTCAAGTATTATGAATGGTTGGCTGAGAGGAACTGCTATATTTAGTACATTTCCCCTCCAAATGGAGTTTCATATTGGTAGGATATAAATGAAATGAAATATAATAAATGTAGATACCATACCTAGTAAACAAAGAAGTGAAACAGAACTTAAACTAGATTTTTCTGAGCTTTGGTAGTACTTTTCTCATTTGTTGGTCATGCATACCATGGCTTATGTTTTTTATTATAGCTGTTCAAAATTCAGTGTCTAAACAAATCCTAAAATATTCTTGAGAAGAGAGAATATGTACCCCAAAAGATGATGCTGGACTACAATACATATCAACACACATTCGTCATGCTGGAGTTGAACAACATCAGGAAAGTCAGCCATTCCTCATTCACACCTTTGATAACAGGATTGAATGAAGTATTTAGTCTTTTCTTAAGTAAAGCTACACCATAAAGGACTAACCCTTGGAGCACTGAATATATCTAATAGAATAGTAGGTTGCTAGATGGAAAGGTTGCCTAATAAGTAGGTTGCAGATCCAGTTTTTCATCTCTGACCAAAGTTTTAGTCACAACATGAGTTTACAGAAGTCTTAGTCACATAATTTGTTCCATGTGAAGCGATGCAAGTCAGGGAGGTGGCAAATGCTCAAGATACTGGTACTTCGACTCTGTAACAGCAAATAGACACTGTCTCTATCTACATCAGTGTCAGATTAAGTTTATTTCCATTGCTCAGAAAAAAAGGAAGATTCCCTTACTTTCCTCACTTTTCTTCATGGATTTGCAGTGTATTCCACAAGTTCTGTGCTCTCCGGTAAGTGTGACAAATATGATGCCATTTGGAATAGTTAGACTTCTGCTTTAGTAATTTGTCAATTGTGCCAGGCTAGTAAAATGAATGAAAAATCTTAGCATTCTGTTTGTACTCACTCTCTAGTCATTTGTATTTCTTGAAATGATAACCCTCTGTTCTCTGATCCCTTTACTTCAAGCTGTTAACATTGGAAGTCATTTGCTTAAAAAGTAGGGCATTGATGTTATGGAACTACAAATTATTTTGATATTACCTATGTTTTTATCAGCATTCCTCATAATAGTCTTAAGCCTCTCCTGAATAGATCTCTCCACCTCCAAATTATTAAGTTCTATCTTTTCCAGTGTGAATATTATTCTTCATACCCAAACACATTACTATTTACTAGTGTTGACTTGGCAGAACCAACTGTCTAAGTAAGATTAGGAATTCTAATTATTTCACGTTTCATTTATATCTTCCCTTTTCTCTAAAGAGCTCAAGACAAGATGCATGTTTTTTTAAAACCCTATTTTTATCCTCTGAGTTATGCTGAGAGATGGTGACTGGCCCTCTCATTCCATGGGTACCAGGCATTAGAGGGGATTTAAATTTAGGACTCCCCAGTCCCAGTTTAACACTAACATCCAGGTGGGCAACTACACAAGGGCGGGGACTATTTTTCTACTCTGATCCTCTCTGCTTTTCAGCAGTCTTTAGCCACCATTTTTGGCAACTTGGGGGACTGATTTTAAAATTGTCTTTCATGTATTTGGGATGTCTGTGTGGCTTTGGAAGAGGAAAGTTACTGTGATTTGGACACATACTGGGCAACCTGAGGGCAAAGGAAGTCACCCCCAAATCAATTCCAACCTTTTTAAAAAAAATTAGTTCACAGGCTTTGGGAGGCTCCTAGGGTCACACTTTGCACTTCTGAAGCCCATGGGTTCATATAACCCTTGGAACCCCTAAGTGTGACCCCTGAAGCCTCCCAAAGCCTCATGTGGCGTCTGTAACCTTGATTATCCATGGAACTTTCAAACTGAAGATATAAAGAAATATTCTCTTTAGCATCCAGAGAATTTTGGAATAGTCAATTCAGAACTCATTTTCAGTTGCCACTTTGTCTTCTGTAATCCTAGAATACACACAGTTCTTGTTACAGCCAATGGTACATATAGGCAAGGTCCCTGATTGTCTTTCTAAAGCACATCTAGTAAATAACATTGTCCAATATTTTAGGATGGAATTGCTTCTCTTCTCATCAAAAAGCCAGAGCCTGTAGTGATTTTTCTTGGCACCTGATAAGTCTATATAAAGGAGGCATAATCATATATACTTTATTCTTTTATACAGAACATTGACCTGACTAGATATGATTCATATGTAAGCACAAGATACATATTATACTTAGGTTAAGTGAATGTGTTGGTTTTACTCTACAAAATTTCAAACAGCATAGGCTATATTAAAGGGTACTGTGGTTTCCCTGAAAATATACCACATAGTTGATGTAAGAGCACATTTTATAGTCACAGAACGTACAGCAAATTCTTGACCAGAGAGCTGCTCTGCAGCAATTTTCTCCTTTGCCAAAAGGGAATTTCATTTGGTTAAATGTGGTTAAATTAGAAAATTAAAAACCATTTTTAATGTGAATTTCTTTTACTAAGTTGAGTTTGGGAGATTAAATATGAACTCCATTTTGAATCTGAATACACAGTTGATTATGGAGAAAACAAAACAGATATTTGTCTTTCCCTCCATCAATCCCTGAGCAATGGCAGTGGGAGGATTAACAGGAGTTGGAGCCCAACAGCTGGAAGGTTATATGCTCCTGATCTTGTTTAAAATTTCCCTTAGTGAACGGGAATCAGGAGATGTTGGGTACAGCGAGCTCTTGGGTACTCCCATCTAGGTGCCATTTTTATTGCTTCCAGTTGTTCCCAATTTATGGCAACCCTAAGATGAACCTACAGTATCACAGGGGTTTCTGGGCCAAATTTGTTCAGAGGGGATTTGCCTTTGCCTTTCTCTGAGGCTGAGAGAACACAACCTGACAAAAGTCATTCAATGGGTCTCCATGGCCAAGTGGAAATCCACATTATGGTCTCCAGGCTTGTGATCCAGTACTCAATCCTTGCTGGCTCTCAGTTGCAGATGAAATGGTGACAGAGGATGTTAAAAGACTTCCCCTCCAGCAAGCTCAATGGAGATGCCTCCCCCCCCCTTCACAGCACTATTAACAAGGAAACAGCAACCACAACTGCATCACATTTATGGTTACTCCCCACCCCACTGCCTAAATCAACATTTTGTAAGTACAGTAGAGTCTCACTTATCCAACACTCACTTATCCAACGTTCTGGATTATCCAATGCATTTTTGGAGTCAATGTTTTCAATGTTTTCGTGATATTTTGGTGCTAAATTCATAAATACAGTAATTACTACATAGCATTACTGCATATAGAACTACCTTTTTCTGCCAAATTTGTTGTCTAACATGATGTTTTGGTGCTTAATTTGTAAAATCATAACCTAATTTGATGTTTAATAGGCTTTTCCTTAATGCCTCCTTAGTATCCAACATATTCGCTTATCCAACATTCTGCCGGCCCGTTTATGTTGGATAAATGAGACTCTACTGTATTACTAAGAGCAGTATTGGAACAGTAATCTTCAGGGAAAAGTGACTGTGATTCCAGCAAGCTGCAGTTTGCTCACTTGTGATCTAAGCTGATGCAGTAACATAATATCAACATAATTTGCAGTGTAACAACTCGGAGCCAAAACACCAAGAGAGATGAGAAAGGCAAAATTAATGTGGGAAGAATTTGAGCAAGTAGTTACATGTATGTGGATTTCCCAATAGATAGGGATGATTTCAAGACTGAATAAGAGCATCAGAGGCAGATAATTTTGAAGGAGGCAATTTTGAAGAGGGCAACTGAATGGTAGGTGTATTATATGAGTTCCAAACCTATAGGTAGCAAGAGAGAAAAGCTGAAAGTGGAAATGGTAGAATTGGAGGCACTTCAGTCACGGGTAAGGAAGGACATATGGAGAAGTAGGAAAGCTCTTAAAAGGCATTAGAGAGAATTAGCTTTTAGAAAGTGTCCTCAGATTACTAGAGTAGAGAGGTGAGTGATGCAATAAATGTTGTAAAAGAAAATACTCTTCAAGAAAAATTCAAAACATAATGGAAATATAATAAAAATAAAAATCTTTGGATGCTTTCTTCATTTTTCCCAGATATTGGCGCAGTTCTCTTGGGTAAGATATAGACAGAATGCCAAAACAGTGGCAACATATTTATAACATCTGAATTAATTTCCTAAAAGACCCACAAACATTACAAATGAAAATATCTTCTAAAATAGACTGAGGCATTCTTGCTGAACACATGAAGCTTTTTAAAATTCTTTTTTATTCTTTCAAGGCCCACAATATAGAACCAAGTTAAGTATTTCAGCATTTGTCACAAAATATTTTCGATATGCCAACTATATACAAAGACTGTGATGTCAAAACTAGCAGCCAAAGGATTTTTTTCTTAAATAAGTGATGCTGGAGTCCAGTTAGAGATTCTTAATAAATCAAACACTATTCTTCAAACAGCTGCTTTTAAGTAGAAAGGATATTGTAAATTGTAAATTCAAGCTATTCAAATGAAGACCAAGATAAAAAGTATTTGCCTTTAAAAACACCTATATAAGAGTGTGGATGTTTCCAATAAACTGCAACGAACACTGTGGTCTTAGTTTTATTTATTTCACAAATGAAGTTCTTTGTCTATAACATATTAAAATAGAAAACATTATCCAATCAATTTTACATAGAAAATATGAATATAGTAATAAAATACTGAAAATATTTAAGCACCAGATATTAAGAATATTTATTGGCATAGGTTTTATCAATATTCAAACATGTTCAATAAAGTGCAATTAAATTCAATCCAATTTAGTGACAAACGTTTTGAGAGAAGAATTATATTATTTTGTATAACAGATCTTAGGATGTCATAAGAAGTTTGAACACTTTAGTTCTAAGCTTATTGAAAGCCAGGCTTGTTAAATCTGTTATAAAAGAACAAATAATTCAAAACTGTTTTGGCTTGTTTATGAAATTGAAATTGCTAATTTCTTTAGCAACACAGAGATGAATCTCAGAACAATTGAGAAACCTATAATTAACTATAACAAATTATAAGGCAACTTACGACAGCTCCACGAGTTAGAAATGTAATCCTATAAAGATACTTGAACTCTCATATCAAATATAATTGTTTTGGACTGAAACTGCCCTGCATTATTATTGTATAGAGGTCTATGATCTTCTTTACAGATTCTACTCACAATGATCAAAAATCTGTATCAGTTTCTAAATATAGAAGACACATTTATTGAAAGAAGGAAGGTTGAAATACTTCTTTATGTCATTGTACCTTCTTCTCAATTTGAAGATTTGGAACTAGGAAAAATGTGAAACTGGATAATAGGGCAGCAAACTATGTCTTCCCAAATGGTCTTTTACCATCATGCCTGAGCATAAGCAAAATAAGCAAATCAAAATTCAGTATGTCAACCATTCAAACAAACATAACCCAGTTAAGGCTACTAAACACAATGCTTCAAACTTGCAAGACTTTATGGGGAATGTGGTCTACAACAATAATTAGTCTTTATTAAAAAAAGACCCAACAGCAGGACAGTTCACAGTATTACCAAGTTGAGATGGTCTGTGATAGACATTTGGAGTGCAAATGCAATGCTCAGTGATGAGTGCTTAGTCCCAACTGAAGTGAAGTGGAGAAGCAAAAGAAAAGATTATATTAGTTGTGTATTCAGAGACTCTCTGATCTACACATGAAAAAAGCAGCAAAAAATGCTTGTGTGTTCACAGACCATCCCCTCTCTCACACAAAGAACCAAATAAGAAGTTCATGGAGAGGCTATGCTGGAGTATAACCACAATGTGTGTACATAACAGATAGCTTATAGTTATGCTTTTAATACTACCCCTTTTCTAAACTGTTGCTAAGATATTTTTCAAGTAGTAGTAATAACAATTTTCTTCACAATTATTTGTGTCTTTCTAGTCATTAATACTACACATGATTTACTGAATGTAGCTCAGGAAGAAATTGCCTTCAGCAATTTTTCTGAAATCTAGTCACAAAGGTTGTGGTACTATGCTTATTGCCCTACATTTATACGAACCTGTCTTCTATAACACATGAGCAAGAAGTCAGCATCAAAACTTAATGGAAAAAAGCAGTTGCAATCCTATGCTAGCCATTTCAGTTCAGGAAACTCAGTCAATATTATGGAATGGGGATCTGTTTCCCACAGAGCTAGTAGAGATTTTTTTAAAAGATCATGGTGAGCAGTACTCCTTACAGGTAGCTATGACAATGTGTAACAAGAAAGTCCTAAATCTTTGGAACTATAGCAGAAAATTCTGGGAAGTATTGCTACAAGATACATTTTGGATAATATAGTTTGATGTAAAAAAACTGTAGTAATTCTGGAAAATATGAAAAAGAAGAGAGAACTAATATTAGGATGAAGGTCTTCAACTATCAGCTGAACAATTATGTCTACAATTATCTATTATGTACACACATACATTATGCACAATCAACACAAGGAAGCCTATTACATCATTTTGCAGTTTCATTTCAAAGGAAATGTTGCATTTTCTGTACAAAAATTATTATTTTCATACATCTTATACATCTCTGCATGACAGAAAAAAGAAAATATTAAATTATAAGCACTGATGGCCATCTTGTTATGAGTAATTATTACACTGTCCAGTGAAAATGTCTTCTTTAACATTCTGCTCTTCTTCTTATACTGGAATAATATTGATGATGTCACTCCACATGCTGATTCAAGGCATATCTTAGCCCTGTGACTTTTAGTTTTTGGGAAGCTCCACAGATCTTGTTTTGGCAATTCTATAGCTCCATAGAATAGGACGGGCTGTTTTCCCCAACCGACTAACATCAACAGAGCATGTATTATAGGGCACCGCTCTTTAGCTGCTTGAAGGATACAAAAGATAGAAACAAAATGCAGTACTGGCAACTAGTAGAAACACCAACAGAAGAGTCAACTGCTGGAACCAGACACAGCGATCAATCTGTTCTCGAAGTCTTGTGTTGGCTTGTAATAATTGTGTTAGCTGGGGAAAAGTAGAAAAAAAAAAGGTTTGGTGGTAAAATGACCTAATTTTTTCCCCTTACATCTATTTATCTGCACTTAGTGATCACCTGTTGTTCTACTATATAACAGCATGGCTGTATAAGCCATGACTATATTTTAATCTTATGTTAGCTATCATTTCGCCCCTCCTCCCCCACATACACTCAGTATGAAAAGCTAGCAATTATTTTCTTTCTCACATTACATAGATTCTTTTTGAAACAGAACAGAATTTGTTCAAAGTTGATTTGCCAATATACCAGCCATCTTAAAATAAATCTGAAAATAGTAAAAAATTGATTAACACAGCATTGATTTTTCTGTGGGAGCCATCATGATGTAGTGGGTTGAGTATTGGACCAGGATATTAGGAGAACAGGGTTCGAATTCCTGTTCAGCCACAGAAACTTACTGGGGGACTCTGGGCAAGTCGAAGACTCTCAGCCTCATATGAAGGCAAAAGCAAACCCACTTTGAATGAATTCTGCCCTGAAAACTCATTTAGAGTCAGAAAAGACTTGGAAGGCACACAACAAGACCAATAACAATTTTGCTGTGATATACTATAGAAACTGCACTTTTAAGTCTTATGTTAACAGCCTATTCCTTTTTGTCTAAGAAGGAAACAAGAGGCCTTGGAAAAATATAATGGAAAGCTGGGCTTCAGATGGGCTTGCTTAAAAGGAAAGACAAGCAAAAAATCCATGGATTCATTTCTAGTACCTATTAAAGTTTGACTCCAAGACAAAGGGAAAAAAAATAAGATCCAAAGATGTCCAAGCAACGTGTTTCTGTGGACACATAGAAAGTCAACTGCTTTCCACTCTTTTTCTTACAGTTGCACAACAAACTCTGGGAGGGTTACCAACCTTCAGGTTTGGTTTTTAGATCCATAAAAACCCATAAGATGGGGAATCCTGAAAAGCCACAGTGCACTACACTATCCATTAGATTTAGGAGGATTCTATAAGTATAAATACATTTGTTACCTGTAGGTGTAGATCTTCATTGCTTTTTGCAGGAATATTCAAGGTATTTTCATTTAATGTTAAAGTAGAAGGTTTGCTGCTTTCAGTAACATGACATCTTAATCTGAAAAGAAATCCTCCGTCATTTTAACAATGATTATAGTTGGTAGAATTACATATCAATAAAGTCACGTTCTTCCTCTTGTGTAGTGATTTCAGTTGTTTGCTGACATCTGTTTCAAATGTTATGTTCAAAAATGCAACTTGTATTTCTGTTTCTGCACTTTCCCCCAACTATAGCATGTTCACAACAAAGTGGAAGACCATTCGATATAGCAGTGCCTGGACCAAATAACAGCTAATTAGTCTGTTATTGCTCAAAACAAGGATCACAAAGAAAACAACTTGAAAAAATCGGGATAGGTAATACGTATACATATACATAGATATTAGAAGTAATTAGTGCCACTGAGTTTTCTCTTTTATGTTTGATAAACCAGGGAGCAAACTAACAGAAATGATAGTGAGAGACAGGTAATTCAGAATGTGCAACATGCAGGGAAAACGTGAGGTGCCCCATCTGAAATAAGACACACATGGATTGGATTAAATGCCTGCCTGCACAGATTTCCCTCAATGTCCCATGCAAATCTTCAGGAGAAGAAAAGACAACATCTCTATGATGAGAGACAATCTCAGGAATAGTGTTTTCTGTATTAGTCTACACATAACCATAAAAGCTGCAGTTACATATGAAGGGTCACAATTGCTTGCTCCTCTCACAAAATCATATGAACAGATTAGCTGTACTATACATGTAAATAAAAGTACCGTCAATTAAACATCAACATTATATATTACATTCCTAAGGAATCATAGAATCATAGAATCATAGAATAGTAGAGTTGGAAGAGACCTCAAGGGCCATCTAGTCCAACCCCCCGCTAAGAAGCAGGAAATCGCATTCAAAGCACCCCCGACAGATGGCCATCCAGCCTCTGCTTAAAAGCCTCCAAAGAAGGAGCCTCCACCACGGCCCGGGGGAGAGAGTTCCACTGCCGAACAGCCCTCACAGTGAGGAAGTTCTTCCTGATGTTCAGGTGGAATCTCCTTTCCTGTAGTTTGAAGCCATTGTTCCGTGTCCTAGTCTGCAGGGCAGCAGAAAATAAGCTTGCTCCCTCCTCCCTATGACTTCCCCTCACATATTTGTACATGGCTATCATGTCTCCTCTCAGCCTTCTCTTCTGCAGGCTAAACATGCCCAGCTCTTTAAGCCTCTCCTCATAGGGCTTGTTCTCCAGACCCTTAATCATTTTAGTTGCCCTCCTCTGGACGCTTTCCAGCTTGTCAGCATCTCCCTTCAACTGTGGTGCCCAAAATTGGACACAGTATTCCAGGTGTGGTCTGACCAAGGCAGAATAGAGGGGGAGCATGACTTCCCTGGATCTAGACGTTATTCCCCTATTGATGCAGGCCAAAATCCCATTGGCTTTTTTAGCTGCCGCATCACATTGTAGGCTCATGTTTAACTTGTTGTCCACGAGGACTCCAAGATCTTTTTCGCACACACTGCTGTCAAGCCAGGCGTCCCCCATTCTGTATCTTTGATTTCCATTTTTTCTGCCGAAGTGAAGTATCTTGCATTTGTCCCTGTTGAACTTCATTTTGTTAGTTTCGGCCCATCTCTCTAGTCTGTCAAGATCGTTTTGAATTCTGCTCCTGTCTTCTGGAGTGTTAGCTATCCCTCCGAGTTTGGTGTCATCTGCAAACTTGATGATCGTGCCTTCTAACCCTTCGTCTAAGTCATTAATAAAGATGTTGAACAGAACCGGGCCCAGGACGGAGCCCTGCGGCACTCCACTTGTCACTTCTTTCCATGATGAAGACGACGCATTGGTGAGCACCCTTTGGGTTCGTTCGCTTAGCCAATTACAGATCCACCTAACCGTAGTTTTGTCTAGCCCACATTTTACTAGTTTGTTTGCCAGAAGGTCGTGGGGGACTTTGTCGAAGGCCTTACTGAAATCTAGATATGCTACATCCACGGCATTCCCTGTATCGACCCAACTCGTAACTCTATCGAAAAAAGAGATCATATTAGTCTGGCATGACTTGTTTTTGGTAAATCCGTGTTGACTATTAGCAATGACCGCATTTGTTTCTAAGTGTTTGCAGACCACTTCCTTAATGATCTTTTCCAGAATCTTGCCTGGTATTGATGTGAGGCTGACCGGACGGTAATTGTTTGGGTCGTTCTTTTTTCCCTTCTTGAAGATAGGGACCACATTCGCCCTCCTCCAATCTGCTGGGACTTCTCCTGTTCTCCAAGAACTCTCGAAGATGATTGCCAGTGGTTCTGAAATAACTTCCGCTAGTTCCTTCAATACTCTTGGATGTAGCTGATCTGGCCCTGGGGACTTGAATTCGTTTAGAGTGGCCAGGTGTTCCTGGACAACTTGTTTCCCTATTTGGGGTTGGATTTCCCCCAATCCTTCGTCCATTCCATGTTGCTGAGGTTGAAGATGGCTTTCTTTTTGTGAGAAGACCGAGGCAAAGAAGGCATTAAGCAGTTCTGCCTTTTCCCTATCCCCTGTCACCATCACCCCATCTACTCCTTGCAGTGGCCCTATCGCCTCCTTTTTCTTCCTTTTTCTACCAACATAAGCAAAAAAGCCTTTTTTGTTGTTTTTTATGTCCCTGGCAAGCCTGAGCTCATTTTGCGCTTTAGCCTTGCGAACCTTTTCCCTACAGGAGTTGGCTATACGTTTGAATTCTTCTTTGGTGATTTCTCCCCTTTTCCACTTCTTGTGCATGTCACTTTTGAGCTTTAGCTCAGTTAGAAGTTCTTTGGACATCCATTCTGGCTTCTTTGCACTTGTCTTATTTTTCTTCTTTGTTGGCACTGTTTGCATTTGCGCCTTGAGTATTTCACTTTTGAAAAACTCCCATCCGTCCTTAACTCCCTTGTTTTTTAATATCGGCGTCCATGGAATGCCGCTCAGTAATTCCTTCATTTTTTGGAAGTCAGCTCTCTTAAAGTCCAGAATGCGTGTTTGACTTGTCTTAGTTTCGGCATTCCTTTGTATTGCAAACTGCAGGAGCACATGGTCACTTGCCCCTAAGGATCCAACCACTTCAACTGTATTGATCAGGTCTTCCACATTTGTTAAGATTAGATCAAGAGTTGCTGATCCCCTTGTTGCCTTGTTGCCCCTTGTTACCTGAAAAGCTTCTAAACCATTAATATCTAGACTAGCTCTATAGAAGGCGTGGGTAAACTTAGTCCCTCCAGATGTTTTGGACTTGAACACTCACAATTCCTAACAGCTGGTAGAATGTTAGGAATTGTGGGAGTTGAAGTTTAAAATAACTGGAAGGATGAAGTTTGCCCATTTCTGGTATATAGCAACATTAATTAGAATGCTTACAAAGTGCATTGGTTTCAGATTTCACCAACTTCTGCTAAGAAATGAAGGACATGAAAGATGGTGACAAATGGCAATTCAAATTTATTTTAGACTGTACTATAGCAACCTTCTAAAAAACAAAAACAAAAATGCTTACCTGTGCTCCATCACTTTGTTTCTGGGGATTTCCTTCCAAAACTGAGTCAATTCTTGTGTTCCCACTACAGAGGACTGCTCCATTTCTGCTGCCATAATCAGAAAACGGTCTTGAAGGGAAACTGCACAACCTGCTCAATCAACAGAAGGTAGCTGTGGTAATTTTATTTTTTAAGCTTTACGTAACATTAAAAATTAATGCACCATGAGGAAAATGTAAAAAAAACCCTACATTATATATTATATGGAGAGCTACTCGCCTAAGAAGATGTACCATAACTAGAAGCACTAAGCAAGGCCTGCAAATTAACCAGTATTGCAAAAGAAGGCTGTGAGAAGTAAAATGTAGAAACAGTGTATATTCCGTATTTGATTTTGTATATATCAATTTAACAAATCTCAAGTAGAATGACAAACCACCATGGCATCCCCTGGCCATTGGATTAACTGAGTAAAATTGAAAACTTGGAGTGATCTTTTTAAATGACAGAAATGTCATATATTAATGTCCTCTAAAAATATAGTTGCCTTAACATGTAATAACTAAGCAATACACTCCATATCAAACTTCTTAAAAAACATGAAATAATGTTTAACTACGAGAGAGCCATTTTGACAGGGTTAAATCCAATGCTCCGTTGGCCAAAATTTCCTTCCCTCCATTTTGCAGGCCTTTGTGTCAGCTCTTCAGGGCCATTTGAAAAACAGGGGTCACAATAGGGAGGTCTCTGTTCTATTGGATTCTGCCATTCTAACAACAGAAGGCCCAATTTCTTGATACTACCACAAGTACAACAGATTTCACCTATTTTGGTAGGTGCAAAGTAATTTTACAATACCTTTTCCTTATCCAGCCAATGTGAAATATGTAGACAAATTAAAGAATAAATTAAAAATAGCAAGGAGTAAAAAATAATGATTTGTGCAATAGTATCACATTACACAGTATTTACTGTATTGTTTGATGTTCTTTTTAGTACATGTTGGTATCACCACGACCATTTATTAATTCATTACTCTACAGCTCAGTCCTATATCCATTTTTGAAGGCTGAAAAACTAGCATGCTAAAGTTTTTTTTAAAAAGATTCATATTCAAGCCAAGAATATAATTCAAAATAACTACCCTTAATGCTGCACAGGTACTGTACAGCTCAGTATACACAGACTGAACAGCTATGTCATTTCAAGAGAGTTGACTTTCCAGTACATGTTCCTGGAATTCAAACTTTACGGAAGGAAATATGCAAAACAATACCTATTTATTTCATTAATAAATCACAGAACAATGCTTTACTTACCGCCATGAAGAGATACTATTATATCTAGTGATGTGCCTGGTTCACAGCTGCTGTTACTTGGCTTCACTCTGTACTTGTCCGGAGCAGTTGTTCTCACCTAGATTATGGTAATATAAATACATCAGTTTTCTCATTTATCCTTTACTACTTAAAAGTCTCATTTTGACTGTTATAAATAAATAGCACAATGCAGATATGCTTCCTATTTCCTCATATTTGCAATTCATGAACTGTATTTTAGAATGAGCACACATTCTAAAATAAAGGACCTGGTAAATTCTGATTTTAAATATGAATACATAAGCTGCTGTACAATAAATGTTAATATAATGAATAATGTAATATAAATGGACATAATTTGATTTAGATTAAATATACAACAGACATCAGCAGACTTTGGCTTTGTCGGATCTTTTATATTGTTTTTATAAGTTGCCACTTGAAAATACTAGAAAAGACTATTGAGTTATAAATTAAATCTTTAGTCTATCTTTCTTCCTAAAATGACACTCATGAAGATTAATTATAACAGAAATAGAATTGCAATTTAATAGTGAGTAAAACACAACAACAAAAACCCAGTTAAAACCTCTCCAAACAGCAATGCAGCTCAAGTGCTAGTCAGGATAGAAACATCTTTGCTTGCAAGTGGAAAGATAACAGTGGAATTAACTTCATTAGGTGACCGCAAGTTCTTAGTTTACTTTCCCCATCCGCTATTTCCATAAAATAATTTTATAAATATCTTACCATGTTCCTACTCAGGTATAATTTGTACTGACATTTTAGTGCTACTACTAAAACATGACATCAGAAATGCATTTAAAGAATTCAAATTAATTGCATGTATAAACAGTTAGAAAATCCATCTTGAAGACCATCTAGCTTTTAAAATGAGGGATTCTGGAAACTTTCAGGAAAAAGAACAGTAGGAGAGTGACTATGTAAATTAAATATTATTACCTTAAATGCCACTGTATTTTTAGTCACATTTGTTAGAACTATTAAACATTTCTTCTCTCCAGTTTCTTTAGAACCAAAGTGCAGCTCTTCTGCAGGGCTAATAAAAACAGCAAGAATTTTACCGTAAGTATTTTTATTTCAAGCTTATAGTACATTTAGTATTTTCTTAAAATAAAGGCTATACACATTGAAACAATTACCTAATAGTACTGAGGCCATACTCTAGTCCTAACCAAGCATAAAGGTGGCATTGGTATTATCTTAGCTGAAGGGTTTTAAAAGAGGTTTGGGAAATTTTCACTTTATACTCATTTTACTGATTTCTGGGATTTCAGACATATTTAAAACAATGCAACATGATTGAACAAAACATCATTGTCCTCCAAATAGACAAAATATTTGTTCAACTACACATGAACAAACCAAGAGTTTGCATGTAATATTTTTGGGTAGGTAGAAAGTATAACTTATGAATACCAATCAGATTATCTTCAGATATTTTGTATTACAACAGCTGTTCCAGAAACACAACTCCGACAATGGATGCACATAGCTGATCACGAGGCTTTAAGAGTCAGACATACAGTATTCTAAACATGAATTATGCACAACTGCATATAGAGAGAGCCCAGACGTAACTTAAATACTCATTAAGAACAAGAAATGAGAAGGTCAAATAAACTATTTTCATTGTAATGGACATTTTTTTCTATTGTCCAAAATTCTAAAGTATCCTTGAAATAATGGGGATAAATATGTCCTTGCAATATGGCAACCATAAGACTTGGCTGACCAGAAATATAGTAGGGACATAACACATGCTGATAAACTTCTCTTTGGTGAAGACAAAGATGTGGCAATGATAAACTTGCAGTCACTTATAGTGGTGACATAAATGGTTATTCTTGAATTTATTTCTTTGGTGGTATGTTCCTAGTTCATATTAAAATGTATTTTCAAAACTTTTCTCTTTCTAAAAATATCTTCAAACACATACATAAAAGCCTATAAAATAGCCTAAGACCTTGGGTGTGCACTTAATCACAACAATGTGAAATAGAGGTGGGGATCAACTTTCAACAGTTTTCAAAGAAGTAGCGATGTCGGTCTCTTGTAACATAAAAAAGGAGAGAGGGAGAAAAAAATGAAATGTAAAACCACCTTCAAGTAACTGGGTTTTATTTTCGCATGAGCTTTCATGGATATAAACCCAATTCTTCAGATGCAGTATTGAGTGGTATTGCATACTACTCACTAAAGCTTACATCACAAAAGGAATTTTCTCAGATTTTTGAACCTAGGGATACTAACCGAGGGCCCTTCCACAAAGCCATATAATCCAGAATATGAAGACAGAAAATCCCACAATATCTGCTTTGAACTGGATTATCTGAGTCCACACTGCCATATATGCCAGTTCAAATCAGATAATGTGGGATTTTCTGCCTTGATATTCTGGGTTATATGGCTGTGTGGAAGGGCCCTTAGAAAGACTAATTTATTGCTTTCACATATCAAAACTAATTAGCTACTGTAAAGATTTGAAAGACCTGTAACACCTCACCCAGCCCTTTCAAAATTTTTAGTAATTTTTTTTGCTATGGTCATACATCACTGGAATACTGTGTCCAGTTCTGGATACAAAGATTCAAGAATACTGACAAGCTAGAAAATATTCAGAGAAAAGCAACCACAACTGGTAAAAAGTCTGGAAGCCAAACCCAATGAGAAACAGTTCATGAAGCTGGGTATGTTTAGCTTGGAGAAAAGAAGGCCAAGAGGGGAAATGATAGCAATTTTTTAATATTTGAAAGGATGTCTTATTGGAAAAAGCATGTCTTCTGCTGCTACAGGTATTAGGCCTTGTTGGGAAGACTTTGATTATGCATTTCGATATAGCAGGGGGGTGAAGGGTGGGAATGGATGGCCTTTGCAGTCTATTTCAACTATGAGTCAATTACATTCTATCTCACTTCCACAATTTTCAGTGGTGGCTCCCCGCCTATGGAACGCCCTCCCCATTGAAGTCAGGCAGGCTCCCTCCCTCCTGTCTTTCCGAAAGAGGACAAAAACGTGGTTATGGGACCAGGCATTTGAGCATGAGTAGCAGCAAAAATGAGATAAGAATATATGACCTACTGACAGACCCCACATGAACATGGAAAGCGCCTTAAATGTATATTTAAATGTATAATTATGTATATTTTAATGGATATTCTTAATTTTATTGTAATTTTTAATCTTGATGGATTTTTAAATTTGATGACAACTGTTTTTAATGTAAGCCGCCCTGAGTCCCCTGATGGGTGAGAAGGGCGGGGTAGAAGTGATGTAATAAATAAATAAATAAACTCCACAAATAGGTTTTATAACTGAGGCCTTAATAATATTGATCCTGCATCTGAAGAAGTGAGTTTCTATTCACAATAAACCCATGCTTAAAAAAGCAGTTAGTCATAAAGATACAGCCACATTTTTCTTTTTCTCCCCATTCCTTCCATGTCATGCTTTTATCAAGTTTTTTTCATTGAAAATATAAGTTATTGTTTCCAACTATATTCAGTTCACATTGTAATGTATTCATTTTCTGACAGCATATAAGAAATTGAGATTTTTAAAAAACTACTACACATTAGCTTTGGAGGCAGCTAGATATCAGTATGTACATCTGCCTCAAATTGACAGATAAGAAGGAATAGGCTCTATCACACAGGACAAATGGTAGAGGGAAAGCAAGTAGCTGAACCCAGTCTATTACCAATGCCTGGTTTGTCTGGATATAAATCTGTTCATAGTCACTTAAAGACTGAAAGTTATGGTACATGACATTTAAATTCCACTGGCAGGCACACATTAGAGGTAGTGTGAGTCAAACATAGAAATGCAAAAACAATTCTCAGCAATAAAAACTAGCTTTTTATATACTTCAGAAATCCTTTCCCCACCTCAACTTCCGAATGGTGTTAGCTTTGTCAACAGCATCATAATCTTGGCAGAGTAACATCAGGATTGTCTAAAGACCTCAGAATAAGATGCTGTCAAGCTATTCTTAAGATGTTTTCCATTAAATTGTAGAAATGTTCAAGTGATACAGCAATACTATTAAAGTATGGAATGATCTACAATGTGAAATCTACAATGTTACTATTATGTTACCTTATATGCAATAAAGGTCCTTTAAATGTGGTAAGTGCTTTCTTTGCATTTTTTGTTTTCGAATCTAGTTTGTCACATTCTTCTGATTTTGGAGTTTGTTCTGCATGGTTTGCCTAGGCAAACAGAAACAAGAGGTAACAACTGCAGTATACACATTCAGAAATATATTTCATTATGAAGTAGAATGATTCAATTACATATTATGGACTTTTCATGGGTTACTGAATGTTCACAATAAAAATTACGGAATTACTCCAATACCCTGATCATTTTGGTTTTCCTTTTCCAGTATTTTTCCAGTTCTACAATATTCTTCTTCAGCTGCAGTAACAAGAACTACACACATTTTTGAGAAATGTGGTCATGACCAATTGTATTAAAATATTAAGATGCTGGTTCTATTTTCTATTCCCTAATTCTGGCCTGATTACAAGGAAACCAGAATAGCAACAGACAGCTATGAATCAGACGTTGGGGTGGGGGGATATTCTATAGCAAGGAAATCTCAACAATACATTTCAAATTTGAAATAGAGCCAACAATAACATTTGAACTTTGATTTATACTTATCTCTATAGTATTGTCTGTCTGTATCACGGTAATACAAATACATGTAGCATTCCATTTATGTGCTATAAACCTGACAGAGGCATGCATCATTTTGTTTCTCCAACAAGGAAACTTTAGAACAACTGACCTTCTTTGTCAGAAGCTTTAGTTTAGAAAACAGGAAAATGAGGAAGGAGGGGCACAGCTGACAATTATACGGTTTTTAAGATGAAACCAAAGTTTTGGCACAGTAAACACAAACTGTGGGGGGAGGGGCGGGAGTCTAAATAAATAAAAAGTAGTATTTCTTCACATAGCACACTATTATGGAATCTACCACAGCGGTTGTAATGGTCACAAACTTTATTAACTTTAAAAAGCAGATCAAATTCATGAATAGAGCTCTTAAAGCCTTATAGTAATAGCTGTTTATTACATTATGTAACAAAATTTGAAAAAAAGACTGTTCCTAGTTTGAAAGTGTTATTTCCTATTTAATTGTGCCATACCTACTTTGAAAGAAATGGTTATACTCCAGAAACATTTTTTTGTGGCTGCCACAAATTATATTCAATTGGTTGAAATTCTATGAGATATTCATTGGAAAAATTATAGCAAAATCTGCTGCAGGATGTCTCACAAAAACAAAGTTTTTGCCGTTTAATAAAAAATGTCAATGTTTTTATGATAGAACCAATTAGGAAATGACATTTAGAACTCAGGAATAAAAATCCTGTTACACAGTGTTATCGGCCAGTATCAGAATCATTTGAAATCAGTCACTGTAAAATGTTGCCATGTGTATTGCTCATCAGATTCCAATAGGCATGTAGTTGAATGGAGAGGTTATCATGTTACTAAGATGATGTTTGGTATAATCCAGGAGCATAATTTTATTTGACACACATAAGTTAAGGTCATTTCCTAACTGCAGTCTTATCTGCAGTTAGCCCGGCCCTCTTTTACTGAAATGTGTTACATATGTCACTTTAATTTAATCTATATACTTATGTAGAAGTCTTGAAATTTTAGTCAGAAAGTCAACCTCTGGGTCGATTTATCAATGGGTCAGTGCAAGTAGTGTACCCAAACTATTAAAATGGCAAAAGGCAAGAGATCAGTCGTCCTGGGAGAACCTAAAAAAAGCACCCCTTTCAGACCTTTTTGAATGACTGGGTGACGAAATGGCAGCTGGCTGAAGGGGGCAATATTGTTTTCCCATCTCTGCAAATACACTTGACTTTTCCACAGGTCATATCTAAATCCGTAATTTTGGTCCCAAAACCTTATCACAACTTATACATGAGGTCAACGACTCTGTGGCCCTTCCACGCTGCCCTTATAGCCCAGGATATGATCCCAGATTTGCATATTCCAGATTATCTGGCAATGAAGTCCAATATAACTCAGTTTAAAGCAGATAATCTGGGATAAGATCCTAGAATATAGGGCAGTGCAGAAGTGCCCTATATAGTAGTCAAAAGTAGGGCTGAGCAGGTTCTAACACAGGACTGATGTTTATTTATAGTGTCAGAAACGAGTTGAGGGTAGTTATTATGAATTTAAAAACACAAAGTTAAGAACTTGGCATTATATTAGATTTCCTTTGACCAGAGGCTGGCCCCTTGGAATGCCTCTGGTGTCGCTGTGAAAAGGTCCTCTATTATGCATGTGGCAGGACTGATAAAATTTTATGATACTTAACAGATGTGCTGGTTGCAGTTTCACTTCAAGGCTCTATTCAAACATTAGTGTTCACACTTACAGTTCTAAACTAATTGAGGAATCTGAAGTAATACATCTTTTTACTCTTTAAGTCATCTTTAAGGGTTCTCCTCTAGAAGGTCCCACGAAATAGAATCATTCAGTTTGCCATTTAGGCGGAGGCATTTCCAAATGCCCTCTGTGAGGACATTTGTTTGGTACTCATTTACATCTTTTCAATTTTGGGGAAACTTTGTTGTCTTCCATGATGTTTACATGGTCATGTTTCAAGATATTCTAAGGCCTTTTACCATGTTGCTTCTATAAACCTTTTCCCCTGTGTAACCACAACCTGAATGTTTTTGGTTTCAGAATGGCATAAATTGTTGTTAGGTTTTATAACACAACTGCTGTAACAGTTTCACTACTTTCATCTAACATTACAACTCCTGGGCTGACGTTTTAACGGTTATCTTCCAATCCTTGCCTCATATCACTAGCAGGAGAAGGCAAGCAAAATGATATTAAAGAAGACTTCAGAAAAGTCTTCTTTCCACTTATCCAAGTCACAAGCTTGCTTTTTAATAAAATTAGAGAATTATACAAAAACTGAAATATGTAGAGATTGCTGTTCCACATTTTTTGTTGGATTTTTATAGAAGAGGCTCTGTTACCCAGGGTAAAGAATGGCAGGTAATTTGCTACCATACACAATGTTGTTCTCTAATACAGTGTTTGTCCTTCAATATTTTAATTTACATTAAATTAAATTAAATAAACAGGATTAATTTTTTAAATCCACTAAATAATGTAGTGTGACCAAAGGGTCAGGACTATAACACCCAGATTATAGCCATTTTTCTCTATTTATTTACAGTATTTATATTCCGCCCTTCTCACCCTGAAGGGGACTCAGGGAGGATCACATTGCACACATATAAGGCAAACATTAATGCCATAACATAGAACAGAGACAGAGACAGATGCAGGCACGGGCTGGCCTCGAGCTCATGACCTTTTGGTCAGAGTGATTTGTTGCAGCTGGCCGCTATCCAGCCTGCACCACAGCCCGGCCTGTTGGTGCCATGAAGAACTGAGACAGCCACCATGGATACATGCCTACCCTACTCATATGAAAGTGTGATGGAGTACCATGCTTCTAAAGAGGAACATCACCATGGAGAAAACTATAGTGTATTAAATATAAATATGTTGAGTGGGAAGGAACATCTGCTATAAAGAGAACCCAGAAACAGGTATATTTAGCTCTCCATGGTAACATATGAGCAATGTAAGAAAACAAAATGCCACCATGACTAATTGCATTTTACAAATGCATAAAAAGCTTCTTCAATATGCAGTCTCATGTGAATAAGACTGCTAGGCCATTGAGATAAATGTGTGAAGGTGTGTATCAGGCATGGGCAAACTTCGGCACTCCAGGTGTTTAAGACTTCAACTCCCACAATTCCTAACAGCTGGTAAATTAACTGGGATTTCTGGGAGTTGAAGTCCAAAACACCTGGAGGGCCACTATGGACACTTTGGACACTATGATCAAGAATTAGATGTAACCAGCTCACACCTGAGATGCCGGATAAATAGAACAGGGTCAACCAACTTGAATGGAAACAATTTTCTGCTCCAAGAATACTCTGCAGACTTCCCATAAATGAACAACAAAACTGGAGCCAGGTAAACATTTCTGGTTGTGAAACTATTTTTTTGATGTTCCATTTTTGATGTCCTATTTAAACACTGATTAATCATTCCCAAAGACTTTCAGAAGAAGTAATTCACACTTTTGTACTATTTTTTTGGTCAAGGGAGGGAAGGAGTACGGGGCTACATTTTACTGATTACTGGATTAGGGCTAGAAGTAACTATGTTAGAACAACTACAGCTGAGATGGGTTCTCTGTTCAGGCTTACCAGTGGACAAATGATGGAAGAGCTTATATGCTGGATTGCTTCTTCAGCCTGCCCAAGAATAAGGAGTACAATGATTTTTTAAAATCATACCATTTTCGAAGAACTCTAAACTGCAACACTAAAGTTGACGAAAGAGGCAAACCACACCACAACAAGAAATGCTACATCTAAGCAGGTCTTCTCTTGGCGTCACAAATGGATAGCTGCTTTGGGTAAATTAGTACATAATTCAATCTAACAAAATGTGGTCAACTGCCAGTAGCTAAGCACACAGTTTCATAGCTACAGAACCAAAGACTTCATCTCTGCATCAACAGGAGGACATGACGACCACATTTACCCTTCAGGCTTTATTCAGTCTTCTTGATTAACATAAATGCTTGGACAACTGCCATGAAATGATTGCTTACTTCTTTTCTACGTACAATTCAGTCCATGGATACCTTTTTTGAACTGGGTACTTGCTCTTCATTAGTATCTAGACTTTCCTTGTTATCTATATCTATTTCTTCTTTACTTTCAGTTTCATCTTCATTAGTAAGGGGCCCATTTTCGCAGAGGGGTGTTTGAAAATCATCATCAACCAGTGGAGGGTAACTGTACTTGAAGGTATCCTAGGACACAAAGAAGTTAGTGTATTATTGCTGTGTACAGGGAAGAGAGATACAGCAAATCACCAAATCTCTAAAAGTGAACATTCAAAAAATCATCCTTTCCCCACCATTTGGCGTCAACTTTATACTTTAAGTAGAAAGATTCTTTTCCCTAAGATACATATAGTAAGTAATAAAATAATAAAAATACAGCACATATTATTCTTACCATATGTATTCTGTGAAAATGGCACATTGGAGATATTATTGTCAAGGACAAAGAGCCACTTAAAACAGTTTAACTCCTGCCGCTGACCAGGTCAGGCAAGATATCATTTTATTTTAAACTGACAGAAATTGGTTCTCATTTCACTTTAGCCCCTTCACAAGCAGACACACGAAAGAAAAGATTCCCTTTCTCAAGAAGATAATCAAGGTTTGTGGGCTCCGACAAAGGGTGTAATTCATTTCACAGGAGGCAGCTATGTGTTTTGGTCAAGAATTCCCTAGAAATGGATCCTGGTTTGGCTGATTAGCTTTTAACTGTCCCCATCCTGAGGATGTGTTTGTGAATGAGATGTGAAGGGAAGAGAGAAAGGAAGTGGGAAATAGCAAGGGAAAAAAGCCAACACATGGAAGAAAAGGTTAAAGGTTATATTTTAGTACAGAGGGGGGGAAAAAGAAGAAGAAAGGATAATTAAATTGAAGAAATAAATCCAGAGAAAGCAAAAGAAATGGACATGGAACATTTTTTGAGTGAGGAAACAACAACTGAAGTAGGAAGAAATAAAGACCAAAAGAAATTCAATTTAAAATACACTTCCATCTCCACATTTGTGGTTTTGACTTTTGTAAATTTTTTATTCATGAATTTAATTCTTATCTCTAGAAATCTCTATGTCCTCCAGTGGGACTCTATGATCACCCTCTCTTGGTCATGTTGGAAGACCTGGATATTTCCAGAGAAGACCTCTTTAGGAATGTCTCAGTCTTTCAATGTGATTCTATAGTCAGCTTCCAACAGAAGTCAACCATGCTGGAAGACTGAGACATTCCTAGAGAGATAAAACAATAGCAATTTCTTTATTCACAGTTTTTCACCTTCATGGGGATCCTGCATTCCTAAACCCAGCTAATGTGGAGGGTTGGCTGTAATGCAATATATTGTCTAGCCTGGGCGGTGCTGATACATTATTTCTATTTTCTAAACAGATAAGACTTTAAATCAAAACCAATCACATTTTGTATGTTTATATGTATTATCTCTTTCTATATTGAATCTGAATCCCAGTTCTGGGAAAAAGCAAAGTGCAAATAAGGACGGGGTTGTTGTGTGTTTTCTGGGTTGTATAGCCATGTTCCAGAAGCATTCTCTCCTGACTTTTTGCCCACATCTATGGCAGGCATCCTCAGAGGTTGTGAGGTATATTGGGAAAAAACTAAGCAAGGAAGGTTTATATGTCTGTGGAAGATCTAGGGTGGGAGAAGGAGCTCTTTGTCTGTTGGAGGCCAGTGTGAATATTGTAACTGAATATAATTAATTGCCTTGCCAGATTTATGTCCTGGCTTCTTCCTGCCTGGGGGAATCTTTTGTTCAGAGGTGTTAGCAGCCCCTGATTGATTCATGCCTGGAATTCCCAATTTCAGTGTTGTTCCTTATTTACTGTTCTGATTTTAGAGTTTTAGAGTGTAAATAAAGGCAACTATCAATAATTCACATTATAATCTTATTACTGGCTAAACAAACAGTGTTGGAATACACATTTGATGTATGTATTGATATGTCTTTTTTCTATTATCACACAGATGTAGAATAACTAATGGAAATTCTTTTTATACTAGCTTTTCAGCAAATTCAAGATAATATGCCTTCTATTAAATAAGTTACTTTGCAACAGGTTTAAAATTAATTTAACATTCATACTAAAATAAAAAAGAACACGTGATGAGAAGCATAAACAATACAGTCACTACTACCAACAGATAAGCCCATTGTTCAATTTAAAAAGGGGATTTATTGCATAGAAATAAGCTGTCACTGAAAACCAGAAAAGCATACCTGTGGCTATATAGAGTAATCTCCAGTGTATATATGTGTGTCTTTTTAGACTTGAAGCCTATCTGATTAAATAATATTTAATCTTATTTATAAGCTTATGGCATATAGATTACCTGTTCCTTGAAAATAGATATTAAAGTAAATTACATTAAAAATATCAAGTGGTAAATAAGAAATAAAGGATATTTATTCATGTCAAAAAGGCAACATGAAAAGAATGCTTGGTAAATATGTAGGAGTTAATAGTTATGTACAAACTGACATTTTATACTGAGGTAAGAAAATGAGCACAGGACAGCATTATGTGAAACTGAGGCAAATTTATCACATTTTAAAAGTTAATTATATGCTGAATTAACTGGATGTTCTTTTCAGTATTACAGACAACAGATTGAATCTTATTACCTAGCATACAGAAAGCAGACCGAATTTTCTATCTACAGTATTCCTTTCCACTTTAAAAAAGGGAAGGGAAAATAATCCAATATCAGATGGAAGTAACTTGCAGGTTTTGAATAATTCCTCTCTCCCTCAGTAGTGTCCAGTTGCCACCATATGCTATTTAGGAGAGAGCTCTGAAACTCTGGAGCACTTAAAAGGGACAAGAAGATGAAAGCCTTCTTCCAAAAGCTTCCATTTAGCATAATTATTTTGGCTGATTATTTTGTATCTTTGTTCTGCAAAACATTTTTTCTTATGTATCAACAAGAACCTACAATACGAAAATAGCTTGTCAAAGGCTGCCCCCCCCCCCACAACACACACACACACACACACAATTAACAAAGCATAAAGAGACAGGGTTCTGTATGCCATTGCACATCTCCAAGTTATCTGATTTTAGAGATGAGGTATAAAGTGGTGCAACAAGTTTGGATAACTAGCGGATATCATTTTTTTCTTATATCACAATCACATATTTAACCACCTACTGGATTTCTCTGAAAGGCAACTGTGATGAAATCTCATTGCATTATCTCAAGACCTTTCAGTTTGACTTTACCACCCACATAGAGTATGTAGAATGCAAAGAATTAAAGTGGGAAATTAATAACAAACCTTAAACAAACAAGCAAATAATAAACAAATTAATAAAAGATAAGAAGATTGCTTACTCCCTTTGTATCTGCTATTTAATAACATATATGCTATAAACTTATTGTTCAGATTTAGGATTAAATATTGTTCCTTTTCTCACATTCTGCATAAAAGGCTACTACTGTAAATTGCACTAACATTGAAAACATACAAATATACTCACCGTTCCACCCATATGGGGTGGTAGGTATTCAGCACTGATATACTCCTGGACATCATTTTTATTAGTCACCTTCAACAAATTTACTGCTTCTGGGCCCAGCCAACTTTTAACAAGTTTAAAAGCAGCTGGAAAAAAGATAGGTAATTGAGAAGTTGGAGAATAACTGCACAAAGAAAACCATACACAGCTTGCACCAGATTAGGCAAATCAGTTACAGTAGGGATTCTTTTAGAAAATCTTGATTGAGAGCATTTACAAAACTATCAAATAGTGGGATGAATGTATTCTATATTCAGAATGGACTGAAAGAGGTGTAAATACAGTTGGCCCTCCATGCATATGGATTCTGCATCCATACATTCCACTATCCACAAATAAATAGTCAAAACAAACCCTTTTTTTGACGTTTTATATAAGGACTCTGTTAACTACATCACTGCATATAATTGAACTTGAGCATCCATGGATATATATATATATATATATTTTGGGAGGGAGAGAGAACAAAACTGAAACGGGCAATATACAAATTCTTTAAGTATATTAGAACATTCCTGCTAAGAATAATCTTGGACATGTGAAGAAATTCTACTAACATTCATTGCACAGTATATTTGAAGAAACTTTAAAATTGTAACTTACCATTCATTATCCAAGGCAATTCAAAGATCACAATTTTAGCTGCAAAAACACAAAGAGGATGTGTTCCCATTAAGGATGTAATATGCTGACCCTCAGAGTAATTAGTCTTCAATGACTGTGAGACAAGTGTGTCTTAAAGAAAAAGCATACTTTCCCAATTTTTGTGTGTTAATGTAGCACACTCTAACATGTAATGGCAGAGAAAGCAGAATGATAAACCAAAATGCAAAAACAAAAGTGGTACATATTCTGTTTGTGTGTGTGTGCGTGCGTGCGCGCCTGTCTATCTATCTACCTTCAGGTTGCCTGTTGACTTAAGGGAGCACCATAAATTTTTCGGGAATGGGGTACTTAGGCAAAGAAGTACACCTCAAACCTGAATTAACCTTTAAACTCAGTACCAATGACACCCAGGTGACTTGATTAGATCCACTCTGGGAACATGCACATCCTAAGCCTAGTTCAGACCATTCAAAGTTTGTCAGTTAAATGCTCATTACTTGCACACACAATCCAATGTATTGTATATACCAATAAATCTTTGAATTAAGTAGATTGACTATTTGTTAATACATCCTTTTAGCACTGATTTTTCGCTGATATTTGTCCTCCCCCCCCCCCCCCAGGCTCTTTTTTTTTTTTTACTTAGGCGGCTTTTTAAAGTTGAGTACAAAATAGACATTTAATTCTTATGAATTTCAGCAACTGTGATAAATAAATTTAAATAAAGATTAAAGGGGGAAACCAGGAAATATTTATTTTCTCATATCACAGTCCAAATCTTTTTTGATGTAGTAATGATCTTAAATGCAAAATAAAAAATATATAATTGCAAACTAATTATGTAAGCAGTCCATGGTGGGGTATCCAGTCTAAATGGTTATTTGAAAGGTATGAACAAAATGTTTTTCCAATCTAATTTATTTACGAGACAGAACCCCCAAAAATTAGTCAAAATATTTTAAATAAACAGAGCAGTAAAATAAAAAATAACAATATATCACTTTAAGAAAAATGAATAATTGGCAGGTATCCCAAAGGTTTTGTATGAAGAAAAATGCCCTTCTGTGCTTTCTATTAATGCCTCCTGCACTCTTGGATTTCCCTGTGAGCCAAGGCAACCTTGAGAATAGCTTCTCAAGGTGTTCTAAAGTTGTAGGGCTGTATTGTCATCTGGATCTTAACAACTTGACAGAATTTAACTTTACTGTATTTTTAGAATAGTTATGAAATGGAGTTGAACACAAGACAATAAAGTAGTGGAACCAGATGAGTTCCACAACCATGAGAAGAAAGATGACTCCACTAGCTGTTCTGTGAACAATTTTATTAGTATCAGATTGACTACTGGCAGTAATTCTGTGTCACCTTTCTACTACTTCACCACTGCTAAGGCTTATGAGGTAATTCAGTGAAGTGATTAAATTATGGGTGGGGAAACTTCCCAATTGTGGGATAATCTTTAAAGAAGCCAGCCATGAACAATTATTTATGAGGCCATGAGGTTGCAAAAATAAAAAGATGTGCCATTCAGCATTTAGAGCCATTTCATCCCTGCTATAGTAGCTTTCCACCTAGGTCACAGACAAAATATTTGAACATCACAAGGGATTCCTGTAATAAAAGCTGATGCTCATAAAATATCTAAATTTGGTATCAGTCCTTCACACTGCTGTTAGGTTGATATCAGTTGGTTTCGTTTTTCAAGAACTGTCAGAATCAGCCACTTTATACTTCAAATAAAAAAAAACCCTTCCATCACTCAAGAATTTATATTTTTTTGATTTAGAATATATACAAAGCAATCATACTTACTGAGGTAATTAGGATAATAGACCTTAAAACAACCAATAATGTATCGTACAAAATCCAAGTCCTAAAACAAAGAATATTATCAATTAACAAAAATGCCAAACCTTCTCAATAATAACTTTTTCAAAACTTCAAAGGAAGTTTAATATAGCACACCCACTACTGAGTTCTCCTAATTGCTTCCAAAGCCATAAGGAGTTTAAGAAGTAGGTCAGCATCATCTTTGGATAAAGGAATTGCTGAACAGAAAAAAATGCTTCAGTGTCTTCATGTCTGCATCAAGGCAGTAAAATTATTATAAAAACATGTATTTCCTTGCTTGAAAACCTAGAAATTCAAAGATGATTCTTAACCATTCCTATGAAGTATTTGCATGTTAGAATTAAACAAGATGTGCAAGTTATTATATATGGTCACATCATGTTTCCAAACCTGACGGTGACATATTGGATACATATAATTTTTGTGGAGTGTTAAAGGTTAATATGGGCTAGAAGGGACCTGGCCATCTTGGCACAGACAGACATTATCAAAAATTGCTATTTTAAGTGGCAGTACAATGCTGAATTAGTTGTGAAAACAGGTATCAATTCTGTGAATGTCACAATAAGTTTATTGTAAAACATGACTGTATCACTTTCTGCAATTATGCAAGTAGCACACCTATGTCATTAAGCAGCAATTTTCAGCTGCAATTCATGAACCTGTCAATCCAGAACATTTAGATTTATGCCAGAGGGCAAAGAACTAATTTAAATCTAAGAAAGTTAATTTTAAGTATGCGTACATAATGTTATTCATGTTTCCAGCTAAAAGCAATATTTGAGATATAGCACCAAGATGAAAAACATAAAGCATGCTTACTATGTTACTCAGTCCAGTTTCAGCCATGTCAAACACCACTGTCAAAGGCTTGCCATTTTCCCTTTTTGCATAGCGCTCTAACCAAAAGGCTACTAGTTTCTTTTTTTCAAATTGAGTTTTGGGATCTTTTGTATGAAGTTTCACCCTGAACCAAACTAATGGGGAAACAAACAAATATACATATATATGTCAGAAAGGTAAAGAATAACTTAGACTTGTTCCTAAGAGAGAATGCCACCTTAATTTTGTAAGCTATACAGTAGGCCCTCCACATAATAATAATAATAATAATAATAATAATAATAATAATAATAATAATAATAATACTTTATTCATATCCCACGACCTAGAGGGACTCGGAGTGGCTCACATAACATGCAAGGCGTGGCATACAAAATTACACAAATGCAAAACAAAACATAGACAATAAACAGTCAAGACAACATCATAAATTCACACTACCCCCTGGTAAAAACAATAAAATACAGCAATTGCTGTAGATAAAACAGCAGTATTCGAATTCAGAATTGTAAAGTGAAAATAAAGAATCTAAAGATCGTTATATGTATTATTAGAGAGTCTAAATATGGTCAAAGGTTTGTTGGAAAAGCCAGATCTTTAATTGTATGCGGAAGGTTTGGAGGGTGGGGGCTAGTCTGATCTTCCTCGGGAGGGCATTCCAAAACCAGGGGGGCTACCAACGAGAAGGCCCTCTCTCTTGGCCCCATCAACTGCACTTGAGACGGAAGTGGGACCGAGTGGAAGGTCTTCCTGGTAGATCTTAAAGCTCCTGCCGGTTCATAGAAAGAGATGCAGTCTCGAAGATAAGTTGGACCCAAAGCGTATAGGGCTTTATAGGTTATAACCTGCACTTTGAAATAGGTCTGGAAACTTATCAGCAGCCAGTGGAGCTGCTTTAATAGGGGCATGGAGTGGAAGTCTACCCCCCCCCCCGATAGACAACTTTCCCCAGTTCCTTTCCCTTCCCTTCCTTCCTGATAAACCTCCCCCCATCCATTCCACCGTTCCGGAAGAGACCCCCCCTCCCACCCTAACTCACCCCATCCCACCCACTATCCTCCCTACCCATATCTACCCCACTCTTCCCCTTTAGTCCCTTTAGTGTATTAAATTTCAATAAAAATAATTTAAAAAAAATAGGGGCATGGTGTGCTCCCTATAACCGGCTCCAGTTAGTAATCTGGCTGCCGACCTTTTCGAGGTACAGTTGCAGCTGGTGCACAAGTTTTAATTGTGCGAAGGCCCTCCCGGCCACCGCCTGTGCCTTCAGGGGGAGTGTGACCCTGTCGAGCACAAGCTGCCAACCTATACCCTGATGGGCCCCACGGCTGACCAGGAGGACCTCTGTCTTAGTCTGGATTTAGCTTCAGCTTGTTGGCCCTCATCGAGTCCATCACAGCAATCAGACACTAATCTAGAATCCGGGGAGCTTCCTTGGAATGTGGTGGAAAAGAGTAGTAGAGTTGAGTGTCATCTGTGTAGAGATGACACACAACTTCAAAAATCCAGATGACCTCACCCAGCGGTTTCATGTAGACGTTAAAAAGCATGGGAGAAAGAATAGAAACTTGTGGCACCCCACAGGTCAATGGCCATGGGTCTGAGCAGTGTCCCCCAGCCTCACCAACTGGATACGGTCCTCCAGGAAGGAATGAAGCCTCTGCAGAGCAGTGCCCCCAAGACTCATTCCGGAGAGCCGACCCAGAAGGATTCCATGGTTGATGGTATCGAAAACTGGTGAGAGATCCAAGAGAAATAGCAGGGACACAAACCCCCCATCTAGTTCTCTCGGAGGTCATCCACCAAGACAACCAAATCTGTCTCCGTTCTATGCCTAGAAACCAGACTGCAAAACATCGAGATAATCAGAGTCTTCCAAGAAGCCCTGGAGTTGGGAAACCACCACACTCCAGAATAAGAATGTCCCAGCATAAGTGCGTTGTAACTTACAAATCCTCACTCAACCTAAAGTGATGTTTTGATATCCAAATGCTGTTTTGACCTACAAACAGTGCAAAAGAGACCTCTCTGCCCCTTAACCAGTTCTAACAGCAAAGCAGAAGCTCCAGCTCCATGTGATTGCTTCCCATGCATGCTCTGGGAGGAGTCCAATCTGGATATTCCACTCCAGAGATTGAAGTACACCCTGGTGCAGTAGAGCTTCAGCCTAAAGAGTGAGTATGTCATCTTTCATTGAGGGGGAGGGAGAGGGAGGAATTAGACTATGAAGAAAATGATGCTGTTTTGCGTTGCCGTTACACTGGCCAACACACATTTTGTTGCCTCAAATGTGCTCCCTTGCCACAGTGGCTGGATAGAACTAAGTACTACGTATTTCTGAACATTTTATACATTATTTGTTATTTATAAAGTACATTTTCTTATTTAAAAACACATAACAACAAATGTGGTAGTTTTTTTGGGAGGGGGAACGGATTACTAGCATATTTCAATAGGAAATTCGCTTTGCGATAAGAATGTTTAGACTTAAGAACACAGTCACAGAACAACTTAAATTCTTAAATCAAGGTATCACTACACATTTTCTTTTATATCATAGCATGTTGATTATTATTTCTTCTTACAATTGTTTCCTAAAATCTTATAGTAAATGGTGACAAATGAAAGACAGAAAAGAATATGAAACTATTAGTAGGATTACAACATTTCTTAATTGTCTGAAGTACATATAAAAGTTTACATGCTGTAGAAGCAGACCATTACAATGCTAAGTTTCCCCTTTCTCAGCAGAAAGTGGACAAATATTCGGTCAAAGCATATGTTATTTCCTAATGAAGCAAATCCCATTAATCTTACTGGGGTTTACTTCCAAGCAAGTGAGCATAAGATTTAAATATAGCTAGACAGGGGTTGGTGTTGATTCTGATATCAAAGTTACCACATAAAGGTGGAAAAATGTCCCTAGATAACCAGGAAGTGACAGTAAACTCACAATGGCTGTCTTTTATATGTATGATTGAATCCTTTTAAAATCATTTTTTCAGCAGTTTTGCTTCTCACAGATATAGATGTCAAAAGCTTGAATTGAGAATAAACCATACTTAAAGCCACTGAAATCAACAAGATTTTAGACTAGTGGGATCCAATGCTATAACAGCATGAGGTTTCTTTATACTGAAAATTTGTCTTTTGATGTATCAATAAATACATAAAATAAGAGATCTGACTTACATATTTTATGGCCTTCCTTGTCATAACCATGTAGATAAAGGGAACCACTATCAAATAACCACTTTGGAAGTGAAGATTCAGTCAAGTCTGTGGAAAAAATATAGTTAGTAAAGCACATATTATGATATCACAAAGCTCCAAAAGTCCTAAACATAGAAAGGTGTCATTTATGCTTACAACCAGAATTTAGATGAGACAATTATGTTCACATGTTTTAAGAATATGAATCTAAACATAGAAAGGTGTCATTTATGCTTACAACCAGAATTTAGATGAGACAATTATGTTCACATGTTTTAAGAATATGAATCTGGACTCTAAAACAGTTTACAGTTTTAACAGTTAGTGTGTCCATACTTCTCACTCTGTTGATAAAAGGAAGATACATAGGACTAAAAATTTGTCAGCCCAAGCACATTAGTCATCTTGATTCCTGAATATTATTAGGAAGAGTGTCCCTAAGCTTAAGTAAGTCATCATAGTGGAAATATAAGAAACAATCTGACGTTTGAAACAAATTAAATAGGACAAAATATTATTAGGTAGAAAATTTGTAGACTAAACATACTGTTCATTATATTTGAACAGTCCCAGCATTAAAATGTCCATATAACTGGATTTGTATTCACATATGTATGTGTACTTATTAGCCATTTCCAGTCCTTTCTTGATGTTATGAAGTTGCTGCATTTTTAGTTCAATTTTGTGATAACACCTAATTTGTAGTGGTAATTTACAATTCTGTGGTAACTTAATCCAGAAATATATATACTGATAACTACAGCATGGGGTGCAACTCATCTGAAAAAGGCATGCATTTTATCTTCATTATAAATCTTACCATGAACAGCATATTCTTTCCTCCACTGGAAACTTTCATCTATCATCTTCAGTGTATCATCCACAACATCATGCCTCCATAGTAGGAAATTTTCAACCCAGGTATCATCTTGCTGTAGTCTCTCTAAATCTCTGGAATCATATTTATCTGTTTTTGCTGATCCATGAAATAAAAATGATAAAAATACTTAAAAGTTTGGTATGTAAGGCAAGTATTCTAATAGTCTGAACAAAAATATTACTGTATGGTAAGATCATACTGGAAATGGTCGACAGCACATTGGAAGATAAGGATTACAACACACACAAAACCTCTAGTTAGACTCAGCTCATTTCAACAGTAAAGCAATAAGAAACAACTGCTTACCATAGCATACAGTATAAATAATAATAATAATAATAATAATAATAATAATAATAATAATACCTGCCTCTCCCTGCAGTTCGAGGCGGGATACAACATCATTAAAACAAGAGATTAAACACTATTAAGACATATAACAAAATACACAGAGTTAAAATACAAGTTAATATCCACTGATAAAGTGCAGATTAAAATTCAGAACTTAAAATTGATTGGGTAGCCCTGTCGGAAGAGGCAAGTCTTCAACTGTGTCTTAAATTCCAATAGCTGATCTAACTCTCTGAGGTAATTCCTGTCTTGGGGCAGCTGATGAAAAGGTCATCTGGGTAATGGTTGCCAGTTAGGTTCTGGCAGGCTGGAGTAGGCCTCCTGGAATTTCAAAGGATCGATTAGCCTTTGAGGATGGACCATTTTAATAGGTCTTCACCCCTGTTGGGGTAGGTTGTACCGGTAATATTACCCCTGAAAGTGATCTGTCCATGACAACTCAGAGGTATTGATCACCTCCACCCACAGATCTGTATGTTCCGAGCTGAAAACCACAGAGTATGACCTGCCAAATATGTAGGTCCAGAAAACAATTGGGATAGGCCCATGTCTGTCATGGATATCATAAACACTCGAGCTGCATCTGACAAACTGGCTTCCAGGGGTATGTTGAAGCTACCCAGAAGCAAAAGTCTGGGCAGCGCCAACATTTCCGAGACCCATTCCATAAGCTTGAACAAGGAGTCTGTTAAGTAACGGGGTGGACAGTATACTAACAGAATCCCTAGTCCATCCCTAGTTTTCAGACTCAGGTATACACATTCAATGTGATTCAGCTCCCTACTTCACACACCATAACTAAAATAAAAGAGAAGTTTATCTGCCTTTCTGCTGGTAAGGACCAAAAGCCGACAGCAAGACAGCAGAGCTGGGTGGCAAATATTCTGACTTTTGGGTCTCTTTTTCAGCAGGGATCACAAGCTCTCCCACAGTAAACTGTGGAACTGCCACAAAATAATCAACATCTTTAAGACAGTATTAAAGAAAGATAAGGCCACTGGTGAATATTAATATTGGTAGTATTGGTATTATTGATATCCAATAATATAAAATTGGATATGAGGCATTATACCTCTGTGCATCAGCTGCTAGAAAACCCAAGGATGATGCTGTTGAACTCATACCCTTTCTTGGATTTCTTGGATTACCACAAGCAATTTATGACTACTGTGAACAAAATGCTGAAATAAGGTTTAATGCCAGATGTCTCTTCTTTGGTCTGATTCAGCATGGCACTTCTCTTATCTGATGAATCAGAACATAACTGCTTGTCCAGTCTTTTTCAAACTCTGCTTCTCCAGGTGTTTTGGACTTCAAGTACCAGAAATCTGAGCTGGCTTACCAGCTGATAGGAACTGTGGGAGTTGAAGTCCAAAATATCTGGAGAAGCAGAGTTTGAGAAACACTGGCTTATATAATTTAATGTGCAAGTCTTATAGTCAAAACTAGGAAAACATATTTGTAAAGCATGATGGATATTAGGAAACAGGTTTTAATTCATATCGTACAAAAATAAGGAACTGAGATACCAAGAAAAATACTTTGCCTCATACTGCATATAATAAAAGAAGACTGTTATAGGAACTCCAGAGAGTGGGTCTACATCAAATAAATACGGTAGTTATAACACAATACAATATAGAAAGTAAATATTTAACTTTAAAATATCAAACCAAACAACCATTAATTTATGAAACCAGCGAGAATTTTCTTTATTTAATGCAGGAGAAATTAATGAAAAAGTTTCAAAAGTATTCTGGGCTTCACAGTTATCTAAAACTGAAATTCTTTCCACAAAATACTTCATCCAGATTCCTAAAATTACATCTAGGGCGGAGGGTGGGTATAATGAGTCGATTCCTGAATTAAGCTTTCACTAACAAATGTCAGCAAATGAACTGGAAGATCTTGTCTGTCTATACACACATATAGACAGAAGTTCCTGTTTTGCCTTATCATTTCATCCTTCAGATTGCTCTACCAAAAAACTTTTAGCCATCTTTTATCAAACCCATAAAACTCCTAGATAACTCTTCTATTATTTCAATGGTATCAACTACATCACATCTTGAGACATATGTTTTCTCTGTTCTTGGAAAATGTGTTTTCACAACTCAATGTGATGTAAATAAGAAACAAGGATATTTGCCTTTAACAGCAGTTAAAGCAATGACAAGCCAATCGATATTCCATCTATGTATATTAATCAACAGTTTCACAACATCTAATTATGCTAATATCAGGGACAAAACTGTGCTCAAAAATCCTTTTGTATTTTAAAATATTGTGTATGAGAAAAAGTCCTAACATTGAAAACCTACTTTAAATGTTATTGTTATATCTTTTATTAAAATTATTAACATAACTTATGTAAAACAATAAACAGGGAGAAAACTAGTAACACTATAAAAGTATTAAATAGTGATACAGTAACAAAAGCAAACAAAAACACATATCCTTAAAAAAATCCTAAATGCTACAAATTACAAATAAAAGAGAAACAATTGACTTCAACTTCCCAACTGGTGGTTGTAGTTGTCCAACTGTACTCCAAATACAGTAGTTTTTTTATTTACTTTTTTTTTAATTATAGAGTCTCGCTTATCCAACATAAACAGGCCAGCAGAACGTTGGATAAGCGAAAATGTTGGATAATAAGGAGGGATTAAAGAAAAAAACCTATAAATTATGTTATGATTATACAAATTAAGCACCAAAACATCATGTTTTACAACAAATGGACAGAAAAAGCAGTTCAATACATGGTAACGTTATGTAGTAATTACTGTATTTACGAATTTAGTACCAAAATATCGCAATGTATTGAAAACATTGATTACAAAAACATTGACTACTAAAAAAATTGTCTACAAATAAAGAAAGAAATGCATAAAATGAACTTATAGTAACAACATTTTGGAAGTTAAATCTGTAAAAAGTTCAGTCCTTGCTGACTAGAGAAATAGCTGTGAATCCGGGTGGGAGGCAGACTGCGTTGGATAATTCAGAACATTGGATAAGCGAAGGTGGGATAAGCAAGACTCTACTGTAGTGCCAAAAAATTCAAACAGTGCCGTAATTAATTTCTAGTTATTAAAATAGTACCTTTATTAACTTCCACAATAATAGAAAACCTTACTATTCTTCAAATCCTAGATCACATCTAAGAAACAAACAAACTGAACTGCACATATATCATTTTGGAATTCTTTACCTTTTGCCTTTTTGGTAGAAAAATAGAATTAAGAGAAGAACATATTCATACTGACCTACTTATGCAATACCTATTTTCTTTTTTTAATAATATGAAAAATAATATCCTTTTCACACATAGAAAATTAGGAACAAGAGAAAAGTATATGTCAGTCATCATTAAGACTATTTTTCCAATAGTCTCAACGTTTACTTCATGGATAAAAGGAGGCTATACTAGGTATGGAGTAAAAGATAAAGATATGGTACACAAAGTTGTTTACGAACAGGATTATTCAACTGACATTTCCCAAATGGATTAATCAGACCAAATAATCATAACAATTGATACAAGATTGCATATCTTAGTAAGAAGCTTAAAAGCTGATTATTAAAAGTTATCTCATCACATGCTTTAAGACAGTTCATTGTTAATTGATTCTTAAGAACATTAAAAAAATAAACATTAACTGAGGGTAACAGCTAAAAGCAATAAACATTTTGTTACTGTGAACTTAATATTTGCAATATTCATACATTTACACCACTGAAGTTGTTAGATCTTACTAAAAACTGATAGCTTAAATGAAGTCATAAAATCCAGACTGTCGCAGTAACATCTTTTCAACAATTTCACTATCAAAATTTTTGGCTCGTTTTCCACCCCAGCTTGCTTAGATATAAGAAATTACATGTACATCTATCTTAAAGATAAGCAGGCCTGACAGTCAAAAGCAGAGGCTACTGAGACAGGAGAACTGTGTTATGTAATATCATCCTGGTAAATGATCCAACCAATATAAGCAAAAGAAAACAATGATATCCAAAGTTACAGTTGGATCACAAAAATACTTTCACGTTGGAGGTCTTTGCCTTGTAGGATTGCAAGTTTAAGACTTAATGTGCTGCTGTTCTTGTAGTTTTCCAAATCACTGGCTCATAATCAGAAAAGTGAAGAAAGGGAGGAAACTAACATAAGTGAAGATATATGTCACTGACTGCATTAAATCTTCATGTTTCATGATTTTCAGTGTTCTGAGCAATGCGTACAATATGTTCATACAACCTGTAGATAAGCACCCATACCACCAACTACACTAAGATGCATTTTCAGGCCAGCAGAAAAAGTGTCTCTTGATTTTGATCATATGACCAGAGTTGGGGCCTATTTTTTTCAACAATCTAACACTATAGCTGTTTACTTTCAAAATAGCTTTTGATTTATGCAACACATGACTCATTTAATTTGAGTGATGAACCTGGGTATGTGAAAAGAGCTACGCCTCAAGAGCGGTTATCAGCAGCCAACAATTAATTGATTACCTAGATAACAATCAAATCAGTGGGAGCAGATGAGTGTCAGTTTCAATAAAGGAAGGCATTTATTGTAATTTTAAATATTTAAATAAAAGGACATAACCTTTCTTTATTGTAACATTTACTCATAAATGCTGGAACAGTCAAAATTGTATCAAAATCATTGCTCCCAGGCAGGCAATGCAATACAGGAGTAAAACACTTGCCACTATTTATGGTACAAAGAGGCACAGGACATCTTTAGAGCGTACAAATCTGAACAATTACATCAACAATTTTAAACGCTTACACTTTCAGAGCCTGCATGGTGTTGTGGTTTGAGTGTTGGGACTAAAATCTGGAGCTAGGCTTTGAATTCTTCCTCAGCCATGGAAATCCATTTGAGCAAATCATACTCTCCCAGGCCTCTTCTACACTGTCCTTATATCCCAAGATCTGATCCCAGATTATTTACTTATCCCACATTATATGGCAGTGGAGACTCATATAATCCAATTCAAAGTAGATAGCCTGGGATCAGATCCTGGGCTATAAGGACAGGGTAGAAGGGTCCTCAGTCTCATAAGAAAACTAAGGCAAATCCCCTCTGAACAAATTTTGAAAAAACCCCAAATAAATCATGATAGCCTTGACTTAGTGACACCAGGGAATGAAAACCTGCTTTGTACTTCATAAATACTGTCACAAACTCTGCTGCACGAAAGCATCGCATAAAGTAAAGCAATAGTTATGAATACAAGGAAGAAACCAACCTGGAACATATTCCACTTCAAAACGTTCTCTGGTTTCACGTATTAATGCAGTCTTGTCCTGCTGAATTAGAAGAAAATATGTTTTCAAACACCTCTAAACACAAGAATGGACAAACTCCAGATTTATCTGATCTACTTAATTTTTAATTAAGCATTAATTAACGGATTTTAAAATAAATTTCAGAGATGGGAACAAAATAAAGATATTTACAAGAACATGATGTCTTTGGGCATATTGTGTATCTATCATGTTTCTTTTCATACTAGGACTGATGTGAACTTCTAGGTTTCACAGAAATTCATTCATGATGACAAAATGGTTTTGTTATTTGACTTGCTAAAACTGAAATCCAGAAACTCTTGGAAATTGCTGAAAGTCAGTCAACGGAACTACAGTCAACTCATTCTCCTACCTTCAAATAAAAAGACTATAATCTCAAAATCACCAAATTTGTGAAAAGGATAGTAAGAGATGTTGATAACAAAAATGAAGATCGAAGATAAAAAGAATAATGATTGGGAATCTTACAGAATTATAACAAAAGTAGTGTTCCCATACATCTGTTCTTTGAAAAAAGCTGGAACATTTAATGGGGTCTTTCTGAAATACCATTTTCCTAAGTGGTGAATCAAACTACTCTTGTTAAGTGGATTGATACTATCAAATTTTGAGTTTGGTGGGAAATTACCATAATAGAAGAAGGCCCAAAAATGTCAAAAATGTTAGTACTTTCTCCCCTATAGAAAGCATGACTTAAAACCAGGGGCCTGGATTTATCAATTTTCCTCTATTAGGGACACCATCCACAAAATCACACCAGAGTTTTTAACCTCTTAAACACCACCAAATGTGGGAATATTAATTCTGTGGCAATTCAAGATTGCTAGAACAAAGTAAATACGGGATGTCCCCAAAACGAATATACAGTATCTTTAACACCTTATAATACTGAAAAAAAATTATTTTGCCATTTTTCAAAAAAACATATTCCTTTAACAGGATTAGAAATTCTAACAGTAGAGAAGTGTTGCTAAATTGCGACAGAAACTTTAAGTGAGATTTTGCAACTCTGTTTTTTGACAAGGCTAACAGTGGATTGCTTATGCAGAGGCGACAATTTGAATACCTCACCTACAATTCTAATTCAAGGTGAAATTTGTAACTTAGATTAAATCCTCATTATAATATTATTCTTCAAAATCGATGTATTTTCTTAGCCTTCACATAACCATAATATTACTAGCTATTATAGTGTGTGTGCACACGTATATGCACATACAAACTGAGCATCTCATCCATAATGCTTGGAATCAGGAGTGTTCTAAATTTTGGAGTTTGGAATAACGAGAGATCTCAGTGACGGAGCTCAACTCTAATAACGACATTAATTTATGTTTCATATGCACCTTATATGCATCGCCTGAGGGTAATTTAATACAAAATATTTAGTTATTTCATGTATGAAACACAATTTGGGTACAGTGAACCATCAAAGTAAAGGTGTCACTGTCTCAGCCACACAATGGGCAATGTTGGAATAATGTGTTATCGAAGGACTTCATGGCTAGAATCACTAAGTTGCTGTGAGTTTTTCGAGCTGTATGGCCATGTTCCAGAAGCATCCTTTCCTGACGTTTCGCCCACATATATGGCAGGCATCCTAAGAGGTTGTGAAGTCTGTTGGAGACTAGGCAAGAGGGGTTTATATATCTGTGGAAAGTCCAGGCTGGGAGAAAGAACTCTTGTCTGCTTGAGGTAGATGTGAATGTTGCAATTGATCACCTTGATTAGCATTTAATGGCCTTGCAGTTTCAAAGCCTGGCTGAGGGAATCCTTTGGTAGGCGGTGTTACTGGCCCTGAATGTTTCTTGACTGGAATCCCTGCTTTCTGAATGTTGTTCTTTATTTACTCTCCTGATTTTGGTGTTTTTTAATACTGGCAGCCAGATTTTGTTCATTTTCATGGTTTCCTCCTTTCTCTTGAAATTGTCCACATGCTTGTGCAAGGCCATTAAATGTTCATCAAGGTGATCAATTGCAACATTCACACTTGCCTCAAACAGACAAGTGTGCTTACTCCCACCCTTGACCTTCCACAGATATATAAGCCACACTTGCCTAGTTTCCAACAGACCTCACAACCTCTGAGTATGCCTGACATAGATGTGGGTGAAACATCAGGAGAGAATGCTTCTGGAACATGGCCATACGGCCCAGAAAACTCACAGCAACCCAATTTTGGAATATTTCAGAATTTTAAGTAATGAGTGTATGTATATGCACATATATATATACACACAGGCAGTCCCTGAGTTACAAACATCTGACTTAAGAACAGTTAAGAACAGGGGTGAGACAACAGGAAGTGATAGAAATCTACTCCTAGGAAGGGAAATTCACTCTTGAATGAGTTATCATGGGGGGAAAGGTGTCTCCACTGAAGCTTTTTCACCAATCCTTGTTTCCACAGAAAGCCACATTTTTCAAAATCCAATTCTCACAGGGACATTAAGTGAGGTGAAATCTTCTGAACAGGAGCACAGACAGCAAAACAAACACCACAAAGGTGTTCATCTTTCCCTATACTAGCCAAAGTTAATTTTTGGCTGGTATTACACCTAAATGTTCATAACTTGGAGACTACACACACAAGCATGTGTGTGTGTGTGTGTGTATTTTAAATAGCCACTTTGAGTTTCTTTTTTTTAAAGGAGGTATAAATAATATGTATAATGTGTTCTTGAAGGCTTTCATGGCTGGAATCACTGGGCTGCTGAGAGTTTTCTGGGCCGTATGCCCATGTTCCAGAAGCATTCTCTCCGGACGTTTCGCTTACATCTATGGCAGGCATCTTCAGAGGTTGTGACATGTTGGAAACTAGTCAAGTGGGGTTTATATATCTGTGGAATGTTCAGGGTAGAAGAACTTTTGTCTGTTTGAGGCAAGTGTTAATATAGCAATCAGCATTGAATGGTCTTGCAGCTTCAATGACAGGCTGCTTTCTGCCTGGGGGAATCCTTTGTTGGGAGGTGTTAACTGGCCCTGATTGTTTCTTGTATGTATATACGTGTGTGTATATATACTATACACACACATTCTTTGTTGGGGGCAGTTAGCTGGCCCTGATTGATTCATGTCTGGAATTCCTCTGTTTTCTGAGTGGTGCTCTTTACTTACAGTCTTGATTTTAGAGTTTTTTAATACTGGTAGCCAGCATTTGCAAATAAAACTTCTCAGTTTATACTTCTCAGTTTATTCTTCCTTTCCTTTCCTCTGTGTTGAATTTTAGACTGTAATATCCTTATGGCATCAACCTGTCCTATTACATTCTGTAGAACACCATATTCTCTGGGTTGCTGTGAGTTTTCTGGGCTGTACGGCCATGTTCCAGAAGCATTCTCTCCTGACATTTTGCCCACATCTATGGGAGGCATCCTCAGAGGTTGTCAGGTGTTGGAAACTAGTCAAGGGAGTTTTATATATCTGTGAAATATTCAGGGTGGGAGAATGAACCCTTGTCTGTTTGAGGTAGATGTGAATGTTTCAATTGGCCAGCTTGGCAGCTTCAATGCCTGGTTGTTTCCTGACTGGAAGAATCCTTTGTTGGGCCTTGTTTCTTGTGTGTATATGTGTGTGTGTGTGTACATATATACATATAATTGAAGCAACGTTATACCAATGGTATTGTTTTAGCTACATTTACTTGTGAGCTGCCTTAGATCCCACTTCTGGGGAAAGTCGACATACAAATTGAATACATAAACATAGTTTGGGGAAGGGGAGAAACTCTTTTCACAGGCCTTTGAATCACCTCACCTGACTTTTCCCCGAATTGGCACTTTATGCAAACCCTCCACTCCTCCTGGCCCGGGTCTGTGGCCTCCTCCATCCCTCTCCTCCATCCCAGGTCCCTCCCATCCAAATACTCACCTCCGCCATCGTCTTGCCGGCCGCTCGACAGAAGCGCCTTCAGCAAAAAGGAGAGCGAGGCAAAAAGAAAAAAAAAAAAAAAGGAGAGAGAGCGAGCGCGTGACGCACCGCCCAAGCAATACTCGGCCTCAGCGAGTGGGCGCGCGCCTCACCCTCGATGACAATCGCTTTCCATACAACCAATCCGCTCCCTTCTCTTCAGAAACCGTGATTTTTTTTTTCCTCTCCAAAAGTTTGACACTCACGCGCATGCCCGGGCGCGCGCACGTCAAAACTCCCACCTTCCACTTCCTCGCTCCACTCCTTTCCCTGCGTCATGGCGTCCTAAGCAGAACCGTACGGCTAATCCTGATTGGTTTCCTTTTGCTGTGCCCGCCCGCTTGTTTCCAAGGAAGGCCCAATGACAGTACGCAACGTCAGCTTTCTCCCGCCTGTTTTCCCCCCCCTCCCACAGTGCACTGCGGGGCGCGGCATTTGGAAGAGGGAATTGTCTTTAGTTCCTTTCTGTCAGCGTGAAGAGGCGATGCAGGCATAAAATGTTATGGCTCCTCTCGCGTTTTTTTGGTGTCAGTATCTGGGCCCTTCCCCCGCAGTAACTCTGAAATAAATGCCCTTGAATCCAATGAGAGATACTTTCATGTAAGTGTGCTTGAAATGGCATTAAAGACATTAAAATTGTACTTCTGAGGATTTTTATAAGGGAGTCAGAGAAAAAGATTTAGTTGGGGTGTTGGGAGGCAGAAGATCTCATTTTATCTTATTTTTTTCCCTTAAAGTTCCTTCAGTGGCATGCTGAAAGCCCCCTCCAGTGATTCATGACCAGATCAAGGTAATGGTGATGATAATCATTTCTTATCTATATCAAAGTGGGAAATAGCATTTTAACATACAACACAATCAGCTGAGATAGTGGGTGGCTGTGAGTTTTCCAGGCTGTAGGGTCATGTTCCATGAGCATTCTCTCTTGACGTTTCACCCACATCTATGGCAGGCATCTTCTGAGGTTTGAGGTCTGTTGGAAACTAGGCAAGTGGGTTTTATATATCTGGGGAATAATGTCTAGGGTGGGAGAAAGAATTCTTGTTTTTCGGGCTGTATGACCATGTTCCAGAAGCTTTCTCTCCTGACATTTTGCCCACTTCTGTGGCAGGCATCCTCAGAGGTGTGAGGTGAAATACCCCACACCTCTGAGGATACCTGCCACAGATGTGGGTGAAACGTCCGGAGAGAAAGCTTCTGGAACATAGTCATACAGCCCAAAAGACTCACAGCAACCCAGTGATTCTGGCCATGAAAGCCTTTGACAACTCTTGTCTGTTTGAGGCAAGTGTGAATGTTGCAATTGGCCTCCTTGATCAGCATTGAATGGCCTTGCAGCTTCAAACCCTAGCTGCTTCCTGCCTGGGGGGGAATCTTTCGTTGGGAGGTGTTAGCTGCCCCTGATTGTTTCCTCTTTGTAATTATCCTGTTTTCGGAGTCTTGCTCTTTATTTATTGTCCTGATTTTAGAGGTTTTTTTAAATACTGGTAGACAGTTTGTTCATTTTCATGGTTTCCCCCATTCTGTTGAAATTGTCCACATGCTTGTAGATTCACTGGCTTCTCTGTGTAGTCTGCAATATACTGTGTCCAGGTTGGTTCATTAACTGCTCTGCTATGATTGACTTCTTTGGTTGGATTAGTCAACAGTGCCTTTCATGTTCCTTGTTTCGTGTTTGGGCAATGCTGCGTTTGGTGGTCCCTATGTAGACTTATCCACATCTGCATGGTATATGGTAGACTCCTGCAGACGGGAGAGGATTCCTTTGTCCTTTGCTGAACATAGCATTTATTGGTATCTTAGTAGATAGTTTGTGGGTTGTGTTTCTTCATCAGCTTGCATATGGTAAGAACAGTTTTCCTCAGGGTGGATATTTACTCTTGTGGCTTGATTTTGGTCTTGCAGCCTTAGCAGAGCACCTGATGAACCAACCTGGACACAGCATATTATTTGAGAATACAGAAATGCTGGACCACTCTAACAACCACCATGTCAGACTAGACAAAGAAGTCATTGAAAGGCTATTCAATGCTAATCAAGGTGACCAATAGCAACATTCACACTTTCCTCCAACAGATGAGTTCTTTCTCCCACCCTGGACATTCCAGAGTTATATAAACCCCACTTACCTAGTTTCCAAGAGAGATCACAACTTCTGAGGATGACTGCCACAGATGTGGGTGAAACATCAGGAGAGAATACTTCTGGAACTTGACCATACAGCCCAGAAAACTCACAGCAACCCAGTTAAGATAGTGTTTACCATTTTCCTGGAAATAGTATTTATATTGAATTGCTTTTTCATGTTTCTTTCACGGGGCCTACTAATAAGTTCCAGTAAACCCAGAGGAACTTCCTTTGGGGCAAACGTTGCAGTTATAGTTAGGGTAAATTTGTGTACCAAAACACAAATTTCCTGGAATTGCATCCCAAAAACATGGTGAACCAAGTTTCTGTGGTTTAATTTATCCATGATTACCATGTCCAACACCCCTAGAGATTTCCTTCATCTCAATTGCATTGTGTTCATGGGCCAAAAGTGCTTTGTATCACCAAGTTTCACTATTGTCTACAGCTTTGCATATCCATGTAATGTCTGTATTACTATATTACAGGTTAGACCCTTATTTGGGTCAGCTCTACTATATAAATTCAAGTATAAGTCTAAAAAAGTCAAAAAATCACCCCCAAACTATGGTCTGAAGTGGGTACTGTACTCCTACCGAAAAAGAAACTCTTTGATAGTGCCCAAATCCGTGTTTTAAATTGGGTTTAAAAACCAGGAATCTGGCAGCAGTTCCACGCACAGACCTGTTATTTCCTCACAACTTGTTTTGAAGTGGATCAAGATGGAAGGCGGACGGGGGACATGTGGTGGAAGTTCTTTTTAAAAATGTACTCCATTGTGTGATGGACTGTATATGTGCATCAGCGAATATCGTAACATAAATATAAGCAGGTTCGCATGTGCACATATAAGGTCCAACACATAATGGAGTGCATTTTTAAAAAGAACTTCCACCAGATCCCCCCCCCCCCCCCCCCCGCCCACCTTCCATTTTTAAAAAAAACTTTGGTAGGATCTCTCTCTTCCCCAATGGTTAATTCAACCTCTGTTTAAGATTATAAAGCAGGGGTCCTCAAACTTTTTAAGTGGCGGGCCGATTCACATTCCCTCATACTGTTGGGGGGCCAAACTATGATGAAATAGTCCAAAATTAGGATTGTTGTTGTTGTGTGCCTTCAAGTCATTTCAGACTTAGGTCAACCATAAGTCTAAAGTTTAGGACAGAGGCCAAGGAAATGACTTTGGAGGGCCTTGGTTTGGGGACCCCTGATCTAGACGATCTCATAAGACCATAAGTAAGCAAAGAGACCTACAGAAACCATCTAGATGGTCTCATAAGCCCGTAGCTAAGCAATGAGGCCTTCAAAGACCATCTAGACGATCTCATAAGACCATAGATAAGCAAAGAGACCTCCAAAGACCAGGTAGACTTAGGTCAACCCTAAGTCTAAAGTTTAGGACAGGGGCCAGGTAAATGACCATGGAGGGCCGCATCCGGCCCACGGGCCTTAGTTTGGGGACCCCTGTTATAAAGTGTAAAAGAAAGAGTTTCAGGGAGTTCTAATTGCTCTCCATTTGTGCTTCCTTTGAACCACCTGTGTTCAGCTGTTTCGCGCTTTTAAAAAGTGCACTGAAGCAGTCTACATGGGGTTAGGGAAGAAAACACATGTTTTACATCACTACAGGGATATATAGTCATGCGAAGGTGTGCATTTTTCAGCCAGAATCAAGATTTAAGCACACCTTTTATACATGTGCTTTTTACCTCTTAACCCAATCCCTTCCACACTTTGGATAACATTGTTTAGTTACGCCCCCTCCCTTTTAACCTGGTTATGTCTGGGTTTTACAGCATGTGTAGAAGGGCCCAGAGTAGAGTGGCAAAAAGCAAGACCTTAGTCCATCCTAATATAACTTAAAGGAAACACTGGCCTCCTCTACTCTCTCTATGGTATTCACAGATAGGAAGTCCTTCATTTCAATAGGGCTTGCTGTTATCCACAATTTTTCATATGCACACAATCTTGGGAATACTGTATATTCCCATGGATATTCCCATAAAGTAGATCTTTGTTTGGATCATTTATAAATTATCCTATTTATAAGTCTAGAAATTTACACAGAAAAGTCATCCTCAAAACCTGGGTTAACTTATTTACATGTCAATGTGAGTACTGTTCCTTAACTCTTATCAAGAAAAAACCTGAGTAGAGGTGGAAAATGAGAGCTTAATCCATCCTGGGAAAACCTAAAAGAAGCACTTCTCTACTCTGTCTGCCATGGACCACTTCTGACCTTTTTGAATGCTTGTGTGGGAAAATGGGCAGAGACACCTGGCTTTCATAGGTGGCATTGGTACTTTCTCTCTGCAGAATGTCCCTCGTTATCCATAAATCATGTCAGAATCCATAATGTTGGCCCCAAAACCTGACCTTGATTTATGTATGAAATCAACTTATACATGAGTTTATATAGTAGCTCAGTCTTAGCAGCCTGTTTTTCAAAATATGGCTGAGCTCTAGAGTATGTAAAAGAAGATACTTTCCCTGCCCTTGGGGATTAAGTAACCACATGTTTAAAACATGCCTGTAATTAATGGCTTACATTTCTTCACATCTTTAAAATTAATATGCACACAGATTAATGCTATAGGGTTGATCTGAATGCAAAATTCATAAAACTTTTACTTCACTTGTCTAGAAAGAATTTTAGCTGCTACAGCATTTCTCTCAACAATGTAATGTAGGAATTTGTGTATTTGTGTAAATGTCCTCTTCCATACAACAGTTGAAGTTATAGGAGTGCTATCTTTCTATCCATTCAACCATCCTCAGATGCTATAATACAGAGACAATATAATTTTGCTGCAATTATTCTTATTTTGTTTCATTTCTATGATATTGCAATCCTGTGCTTACTTCACTGTGAGTAGAGGCCTCTGAAATTGGTTAGCACATACAATTATGTGTATGATTATGTTGAATGGTCCTTTCTCTGGAGTTATCTGGGAGAGCACTCATAAATTAGAATTGTTCCCAAAACAGGAGGTTTTATTAGGCATGTTATTTTAGTAGCCAAATTTCTCAGAGAAGAATTACTATGCTATTGTCATTGTTCTTTATATTGCATGTGAGTCCTTGCTGAACAAAGACTTTGATCTCTATTCAATGGCCTGGATTATTTTTTGAAGATTCACTACATAAAGTCAGTTTAACAATATTGAATGTACAATTGTTGTCGATGTATTTATGTGCTTGCTAGTGCTGTGTAAAAGTGATTGCCATATGAGAAGTGAAGACCCATGAAAAAGGAGAAAGCATAATAGGAAATATTTTTTTTCTATGAACTCTATGAAGGGGAAAAATTGATTCAGGGATGAACGCCCCACAATGTCTCCAGATTTTTATTTTTTGGGAGAAGAATTTGAGATATTTTGGGGGCAACTTTTTTACCCCCAAACTGCCCCAGATGTGCTCAAACCTAAGAAGCCACTTCTTGCTTTCTCAAGTCTCCAACAAATCTCCAACAAAGATACAAAAGAAGTTTTAAAATTGTCCTGCAAATCAACCAAAACGGCAGGAACACACATGTCACTTCTGTTTGGGCATACTGAAATACACTGATGTGACCTACTGGGTGGATGCAAGGTAGAAAAATAACCCATTTCTATGCAGTCACCCACCTCTGCTGTAATATTTTATGTGTTTGTCATTCTGAAAAAACTTTTTTCTAGAGCCCCCTGAGAAAAACTGTTTTTTGTTATGGCAACAATATTTCCTGAGATATTACATCTCCAATTGTGTTATGTGATCTTCTAGATAATTCCCATTATTCACAGTAGCTTGTAAAGGCCAGAGTTGTATTTGAGAAGATGGCGGCCAGATTTGTAAAATTGGATGCAAGTGATTGCAGCAATTTGTAGCCTTGACAAGGAAAGATCCATTTTAATCTAGTTTGTTTAGTTTAGTGTGCAGACTGAACCTCAGTTTTGATCCCAGGGTATAAAAAACATATTTTATTCAGATATTAAAGGATTAAATTACTTAGCCTTTTTGTTTGCATGACGAAACCAAGTTGTTTGTAAAATGTAGAACTAGGCTCTGCCCTCCTTGCTTTGTACTAGAACATCCACAGACAGCTAATTCATTTATATATTTTACTTTTTTAAAGAGGAATTCTGTCACTTGGTGTTGTGATGGAGTCTTCAAGTAGAGATCCTACTAGTTGTATTATAAGAGGCAGGAAAACTGCTTGTGAGCAAGACTCTGATGGGGAGCAACAAAGGAAGAGAATCTGGGAAATCCTTATGGAGCCCTCTGATGATGATACCTTTGAGGGTTTTGAAGGGGATTGTGGGACTGGGAGTCAAGAGGATGGGATGTCAGACTCTGGGAGTGAGGTGATGGATTGGACTAAAGTTCAGGAGATCCGGGAGATTCTTGAGGAGCCCACAAGCAGTGGTACATTTGAGGGATGGCACAGAGAAGATACAGATGGATCCTGGGGAGTTATGGGTTTGGATAGAAGGTGGTCTGGCTGGAGAGATCGTAGAAGGGCTGCAGCTGGAGGTGGGGCGTTGGGTGACTCCAGCTCTGATGAGGATTTGCAGCAACCAGCTGTGGATTGGGCGTTGGCTGGCTCAAGTTCAGAGGAGGACTTGTAGATAAAAGTAAGTTTGTTGCTAATGTAACTTTGCAATCGGCAAGGTGTTTTGTTGGGCGCTTTTCGGGATCTCTGTTTCAGAAGACGTGTTTGGAAGACTGCTTTGGGACGTAAGTGTTAACCCGGGTTTTTAGTGGCAACGGGGGCTGGCATTGTGTGGGTTTGCGCTGGATTGTCTTGTGTTGGTTTTATGCATTAGTTGCTGGCTTGCCTCCATCGCTTTGGCTCTTTGTGTTTACCTTGGATTGGAATTCGGTGACTGTGACTTCTCCCTGACGACTTGGACTGGAACTCAATGCCTGTGACTTCTCCCTAACGACGCGGACCAGACGTGGCAGCTGTGACTTCTCCTTTACAACGTGGTTTTGCTTTAGCAACGTTTTGGGGCATTGTGTGGCCATTGGTCACTGTGGGTTACTGCTGGTAGCTTTCATGTGTGTGTTTAGCTCCAACCAGCAAATGGAGCAAGTTTCCAGCCTTTTCAACTAAGTTTGTTTTAATCTGGATTACTTCCCAGGATAATCCACATTATATCCCAAATTTGGGTCTTTTGAGTTCTTTTTGGACATTGTTACCTCACACTGAAGAGAAGGTGTTTTGAGCCTCCTTTTGGTTGTTTCTTAGGCTCTTTTGTGTTGTTTTTGCAATAAACTGAGTTGTTTTTGTTGGCTGGCGTATGACTCATAACACTTGGACTGAGACACTATATCAGTTGGATTCCTCATTGTACTGAATGTTTCTGAATAACTGATATAGAAGAACATAATGTAATGCTCATGTAAATGCCTTCTGGTAGTAAGCAGTTTTCCTGCCAAGATATCCTTCAATCTGATTTTTTAATTTTAGTTCAGTCTCTTTCAATGGCCTTCCAATGTGTTCATGCTTCAGAATATGTTTCTATGACCTCATTAGGACTGCATGGAATCTGCATGCCATGGCACTATATTTTGTTTCAACTCCACTTCTAGCAGTGGAGAATTGAAATGGGTTGGATCTGGATTTTTCTGTCCTAAGTCCCTAGTGGCTTGGAAGATATTGAGAAATGGTTCCAAGGTGCCCTTTCTCACCCAGCCATCTCAGCCAATGCTTTTAGACATTTGAGGGGCCAGTTGAGACAGCTTGTCTGCCCCTATTTCTCTAAACAACAAAGGAGATGGGTAGACTTTCCACTGCTACCTCCAGCATCTGGCTAGTGCTTGACAGGCCCAGCGGGCCCCTGTAGTCATTTCTTGGCATTGGCTTTACCTATGATTAGACATAGCAAGTAGTTCTCTTATTTCTGCAAAGTTTTTGAGTCAGTGGAGAGCTTCTGGTGAGCTAAATTCCAATTCTTGATTGGGTGCATGAGCTGTGTTGCCTGTATTAGGAAGTGACGTACAGTATTTATTTCTGATATTTAGCATGGTTAGATTAGCGTGTATCAGATTAAATCTACAATGCCCTAGTTGAACTAAATTATCTGGACTCACTCACATTTATTTATGTTGAAATGATCAGAATTAACATTTTCTCCCCAGATTTTGAAAATGCTGTTTTAAAACTAACAGAAGAATCATCATTATTGATACCGAGGGAGCACCCAGTCTTCATATTGTGGATTTTAAAAAGAAAAAAAAATGACAACAGATCAACAAGAGCAGTTATTGTCCTATAATGGGGATGTCCTTATTTTTCAGCTGATAAAAGAAAAATCTTCACAGGCCAGCAGTAGCAAAATAAACAAATTGCATGTCAGACAAATGACTTTTGACACTGGTACAAAACTATTTGTTGAAACATCCACTGGGTCTTTCAGCATGAGTGGGGAAGGCGTTGAAATTATTAAATCTTGCTGTGCATCTTGCTTCAGGACAGGAATTCTTCGTCCCTATATTCTACTGAAAAAGAGAAAGAAAGGGGGCATTAAATATATTTTACTCTTCCTTTATAACTTTAACAAATTTGAGGTGGCCTTACATTTTAAATTGGACTATGAACTCAAAGAATCTGTAAAAGTACTTGATGGTCCAACAGTTCTATGGAGCTATTCAAAACAACTGTTTTATATTTCTCCACAAACTGGCACTGTTTTATGTGCCCCTGTTCAGTTTTCTTCCATCAAATGGGTGGGGAATATTAAGGGTGAGGGTACCGTTGTTCTAGGAACCAGATCTTCCTCTTTGCCAGGAGGACGTCATAGTATTGCCAAATCAGATGCACTCATCTGGGGAACTGAATGTTTTGCCTATGCATTAGAAAAACAGCAAGTGCTGACAGGAGCTGCTTTTCTACCTCATGCATATGGTAGCATCGTATCCTGCCTGCACATTTGGAAAGCTGAGACATTAAAGAACAAGTTTAGGACACTGATTGTTGCAGTCACATGCAAAAACCAGTTGATCTTCTTCCAAGATGGTCTGCCAAAGGATGTTCAGCAACTTCCGTTTGAGAAGCCTTGTTCCATACAAATGGCTGTGGTGGAAGGAGACAGCCAGTTGGTTGTTGTGACATTTGCTTCAGGAGACATATGTGCTGTATGGAAACATAATTTTCAGGTATTGACATTCTACTGTTTTTGTTTTTAGAATTGTAAAAGTGCTTTCTTCTCATCTTCTGTAAAATGTCTGTCTTCTCATCTGGTGTATCAGCTCAGTCCATGCTTTGAATAATCCTGATCCACATGCAGTCCGTTGGCTTGTTAGAAAAAGTAGAATTGAAAACATTTCTAGAAATATTCCAGTGCTCAAATGTTATCTGATATAACATTTTCTTGTTTAAAAGCTATATTCAAACACATTCAAAGCATTCTATATACATTATTTACAGTAACTGGAGTATTTGTAATCATGTAAATAGAATGGCATACACTTCCATTATCTTTAGCAAAAATGACTACATCTGAGGAAATTATTTTTAGGACGCATACCTAAAGAAGCCTGTATATTTAACCACATTTGTGGGTTTAAGTTTTGCATATCTGATTATTGATGGATTTGATTAGTATGATCCCTATGGGAATCTCTAGTTCCTCCAGCAGAACTATATGGTCAGCTTTAACCAAGTGCTGACCATAAGGTTGTGTTAGAGGACCTAGAGACTCACAGAGAGATATTCCCTGTGGTTAAAAAAGCATTCTTGATTAAATAAAAGTACTCCAGTGTTGCCATAATATGGTATTGATGTTGCCTCAAAACATCTGCAGATAAAGTCTTTTCATTAAATATAAGCAATGGCCACTAACTCTTGAATCTCCAAATGCAAAGTCTTCATCAGTTCCATCTAAAAACACTCCTGATGCTTAACATTCCTTTGCAGGTTGCTTCCTGCTGGAAAGATGTGGCATCAGTACTGGTAGATGATTTTGCTGGCACTGGAACAGAACAAATCCTTGTTCTTCTAAAGAGTGGTTCCATTTCAGAATGTCTGAAAACATTCCAAATAACAGATTTTGGAAAGGTTAATTACATGGTAAGATTTGTTAATTGAGTTGGAAAATGGTTGAGGAAAATCTTTATTATAAAAAGGAAACACAGTAAAAATTATTTAATTTTAATAGTTACAGTGTTCCCTCACTACTTCACAGTTCACTTTTCACGGATTTGCTGTTTTGCGGTTTTCCAGTAAACTCTAAAAGACTATTATAAATCATAAAAAATTACAATTTACAGCCTAAGGAAGAGAGGAAGGAGAAGCCAAGGGGAGAGAAAAGGAGCCCAAGCGGCAACGGGAGGAGAAGGAGGCGATTTATCAACACACAATTGGTTGATAAAGACCTAAAATAGTGTATAACTACTAAAATGATGTATAAATATTAAAATAAATATAGTGTCCATACTTCGCAGATTTTCACTTATTGCGGGTGGTCCTGGAACCTAACCCCAGCGATAAGTGAGAGAACACTGTATTTTTATTCCTAGTCTGTTAGCTAGATCCTGCTGTGCATACTTAATTATAGTAGGCCAGCAGCTGGCTTGTTCAGCTAGATATCTGCCTTCTTGAAGCCAGTTCTCTCCATTGTTTTAAACTTCAACGCTCATGGCATTGAAATCCCTCACCATTGGCCATGTTTGCTGATGGTGGATACAGTGTAAAAAAGTGGACTTGTGCCACTGGGAGCAGGCTGCAACATACCAATTTCATCTGCAAATGCCACCTGGAAATTACAGTAAGTCTTGTTGCCACAAGTCTTCAAGTCTTTTCCAATGTATGGTGACCCTAAGGCAACCCTATCACTAGATTTTCTTGGTAGGATTTGTTTTGAAAGGGTTTGATTAGATTAAGGCTGCTCTATAGCTGAATGGAGATTCGAATGCTGGTAGTCCAATGTGTAAGCCATTGCACTATGCTGGCTGCCATGATAAGTCTACTGGTTTGTTTGTTTTTCCAGGTTTTTGGTGAAGTTTTAAGGTAGATTTAGAAAGGAAATCACCATTTAGAGAGCAGTGATGTACTACTAGGCTGTGTGTTTGTATAATTATGTGTCACACATTTCCCACCCCTAATTTAGTATTATGAAAATAAACCACAGCAAGCATAGGCTGGTGCATAACGGTAAAGGTATCCCCTGACGTTAAGTCCAGTCGTGTCCGACTCTGGGGATTGGTGCTCATCTCCATTTCTCAGCCGAAGAGTCTGTAGACACCTCAAAAGTCATGTGGCTGGCATAACTGCATGGAGCGCCGTTACCTTCCTGCCAGAGCGGTACCTATTGATCTACTCACATTTGCATGTTTTCGAACTGCTAGGTTGGCAGAAACTGGAGCTAACAGCGGACGCTCACTTCGCTCCCTGGATTTGAACCTGCGACCTTTTGGTCTGCAAGTTCAGCAGCTCAGTGCTTTAATACACTGCGCCACTGGGGACAGGCTGATGCATAATCTCTTCCTATTTTAACTTCTATTTTAATTTAATAGTACATTGGGTCAGCCAGCAAGACATGTGAATGTAATGAAACAACCCAATTTCAAGTGGTCTTTTATAAAGTAAGCTTGAGTAAACTAACCATAGTTACAATAAATTTGAATTTATGATTCAGAAGATGTTGTGCTACATTTGATCTCAAATGGAAGCAGAAGCATCTTATTTTCTCAAAGATGTGCTGAATGAGGGAGAATTTGTGAGGCTGGGGCTCATTGCAGCTTATTCTCATATATACTGTAGTGCCAAAGTAAACCATCATGTTTCACAGGTTTTGTTCCTGAATTGGAGTCTGGTAGATGGAATTCACTGTCAGTAGGAACAGGTTGCAATATAACCAAATAGAATGCTTTCTCATAAAAGTCTTCTAAAACGATAATTATATGCAAAACCTGTTTTTTATGTAAATATGTGCTATTTTTGCATGCTCTCTATGTTATTTTTCTCCTGAAATACAAGGAGATGCACAATGAATTCCCGGTAGTCTGCGATTTAGGCACTGGTCAGATCCAGAACTTCAGTAAGGTTGCCACATCATATGCCTTGAGACTTTAGCCTGAGACTGTGGTTTATCATGACCAAAAGAACCACACTCAGATTATTAGAAATGAGGAAGCTGATACTAGAGCCCTGTAAATTCATGTTGACATGTAAAGTACCTGTGCATAGATCTCCAGTATACAGATGGGTTTTGCTGAATCTGTAGACCTATGTTGCTATTTCATGCTGTTCACTTTAAGTATGTATTCCGCTGAAAATGCATGTATTTAAATTACTATTTGATGTAATTATATACTAAAAACATTTTATTTCTCTATTAACCTCTTATTCTTTGCTGTTTCTCAAAATACCCTAAACAACATTTTCAGTTGTGTGATTAGGTCCTTTTAAGTTTTTGACATATTTGTGCATTGCTAGCTTTTTGACTGAGATTTAATGTGTGTTTTCTTTCTTTAGAGTAATATAAATGCTAAAGAAGACTCATCTTCTGTAAAAGACCTTCAACAGAATTGCTTTCTTACTATCAAAGCACTTGAAACAAGATTACAGGTTTATATTCAACATCCACCTTTTCATATATCTTCATATGTAACACAAATTTGTTCTGTATTTCATGAATTTTCATGGTTTTAAGCTCTTGTTAGACATTTGTTAATATTTTAGTTAGAAATTTGTTAATGTAGAGCAAGGTTTTAGAACTGATTATACACTCTTATAATTGTCTCCCAATGTAAACAAATACAGTAGGATTAAGGGAATGTAATTGTTGCGGCAACATTTGATAAGCATTTTTGGGAAGAGAGGGGTTACTGCTAAGCACAGAGAAGAATATTGAAAATATTTCTATGCATGTTTTTGTTGGATTTGTGGTTTGAGGAATTAGTTTGCCCAAACCTTAGGCAATATCTTAGAAATAACACCCCTTGTGTTTACCTTACAAAGCAAACCTATTGAGAGGGCAGGGAGGTCCATAGCAGCAGCACTGCCATTTCTTTGCCCTAATAGCTGAAGTCAGCCACAGCCAGTGGTAAGGTTGGTGGTTCCTGTAAGAGTAGAAAATCAACCATGTTGGCTCTTGACCTAGCAGTTTCTGGTAGGAGTTTGTTTTGTGTATGTGTGTTTGTGTGTGTGTGTGTGTGTGTGGGGGGGTGCTTTAGCGTAAAAAGGAAACCTGGACATCCTATACCCCCTTTGGACATCTGCTAATTCAGAAAGAGTTCCCTGAACGGAAAGCCTAGGAGTAGACACTGTCACTACTGATCTTCGTAAGCTACTCAAAATCATTCCCATTGGTTTCTTCCAGAAACTACCTCTGGAAATAGAAATAATTTTGCAAGAAGAGTCACAAAATTGCTGGTTTCAGCTGAGCTGCCAAATCCCTGTTTTGGCAGCTTGGGGTGCTTTGAATGTGATTTTCCTGCTTCTTGGCAGGGGGTTGGACTGGATGGCCCCTGAGGTCTCTTCCAACTCTATGATTCTATGATTCTTAGTGCAACAGCTATATTTTTGGCCTGGCTTCTGTAATAAATGTTTTCTCAGTGTCCAAAGTTGTCTTCTCTAAGCAGCCAACAACAAAAGAAATGTTAGGGATGAAAGAGGTAGTTTCTGGAAGAAACCGATGTCCATGGTCCAAGAAATTGCATCCTTTCTGTTGTGCCAGTCACGTGTTTGAAGAGATTTTATAGATTGCAAGTACTCTGAGATATTTCATTTTATTAAAGTTGTCATGGAGAGCCAAAACCTTCTGTTTGCAAGTTAGAGGATTTATTTTCTTAGGACAGGAGTGATATCTACAAGGGTTACATCTTATTGACTAGAATCTATCATAGAAAATCTTCTTTGCCTTTCTGTCGTCATGAACACTTTGTTCTCTTTTATATTGTATAGGCTGGCTTTGCTTCAGTTCAAGAGTTACAGAGGCATTTGCATCTCAAACGAAAGGTTCTGATAGAGAGTTGTAATGCATTAATAAACATAGTTGAAGATCAAAAACATATTCTTCCAAGTACAGCCAAGGTAAAATTCATGAAGATAACTTTGGGAAAATAATGGTTTTAAGAGACATGGTAGATTTGTTCATATTTTCTTATATTAGATACGGCCATACTCTGTTGATACTTGGCATACAGGGCCCCTTCAAACTATGTGACCTTATAAGAAAGTAATTTCCTTATATTTTGGCACAATTTTGATATTTTGGTTTTGTTTGTTTTAATAGTGGAACAAAAAAATAGCAATAAATCCAGTCAAGCCAGTAATGAAATTAACTTTAACAAATTATATAATTGCAGTTTTGTTGGTACAAGATGTAGCCACCACAGAATGATTCCTATTCTTTGAACTGAAAGATAAAATTCTACCTAAATGTTGGGAAAAGCTTTTTAACTGTCAGAGCTGTTCAGTATTAGGATAAAATGCCTTTGATGGTGGAAGATTCTTCATCTGTGGAGGTCCTTAAACAGAGGTTGGTTGGGAGTGCTTTAATTGTGTATTTCTGCATGTGAAGAGATGGACTATATGGCCCTTGTATGTTCTAACTCTTAAAATTCGATGCTGTGTTCTTGTCAGAAGGACAGATAATCACCAAGTGATGTCACTATATAAATGAATTAGTAAGAACTCATCAGTTCAGTGCAGTTCTCTCATACTGAAACATAGGTCCACTGTATATCTGTGGTGTCTGCTTGTAGATTTATAATATTGTAAAGAAGAAACCTTCTGCTTCTGTGCTTGATCCTTTTCCATACTAGTTTTTTAAAATGCACAGTTTTGGCACACTTCTGTTTTGGAGTATCTTAGCTCAAGGTGTTTCTGAAAGAGGTATTTCAGACTAGTTTCAGGGTTGATTGTGATGGAATGTGCCTCTGCTGGTTCCTAGTATTTTGTGTAACCTGCTTAAGATCAAAATTGAAGTTACTATCTTGCATTCCTTCCTAGAAGGATGATTAAAGAGAGTGAAACTGAATAGATTCCAGTGTAGTGATGTGACCATTGGCCTGTGCAGACCCATAACATTCCATCTTATGTGCCATGCTATTTAACATAGCATGTGATCTCAGTCGGGGTATTTCAGAGATTCAGTCCCACCAGTCTAATGATAAGGCCAACTTGGTTTCCCATTTAAATCATTTATCTGATTTCTGTAGTCGTCTGGATGAGAACGAATAAACAAGAACTAAATCAAATGAACAGTTATTCCTAATCATTCCAGGAACAATGCACAATGAAATTGCACTCTTCTTGAAGACTCAGTTTGCTCTTAATAGTTGGGTTTTAGCAGTGACAGCAGAGTGCATTTTAATATCTATGGCTAAAGTGGCAACAGCATCCATTTATGGAGTTGGCAGCTGTAGACATGATGACACATTCTTTGTTTTTTTTCCTGCATGAAGGGGGTTGCCTTGATGACCTTTTTTCGCTTCCAACTCTTATGATTCTGTTCAGTAAGTGTCTTTGAAAGACTGCGTTTGAGAACCAGGTCTTTTCATCTTAATCCATTGCTTTCGATTTGCTAAGAGCAAGGATGGAAATAATGTGGTCCACCTACTGATTTTGGACTGCAGTTCCCAGCTTTCTTCAGCATTCTCTTTGGCTCGGATGGGAATACCAGTATAGCAACATCTGAAGGGTGACCCGATTCCTATTTCTATGTTAGGGGCTTGTTTGATGGATACATTGCTGCTCCCAGGGTCTTGAACTACCTAGTCTAAGCAACTAGTCTGACCCGCTATTTGTTGTCATTCTGTCTACAGACAAATATGCCTTTAGCAGTTCAGATGGATTGCTATTGAAGAAAGTTTTAACTAGTTGGATATTGTTTAATTTTTTTGACGTAGTTTAATCTGTTTCAGTTGCTTAGTTTTTAAGTGTATAATTGCATTATATTCACAACTGATTATTTTATTAGCTTCCTGTGTCTATTTTAGCAGTAAGAGAAACATACGTTCTGTAAATAAGGGTACTTTCCCCCAACGTTCTGTTAAATGTGTTTATAGAACATCTGTGTAAACCACCTCACATATTTTTGGTGTGAATGTTAGTTACTATAGTCCATAGAGCTTTAACCAAAATACATGGACAAAATTTCCCAGTTCTGGAATTCTCAAGTTGCAATAATGTGTGTAAATATATGTATCTTTTATTTAAGGAAGGTCTTGTATCTCTTTGGGATGAAACAGAGAAAACGCTTGAAAATGACACATCAACTCCATCTGTGCCCCAAGAAGAATTTGTGGAGAAGGTTTGGTTCCGTGTAGCAGAAGACAATCTAGTAGTTGCAGTAAAACTAATGGAGGCTTTTAACTTGTAAGTGGCCTAATTCTCATGTAGTATTAAACATTGCTCTTGATGTAGATAAATAATAATAATAATAATAATAATAATAATAATAATAATAATAATAATAATAATCAAACTTTATTTGTATCCGGCCTGTCTCCCTGTGGGAACAATAAGCAACAGCAAACATTCAATGCTGTACAATACTAAATAAAGAATAAACTAACCAAAACCACCCAGATTCCAAAAAAAACATTCCTAGCATCCACATCAGAATAATAAGACATCACCAAACATTAAACAGTGACAGAACAAGTTACGTGTTCTCAGCTAAACATGAAAACAGACTAAGAGTTCATTCCAACAATTGCAGTGTTAAAAATCAGGAAATGTAGAAGTTGAAAATTGCTCAAATATATATATACGTATATATTAAAATGGGTTTGATGATTTTGTTTTAAAATAAAAGTGTAATATAATATCCTTGTCACTGTGAAAAAATTGTAAGTTCCAAGTTCATTAAACTCTGAGATCACTATAGAGTATAATCCTGGATTTTCAAAAATGTCTCTTCCCCTCTATGCATTATGCTTTTATATATTTTTTATTTTTTTTAAAAACAGGCAGCTTGGTGATGTCAGCTTATCTTTGATAATGCATCAGAAATGTCCTTCAGTTTCTCCAATGAGGTGCCAGTCTAATGTTGTTACACTGAAGAAAGCTATCCTGGCAGAACATGCATCATGTTGGCAGCTAGAGCCGTCTCCTAAAAGGGTCAAGTTAGATTGCCGTAATGGAAATGAATACAATGGAAGACCTTTTCAAATGAAGGCAGATAGGACAAAAGTCTTTACTGCAGTCACCCAACTCTCTCCTTTCTTGGCATGGCATCAAGTACATTGTAAGGTGCTGCTGCATGCAAAAAAGAAAAATTACAAAGATGGAAATCCGCAGGAAAACCAAAGACTGAGTTTAATATGTGGTAATATCCTATTAAATCTGGTCGAAATTTCTTCTGGAAAATATTCGATAAATCTGAAAGAGACAGGTAACTTGAAATTTGGTACCAAAATGATGCATTCATTATTTTTTATATTTTTAAAAAAGAGTTTAATATTTAGATTGCCCCTGTTTTGTTTTCTAAACTGTTAGAAGAAGAAAAATATTTCAGTTTATTGATTGTAGTTTGTAATTCTGGCCAGGCACTGAAAAATATTTAAATTCTTGTTTGCCTGGCAATGTTTATTCTATTTCATGACTTTTTAACAGTAGAACACACCTACCAAAGATTATATGAGACACTACAATTTCTCCCTTTCATTGTTTTAAGAAATTTCTCCTCTCATTCGAGCCAGTTTTTGTGTAATTTATTGAAGAATGTTTTAACATTTATTGTGCTATGATACATGTCAGGGAATCTTGCATTTGTTTAGATATTATAGAACTGGATAACCCAGCATTCCCTACAATTGACTGTGATGATCATTTGAATGATTGGCAGTTTTGCTGTGATGGAAGATAATGTTATAATTCTAAACCAGCTCTATGGGCACATATTTATATATCCCCACAGCAGTCATAGTAATTTAGAAAATGGTTGTGAAAAAAATTCCAGTGCTTTTCTATCAGAAGGCAAAGGTTAATTGCAGTATATGAATGCTTAAAATCCTTTGTCCATTTTCTAGTCTCAGGAATGGCTTTCTGTCTCTATAGGCTCCATGCAAGATCTTGTTGCACTTTGTGCAGTATCGCACAAACAGTCATTTCAAATAACTTCTACAGACTGTACACTGAATCCCATAAATACGTGGCTACAGGAACAAATGGAGTGTATAACAATCAAGAAGTTTCCTGAATATGTGACCTGTGGTAAATTCGGAAATCTGAATGGCACGCTCTTCAGATGGAATGAAAGAACGCCATTGGATGGGATTTTAACAGTATTTTGCAGGTAATAGCAGCTGAAAGGTTAGGAAAGTCTTTTTCCCTTCTTAATAAATTTACACAAAATGGTATGAGTATCATTTTGTCTGTGTGCTACTGGCATACCTTGTTAGCACACAATGAAACACAAAGCGATAATTGACTTCCTTCTTGCAAGTATTTAAATTATCTACCTAGATGAGTAAACAAAAGGCTGACACTTAATGCAACTTCTAGAAATGCATTTAATACAAAGGCCTTTTCAGAACTGATGGTGTAATCTGCTTCTTAAACTATTCAGATTTGAATTGGCAATTTTTTTCTTCTATATCCCCTTAGTGCTAAGAATGCGAGAAGATACTACTGCTTGTAAACATTGATAAAAAGCAGAAGGAAATAGGCGTAACCAAAGGAAATCATAAAGTCATAATATACCTAGTTTTTCCCCCAATATGCCCAATTTTCTTAGAGGATGTTTTGCACAAGTCTGGATTAAGCATCTTTAACAGGACAGCTTGCATTAACTTTAGTAGAGGAAGTGGTTCACTGTGAACACAATTCCTGACTGTTCATGCATCCCTCCTTAGTCCTATCTTTCAGAAGCAGGAAAATGTAATGTCATGAACGTACTTGTTACATCTAAATTCCTATAAATAAATTCTTATTACAGTATTATTGTTATTGTTATTATGTAAGCACACAGGAGATCACAGTGTATCTTCTGTTTTCTAATTCTGTTACATAATACAAATTGACTTTGATTTTGAATGTAATGTCAAAACTTGGATTTTCTTTATGATATATTATTAAACTGTAACTGCCCCTTAATAATTCCTTGCTGTGCAAATGTAGTGCTCATGCAATTCAGCTGCTTAGATCTTTTCAACATTGCTTTCATTTGCTGTTTTTCATCCTTTTTCCCCAAGAGAAATGCCTCTTTCCAGATTTGTCATTCACAAATGCCTTACATTTAACAATTTCTATTAGTAAATGTTACCATGCAGTCATTAATGACTTTATTCTAAATCTACTATATAGGCATCCAGCTGTCCTGTTCTATTGTCTTCATAATTTTATTGAATTGTTGCCACCAACTTGCAAGATAAAGCACCTAAGGCCAGGCAGCAAGAAGGGACTTGCTAAACAGCTTGCCTTAACTTTAGTAAAGGAAGTAGCCACTCTCCAACATCCTTTCCCTTCAACTCTGGACTTCACTGAAAACCACATGTCTCCAAATTACGAGGAAAACAAAGGAGCGAACAGTATCATGACACTACAGCACTTCAAAGATGCATTCAGAAAGGAGCAAGAGCAAAGTATGCTGTACATAAACCAAAGAGTGAGTGGAGCCACGTATAGAGGATTTATCTTGAAAGTATTTGAATCACAGCTAAAATCTGACATGATTTCATGTCAATGTTCTTTGCTCATCTAACTTTATTTTGAATTTTCCTTGAGTTGAAATTACAACGTGATACACTCTGTATGCATTTTTGTTTTCATTCAAATAAAACTTCTGTCAATGCTGTAATTTTATTTTTGAGTTATCAGTAGCAAGGAAATTATTTTGCACATGTACAAATGGCTATAAGGAACATGTGTCTGAATGAAAGTAGTTCCTCAGTATATGTACCTTCTCTAGATGTCATATTCATTTCACTATCCTGTTGGCATATATTTGCAACTACAGTAGAGTCTCACTTATCCAACACTCGCTTATCCAACATTCTGGATTATCCAACGCATTTTTGTAATCAATGTTTTCAATATATCATGATATTTTGGTGCTAAATTCATAAATACAGTAATTACAACATAACATTACTGCGTATTGAACTACTTATTCTGTCAAATTTGTTGTATAACATAATGTTTTGGTGCTTAATTTGTAAAATCATAACCTAATTTGATGTTTAATAGGCTTTTCCTTAATGCCTCCTTATTATCCAACATATTTGCTTATCCAACATTCTGCCGGCCCGTTTATGTTGGATAAGTGAGACTCTACTGTAGTTAGCTATCTTTAATAGAGGGAGACATGGGGCCAGAATATTTATGGCAACTTGAATGGCATCATTAAATTGGTGGCTCTGCCATTTCCAAGTCTAGGGTAGCCACCTAGTTGCAGTGGCATACAATGTTGTTTGCTCTACTTAAAAAAGGCATTTTTGAGGTTTTGTTACACATTGAAAAATTCAGATGGCAGATATTTATTCTTCAGTGTGGTCTGTGTATACTGATACAGTATAATAATGGTTAAACTGCAGAATACATTGAATGCATATTGGCTGGCATTGTAGATATACTTGTTTAGTTGTTGAATGATGAGTCAATATGTAGGTAAACACTCTCTGGACTTGATGTGTGTTGATAGCTAATACATATATGCAGTCACAGATCTGGTTCAAAATCCTTCCATTTTGAGTTACTCTTCTGTTCTTCTACTGCAAGGATACTATGCTATACCTTCATTTCCTATCAAGTTTTCTCTCCATCAACTAGGAAGTAAGTTAATTTGTAGATGATGTCAAGAAATGTCAGAGTTCTCATCTTTTTTTAAAGTTGCACTCTATTTGAGAAAGGATCCTTTCCTTTAGATGTTTTATGAAGCATATGAGCATCATAAAATGCCCTCTCTCTTAGGTTCAATTTAAAATAGGCAGAGATTATGTGCATCAGCATCTTTCAAGGATGTTAAGGATCCATCAAATCTAAATACCTTACCCATATAGGCAAACATTGTCTAATGCTCGGTACAGCTGTTTGGAATGAGTTGTCAAATTAAAAATTTCCCAACTACTGTATGTAAAACTGATTAATTCCCTTTGATCATCAATATCAGGGCTTGTGATCATTCTTGGCATGAAAGCAGTCATTCCTTGTACTCATAAGTTCATAATGGAAGGTAAAGGTTAGGCTTAAGAGTGTTAGCTTCTCATTATCACAGTGACAGCTTGACCAAGAGGAATGATATTTTGGTGTAAGTAAATGTTCAAGTCTCAGTATGACATCGAGGAGCAATCCACCTAATAATGGGTTAATCCCTATGTGCCAACTGACAAAGCAGGAGCCCACAAATTATTTTTCAATAGATCTATTGAGGCTCTTTTTCCTGCCAGCCAACATATAGAAATGATCCAGGGAGTTCGGTATCCATTTTCACAAGAATTCCATCACAAGTGTAAAAAGATATGTCAAACAGGAAATTGTTCTGGTTGAAGATACAACACCTTATAGTACTATAGCACTAAAGAAGGTGACTTTAGAAAAGAAATGCTTTGGAGTATATGCTATCTTTTAAACTTCCAAATAGCAATGGAGCTTACAGTCTGGTCTGGGACCTCAGGTACCTAAATGGGTTTGTGAGGTACCAGATATTCAACACGGAGACTCTGCAAACCATAAAGGAGAATTTGAACCTAGACAATCTCAAAGAGGCATATTTCCATATTCCATTGGCATCAAAGGACAGGTGGTATTTTAAGTTTCAGTACCAGGAAAAACATTTTCAATTAAAGGCACTTACCTTTGGACTGACATCTGCTCATATTCTGCTGGCACATAGGCTAAAAGGGAGGCAGTGAAATACTTTATTGAATACAAGTCTGTGGGGAAAGTTACAGAACATTTGACTAACAATTCAAACTTTAGATAAATCTCGTTTCCTGGTGAACTATGAGAAGAGCATTTAATGCTAGCTAGTGTATTAAGTCGCTTGGGGGCTGAAATCAAAGCTTCAGTGAGTGCTTGACTCTGTCTCAGGAGAAAACAAGGCAAGAGATAATGCATATACTACAAGGGTGACATATGTAATCCTATTAGCTTATATTGTGGGTATCTGAGTTCAGCAAATCAGCTAGTGCCATGGGGGCAGAAGCGGTTTTGAAAATATCAATTATTAATAGAAACCAGGCCTCATTATCAGGTCATCCTACCATACCAGTTGAAAGTGAAGCTAAAATGGTGGTTGAAAAGCAGCCATATTAACAAAGATGCCCACTTAAAGGTTCAGAACAAAGTACAAATGACAACCAATAGAAGTTTTTCTGGATGGGAGGGGTGAACTCTGTTATGGTTCGACATTTTAGGAGCTGGGTCTCTGTTAGATAAGAACACAATATAAACTATATATGGAGGAAAAAGCAGTGCAGTTGGCCTCACTCAGATTTGCACCAGTTGTCAAAAGTATAATGTGTTCATTTGCGTAGACAACATGACTGAGAGCTTACATTTGCAATCAGGGAGGAATGGATTTGCTGCCTATTGTCGCAAAATCAAACTGCTTACTTGGGCCAAAAAGGAAATGGGAGTCAATAACAGCAGTCTGTCTGAAGGGAATTCTGAATATTCAATCAGGTCATTTCAGCAGATACAGGTTGCATCTGAGGTCATGATAACTGCATCTGAACATGTTGGCTTAGTTGAATGGTTATTCAGTCCATTTATTCCTAACATGAGCTGTAAACTTAGTTAAGGAAAAGATTGCAGTTCGAATATACTGAGGTACTGTTGGTCTCTTTCCACCTGAGAACTTATAAAAGGCACCCAAAACAATGATAATGAGATGGATAAAAGATTACATTTATTTTATGTTATGATTATACTTGTAAGCCAAGAAAGCAGAATGTTTGGCCTCATTCAACTAGGTCAATAGCAACCAGCTCTGTATATGCAATCTTTACCTGATTGGAGGATATGGGTAAAGTAGGGATCAACCACATTAATTAGGCATTACAAGTTAGCTTTAAGTTGATGTAGGTGCCATTTGTTCAAACTGTGATGCCAGTAGTGTAATAAATTCTAGTAGTACCCACCTGGACGTTGGGCTGGGTAAATGCTGTTAGTTCAATGGATTGCTCCTCTGAGCAATCCATTGAATGAGAGGAAAATGAGAGGTTAGGATTACTGCAAATTCAGCTGTGTCTGGATTAGCATCTTGCTACATTTGTACTCAGCTTTCTCTTCTGTTTGATTTAGCACACAGTGCTTTCCAGAATATTCTCCCTGCCTTTTGACTTCCATATTTTGTTACATTATAGCAATGACATTGCATTTCATTGGCATTTGCAAGGGTCCACTTCATAAACAGGCAGGGGGCAATCCTTCTTTCAGGATCCCAGCCACTGCCAGTTATAAACCCTTAAGTCTGTCCGTGTGCATGTACAATATGATGTGTCACTCAGGGGCAATATTTGAGATAAATCATAGAATCATAGAATCATAGAATCATAGAATAGTAGAGTTGGAAGAGACCTCAAGGGCCATCTAGTCCAACCCCCCGCTAAGAAGCAGGAAATCGCATTCAAAGCACCCCCGACAGATGGCCATCCAGCCTCTGCTTAAAAGCCTCCAAAGAAGGAGCCTCCACCACGGCCCGGGGGAGAGAGTTCCACTGCCGAACAGCCCTCACAGTGAGGAAGTTCTTCCTGATGTTCAGGTGGAATCTCCTTTCCTGTAGTTTGAAGCCATTGTTCCGTGTCCTAGTCTGCAGGGCAGCAGAAAATAAGCTTGCTCCCTCCTCCCTATGACTTCCCCTCACATATTTGTACATGGCTATCATGTCTCCTCTCAGCCTTCTCTTCTGCAGGCTAAACATGCCCAGCTCTTTAAGCCTCTCCTCATAGGGCTTGTTCTCCAGACCCTTAATCATTTTAGTTGCCCTCCTCTGGACGCTTTCCAGCTTGTCAGCATCTCCCTTCATCTGCGGTGCCCAAAACTGGACACAGTATTCCAGGTGTGGTCTGACCAAGGCAGAATAGAGAGGGAGCATGACTTCCCTGGATCTAGACGTTATTCCCCTATTGATGCAGGCCAAAATCCCATTGGCTTTTTTAGCTGCCGCATCACATTGTAGGCTCATGTTTAACTTGTTGTCCACGAGGACTCCAAGATCTTTTTCGCACACACTGCTGTCAAGCCAGGCGTCCCCCATTCTGTATCTTTGATTTCCATTTTTTCTGCCGAAGTGAAGTATCTTGCATTTGTCCCTGTTGAACTTCATTTTGTTAGTTTCGGCCCATCTCTCTAGTCTGTCAAGATCGTTTTGAATTCTGCTCCTGTCTTCTGGAGTGTTAGCTATCCCTCCGAGTTTGGTGTCATCTGCAAACTTGATGATCGTGCCTTCTAACCCTTCGTCTAAGTCGTTAATAAAGATGTTGAACAGAACCGGGCCCAGGACGGAGCCCTGCGGCACTCCACTTGTCACTTCTTTCCATGATGAAGACGACGCATTGGTGAGCACCCTTTGGGTTCGTTCGCTTAGCCAATTACAGATCCACCTAACCGTAGTTTTGTCTAGCCCACATTTTACTAGTTTGTTTGCCAGAAGGTCGTGGGGGACTTTGTCGAAGGCCTTACTGAAATCTAGATATGCTACATCCACGGCATTCCCTGTATCGACCCAACTCGTAACTCTATCGAAAAAAGAGATCAGATTAGTCTGGCATGACTTGTTTTTGGTAAATCCGTGTTGACTATTAGCAATGACCGCATTTGTTTCTAAGTGTTTGCAGACCACTTCCTTAATGATCTTTTCCAGAATCTTGCCTGGTATTGATGTGAGGCTGACCGGACGGTAATTGTTTGGGTCGTTCTTTTTTCCCTTCTTGAAGATAGGGACCACATTCGCCCTCCTCCAATCTGCTGGGACTTCTCCTGTTCTCCAAGAACTCTCGAAGATGATTGCCAGTGGTTCTGAAATAACTTCCGCTAGTTCCTTCAATACTCTTGGATGTAGCTGATCTGGCCCTGGGGACTTGAATTCGTTTAGAGTGGCCAGGTGTTCCTGGACAACTTGTTTCCCTATTTGGGGTTGGATTTCCCCCAATCCTTCGTCCATTCCATGTTGCTGAGGTTGAAGATGGCTTTCTTTTTGTGAGAAGACCGAGGCAAAGAAGGCATTAAGCAGTTCTGCCTTTTCCCTATCCCCTGTCACCATCACCCCATCTACTCCTTGCAGTGGCCCTATCGCCTCCTTTTTCTTCCTTTTTCTACCAACATAAGCAAAAAAACCTTTTTTGTTGTTTTTTATGTCCCTGGCAAGCCTGAGCTCATTTTGCGCTTTAGCCTTGCGAACCTTTTCCCTACAGGAGTTGGCTATACGTTTGAATTCTTCTTTGGTGATTTCTCCCCTTTTCCACTTCTTGTGCATGTCACTTTTGAGCTTTAGCTCAGTTAGAAGTTCTTTGGACATCCATTCTGGCTTCTTTGCACTTGTCTTATTTTTCTTCTTTGTTGGCACTGTTTGCATTTGCGCCTTGAGTATTTCACTTTTGAAAAACTCCCATCCATCCTTAACTCCCTTGTTTTTTAATATCGGCGTCCATGGAATGCCGCTCAGTAATTCCTTCATTTTTTGGAAGTCAGCTCTCTTAAAGTCCAGAATGCGTGTTTGACTTGTCTTAGTTTCAGCATTCCTTTGTATTGCAAACTGCAGGAGCACATGGTCACTTGCCCCTAAGGATCCAACCACTTCAACTGTATTGATCAGGTCTTCCACATTTGTTAAGATTAGATCAAGAGTTGCTGATCCCCTTGTTGCCTCTTCTACCTTCTGGACCATAAAATTATCTGCAAGGCAAGTGAGGAATTTGTTGGACTTTGTATTCTTGGCTGAGTTTGTTTTCCAGCAGATATCGGGATAATTGAAATCGCCCATGACTACTATATCTCTTCTTTGTGCCTGTTTGGTCAGCTGTTGACAGAAGGCTTCATCAAGTCCTTCATCCTGACTCGGAGGTCTGTAGTAGACACCCACGACAAGATCTTTTTGAGTCCCGGTTCCCTTGATTCTTATCCAGATGCTTTCAAGCTGGTTTCCCGGATTACAGTCTTGCATTTCTTCTGCAACGTAACTGTTTTTGACATATAAAGCTACTCCCCCTCCTCTCCCCTTTGTTCTATTTATGTGAAAGAGGTTATAGCCCTCAATGGTTAAATTCCAGTGATGGGAGTCATCCCACCAGGTTTCAGTGATGCCTATGACATCGTATGTGTGGTGCTGTGCTAGGAGTTGGAGTTCGTCTTGCTTATTTCCCATGCTCTGAGCATTAGTGTAAAGACATGTAAGCCCCTGTGACCTCCCCTCGAACTGTTTATTTGGGATTATTGTGCTCTCTGTACTTGGTCCTTGCTGTGTTTGTGCAGCCCTCCGTTTAGCCTTACGGCGGTTCCCTGTGGTCGTGGGTAATATAGTGTTCGCCAGGCTGTTGTTCCCCTCCCCCAGTGGATTTAGTTTAAAGTGTGCCTGATGAGGTTTGTGAGTCTGTGTGCAAAAAGATGTTTTCCTACTTGTGTGAGATGCACCCCATCGCTTGCCAGTAGTCCATCCTCTTGGAAGAGTAGACCATGGTCAAGGAAGCCAAAATGCTCCTCTTGACACCATTTTCTGAGCCAGTTATTGACCTGTACTATTTTTCCGGCCCTTGTAGAGCCATGTCCTACAACGGGGAGGAGGGATGAAAAGATCACATGTACATTATACAGTTTTAGCTTTGTTCCCAGAGCTCGAAAATCATTTGTGATCTTTTGAAAAGTATGCCTAGCGGTGTCATTGGTACCTACATGAATCAACATAAGGTGGGGAGGGTGATGGGGCTTTAGGAGCCTGCTGAGCCTCTGAGTGATATGGTGTATTTTTGCCCCCGGGAGGCAGCATGTTTCTCGAGCCATCCCATCCGGTCTGGAAATGATGGCTTCCGTTCCTCTAAGGAGGGAGTCACCTACTACCAAGACCTGTTTCCTTTGAGGATTGACAGGGTCCCTTTTGTGCAAGACAGTGTGTATGTCCCCTGAAGAGTGTTCCTGTTGAAGTGAATCATGTAGGTGTAAAGTGTTGTCCTCCTCCTCAACATCCCCAGTGCATTCATCAATGACAATCCATTGAGATACATCCGAGAGCCCATTACTCTCCCAAGGATGTTCCTGTTGCTCCTGGTCTATGATTGGGGATGGAGCATTTGCATGATTACATAAGTGTGACTGTGGTGATGCACTGTCCCTGTCAGGGCTATCCCCTGCGCATTGATCCAGGATGGTCCACTGAGTGGTATCTAAGAAACTGTGGTCCTCCACAAGATGTGTTTCCTGATTGTATGTTAATGATGTAAGAATTTCAAATCTGTTGTGTAAATGCAGCTGAGCAGAGGAGTTCTGTGGAGGCTGCCTGGTCCTGCGTCTCCTTCTATGGGTGACCTCCTTCCAAGCCTGAGGGTTGTCTACCTTTGAGTTGATCTCCCCATAAGGTTCCTGATCATGGTCTTGGTGGTGTTGGTGTGATGCAGGCTGCTGATCTACAGCAGCGTGTTGTGCAGTGTCCAAGAAGAGCTCGAGTGCCTGAATGTCCTTAAGGGTCTTAATACGGTGCTCGAGCTGTTGGATCCTCTGCTCCATCAGAGTCATCTGTTTGCATTTGGAGCAGATGTAGTTGTCTAGTTTTTGTGTGAAAAAGCGGAACATGCCACAGCTGGTGCATGTGATGGGAATGTTTTGCTTTTGTTGCATCTCTTGGTGAGCGTGGTGGCCAAGTGGGATCTTTGTACAGTTAAGTAATATGCACGCACTTTATGTGCAGACTGCAACAAACCACGTCTTTGTGTATTTGTTTATGTTGCTTTGTTTCCTGTATGTACTGCAAAGGATAGTTAGTATCCTTTGCAGGCGCGCGCGACACTGACGGCGCGCGCGACACTGGCAAATAAAGCTTTCCCAGAAACTCAATTAACAGGGGACAATGCCTGCTGTCAATCAACTTAAGTACCTGGCTCTCTTTCAACACAACAGTCACACAACAGTTAGACTTTGACCACAGGAGCCAAGCCCAAACTCAGTTTAAAATCTTAGCCAAATCTTAGCCAAATCCTACCTGAAGCCAGGGAGCAAAAATGTCCTCCTGCTTCCTCTGCTTCTGCGAGAACCAAATCTTCTACTGATACTAAGTCGAGCAATTTACCACTCAGAAGCACTTTCTTTATTTGAAACAGAGAACTATTTATTTATGGTTACTTTAGTCCAACAATCATAACTTGTGTCAATAGTTTACTTCTTCAGTTTCACATATATACAGTATCAAACATATCTTTCATTCTTCAACATTAACCACTTGACTGAAACTTTGTCTCTCCCCTATTCCTTTTTTTTGTTCTTCCTCACTAGAAACCCCAGATCTGACTGACTTTTCTTTTTAACATTTTATCCTTTTCTCCTCCAGCTAGCTCCGCCCCTTTCACTAGCTTAGAAATTGTTACATTTCTACCGAAGCAGCTACGTTACCATGGTGACACATGGCCCATCATCAGTAGCTAACTTCTGCCCATTTTTATCTCTAAATCAACATTAAATAACATAGGCAAAATTTATCAATAAAATAAGGATTTCCGTTACAGCATTGCTGCCACTTAATGAATACAAGATATTCTTCCCTGTGAAGGTGCAAAATATCACAATTCTTACCTTTTTTATATGCATATTTCTAAAGGCAGAAATATGTTTTGAAAACCCTAACCCTTAATGTGCTTTGCCTAGCTTTATTCAGGGCTTAGTTATACAGCTAAATTATCATTTATCCAAAATGCTAGGGACTAGAAGTACTTGAAGATTTTTTTAATTTTTGCATTTGCATAGTGCTATAATCTTAAAGATAGCACCCAAGTCTAAACACAAAATTCATTTATGTTTTATGTTATCCTTATACGTATAGCCTGAATATAATGTATACACTATTTTAAATAATTTTGGGCATGAAATAAAATTTGTGTACACTGAGTGAAGAAGTCACTATCTCAGCTACCCATCTCGACAATTTTCTATCTTGGAGCACTTAAGATTTCCAGATAGGGATGCTTAACCTGTATAACTTATTTTAGGCGAGGAAGCCAATCTAAAATAATTATAGAAATTGTCTGAAATCAGGAAATGATTTATTTGGGATATGTTCTATATCTACCTGAATGAGTAAGTTGTAGCTTTCAGGCTAACCCACCTCTAGGCATCTTAGAATCATAGAGTTGGAAGAGACCTTGTGGGCCATTCAGTCCAGCCCCTTGCCAAGAAGCAGGAAAATTGCATTCAAAGCACCCCTGACAGATGGCCCCTATTTAAAAGCCTCCAAAGAAGGAGCCTCCACCACACTTGGGGACAGAATTCCACTGCTTAACAGCTCTCACAGTGAGGAAGTTCTTCCTAATGTTCAAGTGGAATCTCCTTTCCTGAAGTTTGAAGCCATTGTTTCACGTCCTAGTCTCCAGAGCAGCAAAAAAACAAGCTTGCTCCCTCCTCCATATGACTTCCCCTCACATATTTATACATGGCCATCATGATGTCCCTCTCTTTGGCACGCTAAACATGCCCAGCTATTTAAGCCGCTCCTCGTAGGGCTTGTTCTTCAGACCCTTGATCATTTTAGTCACCCTTCTCTGGACACATTCCAGCTTGTCAACATGCCCAGAATTGGACGCAATATTCTAGGTTTCATCTGACCAAGGCAGAATAGAGGGGTAGCATGACCTCCCTGGATCTAGACACTATACTCCTATTTATACAGGCTTTTTTTAGCTGCCACATCATATTGTTTAACTTGTTATCCATGAGGACTCCAAGATCTTTTTCACATGTACTGCTGTCAAGCCAGGTGTCCCCCCTTCTGTCTCTTTGCATTTCATTTTTTCTGCCTAAGTGGAGTATCTTGCATTTATCCCTGTTGAACTTTATTAGCTTCGGCCGATCTCTCTAATCTGTTAAGATCATCTTGTACAAGTAAAGCTCTAAAAGAGTTGATACTCTTTTCTATCCCTTTACTCTGTCTTTCTTATTTGTCCCCTACAATTTCTATTAAAAAGCCCTGGAAGGGTCGCCCACTAAAATTAAATCACCTACTGTGAATTGTTTCAGAGCTGATAGCGTTGGAGTCATGAAACTATCATCTGCCCACATTCTCTCTTCCATTGAAGAGGCTTCTTAGGGTCCTGTACATTGGAATTGTCTTGAAGGCACATAACAACAACAATAAAGCTGCATTAGGTTAATTTGTCATTCTTCTGTTCGTATCCATTGTTCTGTAGCCATGGGTGCCCAGAATACATTTCAGTTGGTTATTTCTATTAAGCTTAAAACCTTTATTTGTGTAAACTTTTGTTTAGCTGACGAAACCCACTGGGTGACCTTGGGCAAGCCAAGGCAAAAGCAAACTCGCTGAGTAAATCATGATGGGTTTGCCTTAAGGTTGCCATAAACCGAAAACGATTTCAAGGCATGTGACAACAACAAAAGAAATCAATTTTAAAATATTCTAGTTTTCAGTCTTTTGGCACATAGCATACATAACCTTGTACTTTCAACTCATAAACCCTGTATTTCCCCATTCCTTTTACCTTTGTTGATCCACTTTTGCAACGTCTCTATTGAGTATTTCTTCCTTAGGCAAATTTTGTGTAGTGAGGTGGTCTGCAAACAATACTTGCTAATTTCATTCTTCTTGCTGTATTTGGAAAACAGTGCATAGCATAGTCCATTGCCTGCACTTATGCAGCTGACAACTACCAATATAATGAAAACTGATACTTGATTCTATGAGAAATGTATGAAGTGATGGCATTTACATAAATAGAGTTCTTAATATTTGTCTGCATTTATAATGCATTCACATTTGTCTGTGAATGCATTATAAATGGAATCATTTCTTTAAAACTGCAATAACAGAAAATTCTTGAATATATCACCATTATACATTCTCACGTCACTCCATAAATATTGTTTATTTGGTAGGCTGTGGAATTCGTCCTTACATGAATCTGTGCATGATTTTAAAAATGAATTCACACAAACTGTTGAGACTGCTGTTCACTCCATCAATAATATTAAGGGTTGGATGTTTAAAACGTTTCTAAATTTTAACTGGAAGAAACATATTCACAATTGTTATTTTGTTTTATTGTTAATATATCTGCTACAAGTTAGGATGTGCAATAAAGCATTTTGGTGTATATATTTTTGTTCTCTTTTTGTACCACATACTGCCTAGTTATTGAATGAGTTAACTGTTAGTTTCTAAGTTACAATTTGGCACTAATATGTCCTACAATAAATGTATTACTTCTTACCTGCATATATGTTGTTTTCCTTTATCAGGGGAAAGGCAGTGACAGTATCAACTGGCACCTTTGTTCCTGGGAGAGTTGGGGAGGGCTAAACATCACACATAACACTACCAATAAGCCTTTCCAATGGAGAGGGGATTACTCAGGGGTCGTGTGGGGCGTCACAGCCAATGAAACCAAAGAATTCTCGAGTTTTCATTGACCCATGCAAGGGCCTGTGTATGTGTAGTTGAAATAATTTCCCTTTATCAAGGGAAATGGAAAAGAAAAGTAAGACAGGCAATTTTTAATTCATTACTCAGTCCTGTGCTAGAGGCCTGCTGAACACCCTGGCTTCCTTTTGTCTGAAGTTACACATACTGCAAAATGAGATGACAGAACTTTGTAGTGGTATGTAAGATTTGTGCCACCTGGAACTGCAGATGGGAGAGAGTTTGAAAATAGAAAAAATAAAATAAAAACACTGGGCGAAAGATTCTAGCCTAATCCATCTACTTTGCTTATTTCTCTTTTTGAAGAATTTTGTTTTGTAACAGAATATATCTTTATTCCATATAACACCTTTTTCTGTTACACATGTCACTGACATTCAAGTTCACTGTGAATTAGAAATATATGCTACATCGTGTTTCCTTTCTTGAATATAGTAAATTTTATGTGAAAAAATCCAATATGTCAAGAGATTTCATATTAACTTTAATTGACAGTGTGCTGAAAACATCACTGTTTAGTCATAGAAGGTTATCCATGGGATATTTCTAAAACTATCATTGAAACTATTGCTGTTGATATACAAAATAAAGCTAGGATGGAGATTCCAACAAAAATATTTAATCAAAACCCATCTTCCTAACTTTCATTCTTCCACATACAGGAAAGTCCTCCTTATTGTATTAAAAATAGACTCTTCAGAACATTTCATATTGGCTTAAATTGCTGTTATTCAGCCTACAATACTGGAAATAATAATCAAGAATTTGAAAGCAATTTGCTCTTTGAGGTCCTCTGCCTTCATTCACCTGGAGAGACTTCATTATTACCTGAATAAACATATCCATATACCCAGTAATCTCTAAGTTAAACAGTGGTTCCTGTGGGTTGGGGAACCTGTTCCGAGACACGCATAAAAATGCATAAATGTATCTATGCACTTTTACTTTTCCATATGGCAGCTGCAGAAATAATAATGTAGTATTTATTAATATGCGTGCAACCTATTCATGTAGCTCTTTAGCTTGATTCAGAGCAGCTCACAACAATAATTTTTTTCTAAATTTCATAGATAAAGAAATAAGTTTCAGACTGTTATGAAAATGGAATGTTTGTAAAATGAACCCAAGCCAAGCATTTCGGATTTTAGGGGTAACTGCCAGCAATTTGAATTGTATTTGGAAACCATTGCCATTGTTGCAGGATACATGCAATATGAACCCATGGACAACCATATAATATCATCCATGCAGCTGCATGCAGAGCCAACTGAACTTACACAATTCTTCCAAGGGGCCAGGTTTGAATAAGTACAGCTGGCACCCTGGCGTAAGCTGAACAAAGGGATGATCTATCCAACCTGGTACATGAACTGCCATATATGCAGTTCTTCAAAAGGAATACTGTGCTGTTTAAAAGAGGCTGAAACAATACACCATACTGTATTTTATAATTGAGATCCTAGCTTAAGCTTCAGCTCATTATCTTCAGTACATTACTATTTCCAGGTACCGGTTCAAAGCATCGACTTCTAGGGTTTTAAATGAAACAGGAAATTAGAGATATATGCGATTTGAATATTAGTGACCTGACATTACAGAGCACCAGCCAGTGTTTCCTAGTTGCTCCATAAGTTGCATTGGTTGCATAACTGATTTCTGAAGGATATCATGTTCCATTATCATACAGGAATCTTTCAGTATATCTTTCTGGAACCAAACAACAGTCTCAGTCTAGTAGTTAAGTCTGATTGTTGAACCATAGCATGTTAAGTGTATTGGTTAAGATAAATATAGCACAAAGGAGAGAGTAAATTGATCTGCTTGAGTTTTGAGTAAGGGTGTCATATTTTTCTGCACTAAATTCTCTACACATGCCTAGCCAATATAGCAATAAATTCCTGCAGCTAGAGGTTAACTTGTCACCTAGAATTTCTTTTGTCTTTAAATCATCAGTGTTTGCTTGTCTTCCCCTAACTGGTATGAAGGCATAGTTTCTCGAGTTTGCGTCCTCCCATCTTTATTGTATGAGCAAGTAGATTTGTTGTTCCCTGGTTACTACTGTGGGCTCAGAGTGTCACTTTATTTTGTCCGCACAAATTTCTGCTGCAATATGAAAATCCAATAGGAAACCAGACTTGATATAAGTGTGTTGAGCTAATCAAAACAAATTCTAGTTAATCAATAGACTTATTTTCCCATCTTTGTTGTATGAGCTGTTTCATGAACATTTAGAGAAAACACTGCTTTGTAAATCTTACAAAAATTGGGAAAACAAGCCTTGATGTTGGAAAGAATGAAAGCACCCTGGACATTTCAAATACACATACATTCCTCTAGCCTCATTTCCAACAGACCTCTGAAGATGCTGGCCACAGATGCAGGTGAAACATCAGGAGAGAATGCAGCTGGAATATGGCCCTACAGCCTGAAAAACTCACAGCAACCTAAAGGCAGCACTGCTTCTTTTGGGGTGGGGGGAGAGAAAGTAAAGGCAGAGTTACTTCTTTAATTATTTCATAGCATGGCCTAAAATCTGGGGCTTTTGGACTTTATTTCATGCTCAAAAAGCATAGGAAAAGCAATTATGCCCCTTGCTTTCTCTGACTGGCAGAGGGGAGCTGCAACATAGCATCTGCTGCTACCATGAATACCATGTTTTAATTATTATTATTATTATTATTATTATTATTATTATTATTATTATTATTATTATTAAACTTTATTTGTACCCCGCTAGCATCTCCCGAAGGACTCGATGCGACTTACAAAGGCCAAGGCCTCAACACACAATATAACAATACAAACAAAGGCAAATTAAAAGAATTAAAACAGTATAAACCACAAGCAATATTAGATTTCAATAATGTTAAATCCAATGAAAAATTTAGACACTAAAATATAAACACTACAATACCAACAATAAAATACAAAACAAAACAGAAGAATGAAATAAAACTAATCATAGTATTCCTATCCCATTACGTCCCCCCCCTCCATATAGACAAATGAGGACACATCTCTGAAAATAAGTCTTAGCTCATGTAATTAATTAATTAATTAAGAACAGATATGAATATACATGCACTGATATGTTCTGGACATCAGTTGTCATCAATAGTTATTCAGGTTCTCCCATCTCACAACTGCCTGTGTTAGCAATTGTCCTCCATAATGAAACTACATCAGAGCTGGGGCATAATGTGGAATGCCAGCACTGTTTTTCCCTGACATAATGTAATTTTGGCAACTGCACAATGGTATTTGATTCCTAACGGCAAGACTGTGGCTACCACAGAATGTGTGTTTATTTGAAGCAATGGTTTATAAAGATGATTCTTCAATGTCTTAACTTCACAATAACTTCACAATAATTCTTAGGAAACCTATCCTCTTTCCATATATGTAAACTTGGGGGTGAGGGATAGGACTGAAGCCTGCTCAGATATTCACAGTTGTGCAAAGGTAAACGGAGGTTGGGGCTGAATTACTTTTGGCAGAAATTTATTACAGAATTCCAAAATTGATCAACAGGGCAACTGATACAACTACAGTGTTCCCCTCACTAGTTCGTGGTTCACTTTTCATGGATTTGCTGTTTTGCGGTTTTTCAATAAACTCTAAAAGACTATTATAAATCATAAAAAAATTACAGTTTACAGCCTAAGGAAGGGAGGATGGAGAAGCCAAAGGGAGAGAAAAGGAGCCCAAGTGGCAATGGGAGGAGAAGAAGGCGATTTATCAACATACGACTGGTTGATAAAGACTTAAAATAGTGTATAACTACTAAAATAATGTATAAATATTAAAATAAATATAGTGTCCCTACTTCGCGGATTTTTACTAATTGCAGGTGGTCCTGGAACCTAACCCCTAAGTGAGGGAACACTGTATCTTCAATTGAATGAAGTTCCCTTCTTTTCATACCTTTCCTGTTAACATGGGGAGGAAGAGAGGACTAATGTTGTTCCTTCTGCTTTTGTAGAAAAGAATAAATTCTGAGTAGGGCTCCAAACTAAAATGTAATGAATGCTCTGAATTACTGGATAAAGTTAAAGAAGGAGCTGCTGGCTTCTTACCATCTACTCAGATGTAAGGGTTCTGTTATTTTATTTTAAGCACTGTCATCTGCTGAACCCACCATTCCCTGGATAAAAGCCTATGTTTCTAGCTATTTTTTACATATATGCATGTACACACATATGGAGCAAAAAGGTGCTATCAGGTGTCTCAGAATATAAGAAACTGAGACTGCATGATGTAGCCCAGAATCTGACAGTAGTGACATTAAATAAGGACTCCTACATCCTAAAGCACTAAAAGAACAACAGAAGAGAGTTATGTGCTCCAAACTGTGAGATCTGGGAAGAAGGAAGCTCATGAATAAATCTATATCTAAAAAATATAGCATTAACTCAATATAGCAAAAAAATGACATCAGGTCAAGAGTTTACATGTATATTACTAAACAGTGTTGCTGTTATGAAGGAAGAAGTTAATCAGAAAAGGATAAAAAGGAATCACAAAGCACCCATAACTAGCCTGTTCCACATGGCAATGTTCCTGCAGTCAGCATAGGCATTACTGGATGGAGAATTCTGGGAGTTTTATCCAAAAAATTAACATATCCAAGGTCTTAGTTTTCCATAACATTGACAAGCTGGAACATGTCCAGAGAAGGGCAACCATAATGATTAAAAATCTGGAAGCTAAGTCCTATGAGGATGCTGGGTATGTTTAGTATGGAGAAAAGAAGATTAAGAGGAGACATTATAGCCATTTAAATATTTGAAACGATGGCAATTTGAGGAGGCAAGCTTGTTTTCTGCTGGTCTAGAGACTTGGAAAAGGAGCAATGAATTCAAATGGCAGGAAAAGTGATTCCACCTAAACATTATGAAGAATGTTGTCCCCTATGTTGTTTAACATTTACATGACACTGCTGGGAGAGATCATCAGAGTTTCGGAGTATGGTGTCACCTGTATGCAGATGATGTCCAACTCTGTCACTCCTTTCCACCTGTCACTAAGGAGGCTGTCCGGTGCTTGGCAGTTGTGTTGGACTGGATGAGAGCAAACAAATTGAAATTGAATCCAGACAAGACAGAAGTCCTCCTGGTAGGTCGTAAGGCCGAACAGGATATAGGGTTACAGCCTGTGCTGGATGGGGTTACACCCCCTGAAGGCACAGGTTCTCAACTTGGGGGTGATCCTAGATTCATCGTTGAGCCTGGAGCCCCAGGTCTCAGCAGTGGCTAGGGGAGCCTTTGCACAGTTAAAACTTGTGTGCCAGTTGCGCCTGTACCTTGGGAAGCCAGACTTGGCCATGGTGGTCCATGCTCTTCTTACATCCCAAATAGACTACTGCAATGCACTCTACATGGGGCTGCCTTTGAAGATTGTTCAGAAGCTCCAATTAGTCCAACGGGCGGCAGCCAGGTTGCTAACTGGAGTGGCGTACAGGGAGCATACCACTTCCCTGTTGTGTCAGCTTCACCAGCTGCCAATTTGCTACCAAGCACAATTCACGGTGCTGGCTTTGACCTATACAGCTCTAACTGGTTCCGGCCCAGCTTACTTGTCCGAACATATCTCCCGCTACGACCCACCTCGTAGTTAAAGATCTTCAGGGGAGGCCCTGCTCTTGATCCCACCACCTTCACAAGCATGACTGGTACGGACGAGAAACAGGGCCTTCTCAGTGGTGGCCCCCCGCCTGTGGAATGCCCTCCCTAACAAGCTCAGACAGGCTCCCTCGCTCCTGTCCCTTTGTAAACATCTCAAAACCTGGCTATGGGACCAGGCCTTTGAACAACAGAAGAGCACTAACTGTAAAATGAAATTAGGATGGACAGACCTGGATTAGGATTTGGAATGCGCCCTTGAATGTATATTTATGTAGATTTATATGGATATTTTAATTGTTATCTATTTTAACTGTAATTGTTTGTTTTATACTGGGCTGTTCACCATCTAATGATGCTAATTGTAAGACCCACCCCGGATCCCCCCTCGGAGGTGAGAAGTACGGGATATAAATGCTTGTAATAATAAATAATAAATAATAAGAACTTTCTGATAGTAAAAATAGTTTGGCAGTGGACTTGGAATGTGATGAAATCTCCTTTTCTGGGGAGTTTTAAACAGTTGGATGGCGATCGATTTGTGTGTGTGTGCATCTGCATACATGTGAACACACAAATACAAGTCACATGCAAACTGAGCAAGAAGACAGTGATTATAACTCTCATCCAAGGCATACATTACCTGCCAGTAGCTCCCTTCTGCTTTAAACAGCGCTCCAGCCCAGACTGAGAGCTAGCAGGAATGGTAGGTGGGCTTCCCCCTTGATGTGTGCTTTCAGGTTGCTTATGATTTATCGGAGCCCTAGGTGAACCTAACTTATTAGCTGCCTTTAAGATAAATGTTGATACATTTTGGTAGATGCAGTAATGACTGTGGCTGTAACATAAGTTGATTTCAGTAAGGCCTTTGACCAGGTCCCCCATGATCTTTCAAACAAACTTGTAAAATTTGGGCTAGACAATACTACTATTAGATGTCCAGAGGAAGGCAACGAAAATGATAAAAAATCTGAAGACCATGCCCTATGAAGAGCTTGGTATGTTTAGCCTGCAGAAGAGAAGGTTGCGAGGAGACCTGATAGCTATGTTTTAAGTATTTGAAGGGTTGTCAAAAGGAAGAGGGCCCAGGCTTGTTTTCTGGTGCCCTGGAGACTAGAGACCTCTTCACATGGCCCTTTCGAGCTGTGCCGTTTTTCTAGTGAAAGGGAAGGCATGTGGAGCAGATCTTGGCACCCCACGTGCCCTTCCTCCTCCCATCAGATGGGAGAAAGGGCGACAAAACACAGCAACGTGCGTTGCCCCACCTCTCTTTCCTCTATACGAGGGATAGGGGAGGAAAGTGCGGGTAGCTTCATTAAACACACTTTCTTTCCCATCGTGCTGGAGGAAGTGTCTTTCAAGCTTCCCCTCCACTTTAGGAGGAATGTGGGCAGGGCCTGCCGTGCATTGCGTTGAGTGATGGCGCACGTCAGGCCCCACCCAAGCCGCAAATATAAGAGGCGAAATGGGGCGAAAATGCCCCGTGTGAAGAGGTTGTAGGACTGAGCAATGGGTTAAAATGACAGGAAAGGGAATTCCACTTGAACACTAGGAAGAACTTCTTGACCATAAGAGCTGTTCAGTAGTGGAACTCTCCCTTGGAGTGCAGTGGAAGCTCCTTTGGAGGCTTTTAAACAGAGGCTGGATGGCCTTTGATTGGGGATACTTTGATTGTGCCTTTCCTGCATGGCAGAATGAGGTTGGAATAAATGACTCTGTGGTCTCTTTCAACTCTATGATTCTAACATGACCTGCGTGGGTTTTTTTTGGTCAATACTGGCTTGGGGGGGGGGGGTGCCTTTGCCTTCCTCTGAGACTGGGAGAGTGTGCCTTGCCAAAGAGTTGTAGTGCAACACTCTGACTGTTACCCTATACCAACTTCCCTCTATTGTAGTTCTAATCTGAATGATCTTTCCTTGATCTGTGTTTTGCATAAAGAAAACCTACATGAACTTGGTTTCGTATGCAAAGTGCAGGCCTAGGTCCCCAAACTGGATTATGATTATAGCAAGGCTCAAAGTACAGATTGCATGCCTTAATAATTACCTCTATGCAAGAAAAATAGAAGGTATACAATGGGCTACTGTGGACATCCAATTTGACTCTCAGAACAAGTGCATTTCAGTGGATAAGTATGTCCCACGTCATGCTCAGACATACTAGACAAGACTGTTTTCATGGGTCTTGCTTAATAGGTAAATCGCAAGGGTCACTGAGACAAGCATGCCTCTCAAGGCGCAAGCCCAACACTGCCAGACTGAAACTGGCCACTGCTAGCTGCTTTTATAGTCAGGCTCTGGCTACACTGTAACTTGGCTAACTCTGGTCAGTTTATTGAGGAGTAGCACTTTGCCACAGGCTTAGAAAGGTCTTGTGAAGCTTGGAGTAGCTATTGCTGCAGGCAGAAGCTTCTGATGGCATTCAAATAGGAGAATGATTTTGGTAAGCCATGGCTGATGACTCACAGAATGATCTCTCACACTGTGAACCCAAACTCTACTATCAGATATTTGTCTATGTGAACGAATATGTGGTCTGTATGTGACCCTGAGATAGGGAAGACTTTCTAAGTCTTGCTGAACTGCCCTTCCCATGATTACTCCTCATTGCTTATACTGCCCAAGAATGATGGGTATTGCAGTTCAGCAACACCTGTAGAACCACAAGTTGCACATCCCAAGGATCTTCAGAAGAAAAGAAAAAAAAGAAGAGACCAGGAACATCCATGTATTGTTAGTTATTTCAAATCCAGAACCAAAGACTGGTTCTTGGCCTGAGGCAGTTGAGCACACACATACATGGAAAGACAAATGCTGAAAGTGGTTTGCTGACAGAAGCTATTTACACTCCCAGAGTTTGTAGCAAATTCCACACCATTCAACGGCACTGAGCAAATAATCTGCAGATCAATTGCTATGTGTGAAGGCATAATACCCCTCCAAAATACTGGAGGTGATTCATCTCTACAGATAATTAGACGACACTAACAACTGTGCCTTTCCCTCTTCTTTAGTAATAACTTCAAATTAAAAAACAAAACAAAACCAGAAACATCCTGTGGATGCTTTGAAGATGGGTGAAGCTATCTGTTGCAATACACAAATGGGTGATAAAGAGTCCTTGGATGTAAATTCATTACTAAAATTGGAACATGCAAATTCCAGGCAGGGGAAAAACTGTCATTCCATTCGAATAAATATAAGGCTTGGCTGACTATATTTGTTATAAGCCATATTTAACAGACAACGTTAATATTTATTTGAGGAATTTAAATTGCAGATACAAATAATCTGTGGTATTTCTTTAAAATGACATCAAGCTGCTCCATGTCCAGGCTTATGGGAGAAAAAGTGGCTTAACTACTAAACTGCAGTAGTTATAAAGGTTCCACCTTGGTTGTCCGGGAACAGATCTTTATCTGCACACACACCCAGAAGCTCTGCATCATTTTCCAGAATTTTAAAAAAGCAACTCAGTTCACAAATTAATGTGTTTCCTTCTAAAATGTGAAATAGGATCTTTGGATTGTAATAATACTACATGCAATATATAGAGCCCTATTTAAAAGCTATGTTGTCTCTGCAATTATTTTCAACCATTACATTTGATGGTACATAAGTGAGAAGGTTTCAATTATTTGCATTTTGTTCTCATTTTGTACATGTGATCTTGCACTAAAGCAAGTCTGAAGTAAGTGGAACAAGATTATACTCACTAGCTTTCAAAAGATGTTTATAAAAAGTGAGTAATTCCCACCCTATTTCATTTGCAACAGGTTATAGCCTGTGTGGACTCCTAAACCCCATTTCTGTGCTCCCTAAACTATGAACTTCATTTCTTATTTTAAAATTGTTCATAAATTTGTTCATTTAAAAAACTGGGTACTGTTCCATTATTGGGGCGGGGGCCACAATGGGCCGCTAGACAGAGAAGTATAGTCCATTTTAAGGGGGGAAGAAAGTTGAAGAAGGAAAACCATTTCCCCCTGTTTTCCTGTTTTTCCCCCTACCCATGTTGCCATCATCAAAACAATAAGCGCTTATGATAGGGGGGGGGGGATAACCTGCAAAAACTTGGCAAATGATTTCCCTCCTTCAACTCCCCCTTCCATAAAATGGACTATCTTTCTCTGTCTAGGCCCCTTTTTGGAGTTTGCCCGGAAAATGGAACAGCACCAAAATATGTTCCCAAACGCTGTCTGCCTTATGCATTAAAATAAACTCTTGACCTACAAAGCCCACTTAAATTGGCAAAAAAAAAAAAAAATCTGGAAACTGTAGGGTAAAAAAATGCAACAAAGGACATTCCTCATCAATTTTCAACTAAAGGATGTGGCCTATTGTATATATGTATAGATTGTACATATGATAGGATATTTAAAATTTGTATTGTGTCTTAGTGGTAGGCAACTCTGGTGGGAATGAGGACCAATGTTCATCTATGTGTCCCTACTATGGGTCACACAGCTACCAATGACTGCCAGGAGCTCTAGGCTAAATTTCAAAGGAGGGAATTGGAAAAAAAAACCACCTGAGTATTCTTTGCCTATTAAAAGCCCGATGTAAATCATGAGGTTACTGTAAGTCAACAGGTGACTTGAAGGCATATAGACATAATATTTCAATGAAAATTGCAGTCAAAACCAAAATAAAAATCCCCCCAAAATTCTACAAGAGAATTAAAAGAGGTTCTTTAGATCAATTTTTTTCAAATTGATCCAAAAGCTTAGTAATTTAGATCTATTAGAAATAATCTAAATGATTATTTACAAATAATCTGCATAATTTAGGAAAGTATGGATTACCTAAACCTGTAATCGATACATAATAATAAATTTGGATAAACAAGAGTATAAACAAATAGGATTCACATTTTGCAATCAACCTACATATTAAAATAATTAATAAATCTGTTGAAATCTTCAAGCTTCTTCCTGGTAGCTTTGGATATAATCAACTATCAAGGAAGCAGTAACTATATCATAGTTTTTTGTACCATCAGCTATATTTTCAAAGCCAAGATGGGCAAAGGTGAAGTACACATCGACTGTTTCATTCTCTAGCTGAGCTCAAGGTTCTCGGACTGCAACAACCGAAACCAGTCCAGCAATTGCAAGAAGATAATGCTGAAGTAACACTGTGTATTTGCTCTGTATCTAAGTTTAGAGTACAAGTTGATTCAACCAAACTCAGACATACTTCTGTTCTCAGTACGGCTTCCATTTAACTATTTGGCAGCCAGAAAAAGTTAAAAATACAAATGTTTAGGTTTTCAGTTTATGCAAAAGATATCCTATACTTGTATCCCTACTACACAATTCCTTCCTCTATTTTTCAAGAAACCTTTGTCTCGTTTGTTAGTATTTCAGGGCATTATCAATGAATTGGAGTCACTGGTGGCACAGCGGATTAAACCACTGAGCGGCTGAACTTACTGACCAAAAGGTTGGTGGTTCGAATCCAGGGACCAGGGTGAGCTCTTGTTGTTAGCCCCAGCGTCTGCCAACCTAGCAGTTCGAAAACATGCAAATGTGAGTAGATCAATAGGTACCGCTCTCATGAGAAGGTAACAGCATTTTATGCAGTCATGCCGGCCACACAACCTTGAAGGTGTCTATGGACAATGCTGGTTCTTCAGCTTAGAAATGGAGATGAGCACCAAACCCCAGAGTCAGACACAATTAGACTTAATGCCAGGGGAAACTTTTACTTTTACCTATCAATTAATCTGATTGGACATTTTATCTTCCTGAATCTTATGTCATACACAATCCCTTTTGGATTTAGAGTTAAATACAAGAAAACAAGCTCCTTTTCATTTATAGTACTATTACATCTCACCTGTCAGTTGTAGTGAGAGTCAATAAAAGTATGTTAATAGTCCAATAATGTATTTGTACAGGGACTCATTGATATGCCTTCCGTGTTTTGAAAGACTATGAAGTACTGAAAGGCCATGCCTTTCTCTTACTCTCTGCCTTGCTAAGGATGTGGTAATCTAGATATTTGCAATAAAAAGAGCAATAGAGACTGCACTATGAGTCAGACAGTGAGAGAGAAAGGGGGTAAGAGATGAAGAACGGAGTCTAGGATACCGTGAGCTATGATAGCTGGGGGATCCTGTGTCTGTGCTGAATATCCTTCACATTTTAATCTGCATTTTATGGGATGTGGTTGGGGTTGTTATTCCCTATTGATCTGATGTAATAGTTGTGGACCTTTGTGCCCTGTTGGATTCTTTCAGCTGTGCTTCCCTCTAAAGTCAACATGTCTGGCATGTGCAATCCATAAAAAAAATGTTTCTAAAGTCATTACAAAACTGGGGCACGTGGTGTTTCATTTCTAAAGTGTTTCTAAAGTACAGTTAATGAAAATTTCGTTACTATAATGAGACAAATATACTAGAGCAAAATGTGATATAGCAGGATGTCCCTCCTGCAAAGACAAGGTTTTTGCAGTGCAATAATTTCCCCCATGTTTTTACGATAGAACCAATTAGGAAATGACACTTATAACCCAGAAACAAAATTCATAGGGTAGAAACATATTAACCAATTCTACACCCCCTTCTTTCGGGAAGAAATACACCATCAAAACTCTCCTGACAGATGGCCATCCAGACTCTCAACTAAGCTTCCCCTTTTGAGTTGGAGGGGACCCCAATGGCCATCCAGTCCAATCCCCTTCTTTCTGCCATGCAGCAAAAGCACAATGAAAGCATCCCCGACAGATGGCCATTCAGCCTCTGAATAATGCTAATGCTAATAATGATAATGCTGGCCACATGACCTTGGAGGTGTCTACGGACAACGCCGGCTCTTCAGCTTAGAAATGGAGATGAGCACCAACCCCCAGAGTCAGACATGACTGGACTTAACATCAGGGGAAACCTTTACCTTAATAAAGAAAATATGTTGCTAGTTTGAAAGTATTATTTCCTGTTTAATTGTGTAGTTCTTTGAAAGTAGCTGTTGTACTCCAATGTTAAATTGGTGGAGACACTACAAGATACCAGAATGTGCTATAGCAAGATGTCCCTCCTGTGAAGACAAAGTGTTTGCAGTTTAATAAATTTCCCCTATGTTTTTATGATAGAACCAATTAGGAATTGACATTTATAACCCAGGAACAAAAATCATAGCATATAATATTAAACAATTTATTGGAACTCTGGCTGGCTACAGAGGGGCAAATCTCTCTCTCCCCTATCCTGATTGGGGCTTTCTGAAGCTGAGCACTGCATTCTGGGAAATGTAGTTTAGGGCAGGACTTTTTGAATTCTCTGGCATAGGGCTTCTTGCCTTCCCAAACTACATTTCCCAGAGTTCTGTGTTTCTTCCTAGGGAACTGTTGCACCCCTAGGCTGCAGAGGCACCTCAAAACACACTGGAGCCCCAGAATATAAGCAAAGCAAGCTGTTTATTGAAGATTATAAGCAAGCAGTAGCAAATCAAAGTTCAAAGTCAATGAAATAAGGCTTAAGTCCAAAAGGTACAAAATACTTGAGAATCTTGAAGCAAGAGTCTATAAAAGTCACACAGAAGATCAGAGTCCAAACAGGATATCAAAATTAGTCCAAACGGGTATCAAAATTAGTCCAAGACACAGGATCAAACTGGAGCACAGGAATCAAAGCACCAAGGAACAGGATCAATGCTGGAACACAAGGCAGAATCTCAACTGGAGCAAGAAATCCAAAGTGCAACTTTACAAGATCAATAGCTGGATAATCCAAAATCCTCAATAGCCAGGACAAAGTCTGGAATAAGACTCAAGGCACAAGGCTGCATAAATTGACATGGAACATAGAACAGGATTCATGAAGCAAGATTCTTTTTCGATGAGCAAAGTTACCATCTCTGAATCTTTCACAGAAGCAGCTTTTCTTAAGGGTAAACTCAAGGCCTCTTCCCATGGGAAGTCTGCTCATTATTATTTCTTAATAACAATCGCTTACTGCACCTCAATCCCTCCCTTTCTTTTCTTTGCTGATAAATCGCTTTCTTTCTGTCAAGCTCATTAGCCTTATCACAACTAGAATCCTCACTAGAATGTCCATCTGGCAAAGGAAAGCCTAACCTTGACTCCTTCAAGGAATGTGGTTCAAACTGCCGGCTTGAAACCATTGTGTGCCTGTTCGCAGAATCCTCCAAGCCAAACTCTGGCTGGCCCAGGACAGCAGTTTCCTCCAACTCTAGCTGCATAGGAACCTCAGGCCCAAACCCAGAGTCTTTTGACAAGTCAGGTGCAGGAAAAATCACAGAATCAGGAGAAGGGACAATCACAGGCTGAACAGGCCCAACCTCAGGTTCCCCTGACAGCTCAGGAGCAGGCTGGGCTACAACAGGAACTCTGCTTTCTCCCTCATTTCCCTCTTCTACTGGCAAGTGGTCATTACTATTCAGAGGAAAGGCAACCTTTTTGGCTTTGCTTTGCTTCCTTGCACTGAATATGAAACTGACTTTGGGAGTCTTTTGAGATTTACAAAACTAAAATGAAAAAAGGATGGGGCAAGTTTCAATTCTTAAGTTTGGGGAGGGGGGATTCCCATGCTTCATAAATAGTGTCGTAAGTACGGATCATACAAAACTGATCCGACTGATCTGACTTTTACGATTTCTTTGCACAAGCCTAATGTCTATGTCACTAGAGACATTTCTATAAAGAAAGTAAAACTGAGCTAAATACTGTATCCATGGAATTTCTTGCTATTCAGAGAAATTAAGTTAGAGCAAAAATAGTCTACTACCTCAGCCCTTCTCCAACAGCATAATCAATTGAACAAGTTACGATGTTTAAAAATTTTTATATGGCATTGTCATCCCTTTTAATAGGAGTTTCGTAGGTGGATATGAATGATAATGTATGGGATTGAAAAATCATTTTTCAGGAATAATTCTGAACTCATGCATATGAATTATTGCTAATTTGTGCAAATCCTTATATGTATTCTGGGGTTTTACATCACCTATTACAATTTTCATGGTAAAGTTAAAAAGTGTAGAGAGTCGAGGTTTATAGCACTGTTGGAGAAACTATACATGCTCCAGAAACATAAGTATGTGTATATCTCTCTGAAAATAACCAGCACCCAATCTACATTATTACTGTTATAGACTGATGTATAAGTGCAGAATTTTTAGTTTGAGTCAGTTTATTTGTGGGTCATTGTGAATACTATATCTTAACTGTAATAAAAAGGACTCTGTCTCCATTTCTGAGTACAGTATATTAGAATCAAAATCACAGAGTTGAAAGAGGGCATTCAATCAAACCTCTCCATGCAAAAATACACAATCTAACACTCCCTACAGATGGCCACCCAACTTTGTTTTAAAATCATCAAAGAAGGAAACTGCCACACTGAGACAGCATATTCCACTATTGAACAGCTCTTACCATTAGGAAGCTCTCCCTAATGTTTAGGTGAAATATCCTTTCCTGCAGCTTGAATCCACTTCTCCATGTCCCAATCTCTAGAGTGGCAGAAAACAAGCCTGCTCCATCTACAATATGACAATTATTTTTAATTGGCTTGCTACATTCCTGATGACAAAGTTTTAAATAGGGAGGAAGGTGAATCATGATAGACAGAAACTACAGAACATTAAAGGCAGAATCAACACAATCCAGTTTTTCTCCCACCCTTTCCTTGGATACGTGAATGTATGCTTGAGCTCTGCATTACAGTTAATGGAGTTGTAGCATCTCATCTTGATTCAGAATAAACAGGGGAACATCTCATGGTGCTCAGCTTATTGATGTTTTCATTAGTAAAAAAGAACTGACCAGTAAATGATATGAGAGTTTTTCCTGCAAAAACTTCCGAAGTTCCATTTCAAACAGGCCCTGAAGAAAGCATTTGAGAGTCTGTACAAGTTGAAACACATTGACATTTCTTACCAATAAAATGGCTCAACCTTGAGAATAGCCTCCAGATTTTTCTGTGAATTCTATTGCATATTTTTGCTTCTTATATCTTGGTTGAGAACATTCTCTGCCTGCATCCCATCATACATGCTCACAATGTGCCCTTGTAATATGGCCCCATTTAAAAAATGACATTCAGCAACACTGGGTATAGCTGGTAGGGAAAGCAATAGGAAAGTTAGCAGAAAAAGATTAATATGCTCAGTTAATTCTTAATGTAAAGAAAAAAAATAATTCAATTACTATTTAAATTTGAACAACTTATAAGCCTTAACAGAATGAAGTTGAGAAATACTGTCTATTATATCACTCCTCCTACCTCGTTTTATGCTCATCCAGCACACCTAAAGCTTTCTCTTTTTTATTTTTATTCTCTTACTTATTTCCCCTAATAATCTCATATCCTTACTTGCCATTTCTTTACAGTTTTGCAGGCAAAGTCCCAGACTAAAGAGATTGAAATTTCCAATTGATTTTGATGAATTAGTTCCTTCTTCTGAGCAGGGCACTTAGCCAATAGGTATGGATTGCAGTAGCGGGAGAGTGACAATGGGGCTTTGGTATCTTTCTCCTGAAACACTGGCCATTTCTGACACAATGAACTTGTGATGGCATTTTGTTTTGTCTCTCAGTAACCCCATGAAATAGATGAACTTGAAATGATAGTTCAGTCAAGGTTACTCAGCAATCCTCACAGTTAAACAAGACTTTCCAAATTATTTGATTTCTTGGCATCTCAAAACAAAATTGCTTAGAGGAGCATCATTAACATTTACAATTATAACTGTAAAATGATTAGAACGATTAAAACCATAAAACACATGAAAATAAAAGTGATTAAGGTGATGTTGTGTGGGTTTTTAACCAGGTAAACAGAAGAGTATTCATTAGATGGCAAGAAAGAAATTTTGCAGAGTAGACTGGTGTGCCTCTGTGCCAAATTTTGAAGATGGGTTTTTCACACTTTAGCCACCAAACCACATGAGGTCCCATAAATGAAATGTTATGATCCATGGTTTAAGTCTCAGTTGAGCTCTTTGTGCATTGTAAGTGGTACTTTTTCTTGAGCTGACTATTCCAGCAAAACTCATCCAAGGTGCTCAACTAAGTCATTAAAACCAATGGTGTCCAGGCAATTATTGTAAAGTTTAATGTGTTAGTAATTGCTCAGAGATTTTGCCCTACTGCACTTTAAATATTATGGTTTTCTATAGAACTCAGCTCCTCTGTCAAGAAATTTTCAGAGGCATAGAAGAGGAGGAGGGTTGGATCAAAGGCAATTACTATAGTTAAAGCAATGAAAGAAACAGATGAGTTATAATCAATCACAGAGCAATGAATGTGGAAGGACAACAGAGGGATCCAAATGCAGATATAGGAATTAACAAATTAAAATAAATTGTTAATATGTTAAATTGGGAATTTGCTAACATAATAGGACAAATTATGATACTAAATTTAGCTAAAATTAAATTGAACTATTAATTTTTCCTCATTAAAGTAATAGACCCAAAGAGTAAATGAAATGAATTAAATGAAAAAAGCAGCAAAGAAATAATAATTTTTACCTTTCTCATGTTATATTTAACTGAGTTCTCTTGCCTTAAAAACACTACTACTTAATTTTTGTTGATTCCTAATTATTTAGAAGTTAAAATGCTTTGGTCACAAATTGTGTTGAAAGGATTTAGGTGGGAATCTGTAAACTGGTCTAAAACTTTTTCAAGAGAAGAAAAAAGTAAAGGAAGAGATTTCATTTAAGACTGCAAAAAAGGAACCCATGACTGGCAAGATTCTGCTAAACCAGATCAGCCCAGATTGAGAACAAGGCAAAGCTACAGAGATTTATTATGATTTGACCTAATAGGATGCAAGTACAAGCAATATGCTTTCAAAGGCACATGCACAAATTCACAGAGAAAGTACATGTCATTTTATGCAGACAAAGGTGGTAATTCTAGACAATCAAGGGCTTGGCTGCCAATTTACAAAGTTAATGAATTCATGTTTGTTGAGCCCCTTCTTTGAGCACCTTCTTGAGCATACTTTCAACCCCAACTGAATAGACAAACATCCTGAGCTCATCCTGATGACAAAGGGGATCATCAGTGTTGCATACATACACAAATGTTTTTTATATTTATCTGATTTGGGATATAGCACCATCTCTGTTTCCAAGGAATTATGCAAACTGAGGGCACGGAAAGGAAGCTGTCTTTAAGATAAATTTTGATACATTTTATTTTTTATATCTTTAAAAATTGACAATACATAAAAGATACAAGTTACATATAAAATATCAAGTTGATGTGCTTATTGAAGGGTTTATTTTGATAGAATTTTTAGAGTGCAGCTGCTAGGTCTGCTGGTATGGACAAACTTCATCCCTCCAGGTATTTTGGACTTCAGCTCCCACAACCTAATAGCCAGTAAACTGATAGATTTCTGGGAGTTGAAGTCCAAAACACCTGGAGAGCCAAAGTTTGCACATGCCTGCTCCAGTGGCTTTGACAAGTATTTTGCAACTTTGGAGGCATGGAAAATGTTTTTAAAATAAATAAAGAAAAGATCATATCTCTTGCTTGGAGTCTCTTTAATGTGGGGGATGTTGTCGCTTGACAATTGGGAAAGGGGGATGTTGTGGCTTGACAACATATAGACAACGGCTCGATGGAATAGAATATTCCGCTGTTTCATGCAAGTGTTTCCTTTTCTCCCAATCTCAAAACAAGGAGGGGAAGGGAGAGTAATTATACTATATGGCTTACAACTAGGCTATTTAAATGATTGGATCTCCTTGCACCAGCCACCTCTTTCATAGAAATGGGGAGAAGGTCTTCTCAGTGGCTTCTCCCAGACTGTGTTCCTAGTGAGGCTGGATTTGCTCCCTCTTTGTTTTCCTTCTGCCCCCAAGCAAAATCTTTTCTTTTCCAACAGCAATTCACTGCAGTGGACTATTAGCAGATTCATTTCATTGTTTTTTGAAAATATCCTGCCTTTAATAAATTTTTACATTATTTTAGTGTTTAATTGCTTATAAAATCTAGTTACATATTTATCGATGCAGCTGCATTTTGAATCTGTTCTCCTTTTAATATTCTGTGACTCTGTCTTGAGTCTCAGTATTCTTTATTCAGAGAGAGATTGGTTGCTTCCAAGCCAGCTTTTTTATTATGTCAGAAGCTAATTGAGAACATACTGCAAGTTGCTTCTGGTGTGAGAGAATCGGCTGTCTACAGAGACGTTGCCCAGGGGACACCCAGATGTGTTACCATCCTGTGGGAGGTTTCTCTCATGTCCCCGCTTGGGAAGCTGGGGCTGACAGACGGGAGCTCACTCCGTCTTGTGGACTTGAACCATGAGCCAGCTAATTTTTGCCACTTAAACTTTACCTGTTGCAGAGCTAATGTCAACCTGACATTAGCTTTCACACAAAAACTGAAATTAGGGAACATTCTTCAAGGAGTATTTCTTGTGAGCTAGTATTTTTTGGTTGCTAAATTATTTACAAGAATACATAGAAGCATATACTTTAGCAACAATTCAGTACATACGAAGTCAATAATGTTGGGTTAAAAAACTAATTCGATTTATCCATGTCTCAGTGTAAGCATTGTACCTTCATTCTTATATGAGAAAAGGAACAATTCCATTTTCTGCCTAGAGCAATCATAGAATCATAGAATCATAGAATAGTAGAGTTGGAAGAGACCTCATGGGCCATCCAGTCCAACCCCCTGCCAAGAAGCAGGAAATCGCATTCAAAGCACCCCCGACAGATGGCCATCCAGCCTCTGCTTAAAAGCCACCAAAGAAGGAGCCTCCACCACAGTCCGGGAGAGAGAGTTCCACTGCCGAACAGCCCTCACAGTCAGGAAGTTCTTCCTGATGTTCAGGTGGAATCTCCTTTCCTGTAGTTTGAAGCCATTGTTCCGTGTCCTAGTCTGCAGGGCAGCAAAAAACAAGCTTGCTCCCTCCTCCCTATGACTTCCCCTCACGTATTTGTACATGGCTATCATGTCTCCTCTTAGCCTTCTCTTCTGCAGGCTAAACATGCCCAGTTCTTTAAGCCTCTCCTCATAGGGCTTGTTCTCCAGACCTTTGATCATTTTAGTCGCCCTCCTCTGGACGCTTTCCAGCTTGTCAACATCTCCCTTCAACTGTGGTGCCCAGAATTGGACACAGTATACCAGGTGTGGTCTGACCAAGGCAGAATAGAGGGGGAGCAGGACTTCCCTGGATCTAGACGCTATTCCCCTATTGATGCAGGCCAGAATCCCGTTGGCTTTCTTAGCAGCCGCATCACATTGTTGGCTCATGTTTAACTTGTTGTCCACAAGGACTCCAAGATCTTTTTCACATGTACTGCTGTCTAGCCAGGCGTCCCCCATTCTGTATCTTTGCATTCCATTTTTTCTGCCGAAGTGAAGTATCTTGCATTTGTCCCTGTTGAACTTCATTTTGTTAGTTTCGGCCCATCTCTCTAGTCTGTCAAGATAATTTTGAATTCTGCTCCTGTCTTCTGGAGTGTTAGCTATCCCTCCCAGTTTGGTGTCGTCTGCAAACTTGATGATCGTGCCTTCTAACCCTTTGTCTAAGTCGTTAATAAAGATGTTGAACAGAACCGGGCCCAGGACGGAGCCCTGCAGCACTCCACTTGTCACTTCTTTCCAAGATGAAGACGACGCATTGGTGAGCACCCTTTGGGTTTGTTTGCTTAGCCAATTACAGATCCACCTAACCATAGTTTTGTCTAGCCCACATTTTACTAGTTTGTTTGCCAGAAGGTCGTGGGGGACTTTGTTGAAGGCCTTACTGAAATCTAGGTACGCTACATCCACGGCATTCCCTGTATCGACCCAACTCGTAACTCTATCGAAAAAAGAGATCAGATTAGTCTGGCATGACTTGTTTTTGGTAAATCCGTGTTGACTATTAGCAATGACTGCATTTGTTTCTAAGTGTTTGCAGACCACTTCCTTAATGATCTTTTCCAGAATCTTGCCTGGTATTGATGTGAGGCTGACCGGACGGTAATTGTTTGGGTCGTTCTTTTTTCCCTTCTTGAAGATAGGGACCACATTTGCCCTCCTCCAATCTGCTGGGACTTCTCCCGTTCTCCAAGAACTCTCAAAGATAATTGTCAGTGGTTCTGAAATAACCTCAGCTAGTTCCTTCAATACTCTTGGATGTAGCTGATCTGGCCCTGGGGACTTGAATTCGTTTAGAGCGGCCAGGTGTTCCTGGACAACTTGTCTCCCTATTTGGGGTTGGATTTCCCCCAATCCTTCGTCCATTTCATGTTGCTGAGGTTGAAGATGGCTTTCTTTTTGTGAGAAGACCGAGGCAAAGAAGGCATTAAGCAGTTCTGCCTTTTCCCTGTCCCCTGTCGCCATCACCCCATCTTCTCCTTGCAGAGGCCCTATCGCCTCCTTGTTCTTCCTTTTTCTACCAACGTAAGCAAAAAAGCCTTTTTTGTTGTTTTTAATGTCCCTGGCAAGCCTGAGCTCATTTTGCGCTTTAGCCTTGCGAACATTTTCCCTACAGGAGTTGGCTATACGTTTGAATGAAAGATGAGAACTTAGTTCCTTCACAGAGAACCTAAAAGAAGCATCAGCTGCCCTCCATTCTGTGGCACTGCTTTTTTCAATATTTTAATTAACATTTTTGACAATAAAAACACACAAAAATAGTGCATAAAAAGACATATGTAGACAACGATTGCTTAACAAACATAGATCTCTACCCATAACTCTAAAACTACCAACATATATAAAAATTAGTTTTAAAAGTAGATTTCCAGCTGCTCTTTTATGGGTTTCTTTATAAAATCAACATTTTTCCACTTTATATCCAGCAAATTGTTTGTTTGTTTTAACATTTGCAAGTAAATATCCCAACATGTTATGTCTCCAGACCTATACATAAAGTCTTTATCTTTCCCCCTAGATAAAATGGTTTCCATTCTTGTGAGAATGTGTCCAATGACTTAATTCTTCAACAACACTGTTAATTTGTCCACTTCTATCATTTCCCACATCTTGACTGTCCAGTCTTCTACAGTTGGGATCTCTATTGTTTTCCACATTTCAGCATATAAAATTCTTGCCGCTGTTAATATGTATTACAGTATTCTCTAATGTTTCTTTTTTATTTGGATAATAGCCCTAGTAATGTAAATTCTGGATTGGTTGATTCTTGTTTCAAGAATTTATTGGATTATCCCATGGATATGTTTCCAGAATTTTTGGACTTTTTACAGGACCACCACATATGGTAATAAGACCCTTCATGAACTTCATATTTCTAACATTTATTATTTGTTCCTTTATGCATTTCTGATATTTTTTTTGGGGGGGGGGGGGGGTGGAGTGTGTGTTAAAAGCCATCATCACTTTATATACATTCTCTTTAAGATTATTTGATAATATAAATTTTAGACCCTTCTGTGCTTTGGCACTGCTCTCACCTTTTTGAATACCTGGGCAGAGAAACAGCAGTGGCTCCCTGAGGTGCCATTGGTGCTTTCCCCTCTCTGCAAAATAGCCACCCATTTATCCACAGATCACGTGAAAATCTATAATTTGGGCCTTGAAACCTGCCCTCACTCTATACACGAGATTGACTTATATATGAGTTTATATGGTAACTTGAAGTAAACTCTTTGAAGTCATTGGGGCATATTCCTGTTTTAAAATGTATTGTAAATTAATCATGCATCAAAAGCCATGCAGAATTTCATTCCCCATTGGCCTTACTGGCAATTACATTTCACGGCATCCATAAGGCTTGTGGGTTTTATAGGGAATATAATACAAGTGCTGCAATCAGACAGAGTAAAGCCTGTAATATCCAGGGAGTGTCTCAAGCAGCGCCACAGAGCCTGCAGCCAGCATGAAACAGCTTGTAGCCTGTGTGGCAATGGAGTCTGAGCTATAAACATTGTATTAACATTTATGAAGGCCCACTGACCCCTCACTATAAGGAAGTATACTGGAAGTATCTCTGCTTTTGTAATCCATGCTCATAATGGAGTCAGAAGCACTTGGGAATTAACTGACCATGAGGATGAACAAAAATTGATGCTTCCTAAGATGGAAGCTCCACTGTGTGTGCTGCAAATATAAAATGAATTTGCATCCATTTGTTCCTGTGAGCAGAAACTAATTCCTTGGTTGTGCTGTTGAATATTATCATATTGGTGCACTAGTGTTTTCCCTACCAATTAATTCCCAATTTGAATGAATTCCTTTTTTAATTCCCATTTTAGTAACCTGAACAGTGACCATCTCCAAGGTGACTTTCCAGTAAACTGGAGTGGGGATGGTGGTAAGAAGAAGTCTAGTAGTTAGTCTGAGTGCACAGCTGGTAGCAGATGGGTTGGTAGCTTCTCCATGCCATGCTTACGCGTACCATGAAGATGTGATTTAATAAAGTTGTGCTCCAGTTTACACAGTTCTTGGGTGTCCATTGCTACACCCAAGAACATTCTGTGCCATTCTCTGATGTAGATATGAGAAATAAATTTAAGGATCATGTAATAGCCATACTTTGGGCCTAGAAGGCTAACACATTATTTGTGTGTTACATTCAATACTTTCAGCAATTCAAATTCCCCATGTCCTCTTCTCCACTATCCTCTAAGAAGCCTTTGAAGGTGAATCATTATATATTTACAGTACCAATAAAAATTGGCTCAGGATGGAGCTCAGACAGCAGTATATTAGCATAACACTTGAAGTATTTTTGTTGCAATGGCTATTATTTTTCTTTCTGTACTTGTGCGTACAAGGCCACCAACTAAATATCTTATCACACGCCATTATATAACTCTCCTGAATATTGTTATTGTGGATTCTGTTTTAGAAACTTTCCAACGAAAACATATCTGGTGGCATGCATAAGAAGGTGACATTTTAAGAAATCTGATTCAGCTTTTGGGAACTGTGATAAAATTCTGAGAGTTATGACTTGCTCTAGAAATGTCTAGCAATTTCTTTCTTTAAGAAAGTTGAAAGGCAGGTGGTGATGTGTTGGACTGTGATTTGTTTGTTTTTGATTACCTTCCACTTGCAAATGTTAATTACTCTGCTTGTGAGCTACAGCTTTATCTCTCATATCTCCCAACAAGGCCGGTCTCTTCCCTTTTGGACTTCCAGTTGCAGGCATTTGAAAATAAATAAATAAATCAGATAAGCTTTCCACTGGCTACAGAAGTAGGATTTGTTACCATCTACAGGAAACAGAATTAAAAATAAAGGAGGCTATACTACACTCTGGGATGTGTTCCAACTTGCGATGTAAACTTTTATTTAAATTATGTTTTAATAGCCAATAATGTTTTGGGTTTTAACTGCTTTTTTAAAAACGTGAGCTACAGAGAGTCAGCATGGTGAAGTGGTTTGACAGTTGGGTTATGACTCTGTAGCAGAGGGTTAGAAATTCTGCTTGGCTATGGAAACCCACAGGGTAGCGTAGGGCACGTTCTCTCAACCTCAGAAGAAGATGAGGCAAAATCCCTTCTGAACAAATCTTGTCGTGATAGGTTTACCTGAAGGTTCCCATAAGTTAAAAAAACAAACAAACTAACAAAAAAACAAAATAAAAACAAAACTTGAAGGCACACAGCAATAACAACAAACCTTGAGTACATTTTCTGGAAAAAGGTTGGACGCAAATCCAACAAACTCGACATAGGAAAATGGACAAATTGTTACCATACAGTATGAGAAAAGAGTTGGTAGAAGGCAATAGTTATGGCGGGGGGAATGACTCTGGTGCATGAAGGTGATAGAGTACTAGAGCATAGAGTTTGCCCAGGGAAGGCTCCATTTCCAACCTTTGATAAATCCAGGTAGGGAAGAAGAAAATCTTTTAATAAACCCCGAAGAGTCTCATCCAGTAAGTGCCAATAAATGGATGAACCAATCACATGGTTCATATTTACTAGCTTTTGACTATTATTAAATTTGCCTAACCAGTAATATAGGTCAGGAAAAATCTATGGCAGCTATCATTTTTAAAGCAGTATTGTATGTTAAATATCAAAATCAATTTAATGATCTATGGTACAAGGGCTTTGCAGTGGGGAAGACTTTCCACAGTGGGCTGTGGGATTTTGATTAGGTCTAAATTTCAACTACCCTGCAATGGCATAATACTGGGATAAACGTATTTGAGTCTATCATTGTTATAATTACATGTCTGCAGTGCCCTTGAAAATGCTGCTTCCCAAGTCTGTTTGCTTTCTTGTACACTTTCTTTTACCCTTGAGCATTATTTGCTTTCCAAACATTTTTTATCCTGGCTACTGTCGATTTTTCTGGCACAGCCAAGTGCAGAGCAAATAGGCTCCTCAACTGATTCTTTTCATGAGAACACCCTGTTATATTTTAGAATGCAATCACTGCCTGCTTTTCATTGACAAAACATTCTATCATGACACTTGCTGATAAATATCAATGCTGTCAGTGGTATGTGATAAGCTTCAACTATTTAGATAATTTGGATGAGTGTGGATACGAGGGATGTGCAATCCAGAAAAAATGGTTCTAAACTTTCCGAAAGTAAGGGGTGCTGGTGCTTTGTTTCTAAAGTCATTTCTGAATTTTGAAGGCAAAACGTTCAAAACTTTCCAAAACTTCTGAATATTCGTAATTAATTCATTAATGGCAGACGTGCATGCGCAATAGTGAAAAACAGCACTGAGGGGGGAACTTTAGGGGATTCTCCTGTCCTCATTTTTTGAGCTATCCTGATTAAACTTGCTACAGTGGTAGAACACATTGACCACTGTTAGCTCACCACTGTTAGCTCACCAACATTTCAGAATGTTTCCCTTATCCTCTGATTTGTTGTGAATTTTCATAGCTTTTATAAAATATCATTTTTTTAATAATTACATAAATCGGTTCCTGGTTTGAAAGTGTTATGGACATTAAAGAGATCCCAGAGGAAAGACTTCAGCCTTCCCAATGCTGCAGCACCTCGGGACCTCCGTGTGCTAATGGGGTTGGGGGGGGGGGCGTTGGCAAGGCCTCCTCAGAAGAACCCTTATTGGAAGCGTCTTCCTCTCTCACTGTCAGATGAGAGAAAAGTGGAGGGGAGGCAAACCATTTCTTGGTTGGCCCCCACCTCAGGCTCCAAGACAACAACATCACCTTCCTGCATTAGGTCAGTGGTGGCTGCTGAAATGGATGACTCCCTTGGGGTTGGTGAGGGTCTAATTTTTGCAGCTGAACAGGTGGCAGAATCACCACCTCCACCACCCACAGTTTCATCTCGCTGGTGGCTGGCTGACCCCCTCCCTTTCTTGCCGCCTCATGAAGTACGGGCAGAGACTTGGCCATAAGTTAGATTACCCAACCTGCTTTCACCAGAACGCTTCATGTTTTGAACAACTGAGAGGGATTTTTGGAATGATGGGAGGTGCAGTGTTGTGAGGAGGCTCAGGCCAAACGAACAAAACAAACAGAGGGCTTGAACCCAGAGAAGGATTCAGCTATGTAACATTGCTGGGCTCCCCAGATGAAGGGAGGACAGCAGAAAGGGGTTTTGGGAATGATGGGAAATGCAGTGCTTTGAGCAGGACAAAGGCGTCAGATTTTTAAAACAAAACATAACCCCTTTCCCCACCCCAAACTTCCAACCCCCACTTTTGTCTCCAAAAAAGAATGCTTCTCCTTCTTTTACTCCTTTTCCCCCCGAAAAAAAACTGTGTCAAATTTTAAAAATAAAACACAACCCCTTTCCCATCCCACCCCAAAATAAATGCCCTCTCTTCTTTGTAAAGGCTCTTTCTTTTTTCAATGGCTGCCGGCCTTCAGGTCCCCACATGCAACAACAGGCCAGGCAGGCAGCAGCAAAAGACTGACCAACAACCCTCCTCCCTGTTCCAGGCCAGAATGAGGCTCAAGGCATGCGAGAGGGGCTTTTAAGGAGGACGTCCAAAACCCTTCCCCTTACGTGAACGTCAGCACTGATTGGGCAAGAAGGCAAGCCCAGGCTAGGCTGCTCTTCCCTGCAAACAAAGTTTGGTTGCTTTAAAAACGCTTTCTCATATATCTGACGAACTTACGAGCCCATTAAATCAATGGGCTCAAACGCTTCAAAATTGAAAGTTTATTCCGAGGTGCCAAACCGCATCATAACCCCATTCGGAACCCAAAATAGATCCGATTTTATTCCAAGTTATGATTATTCCAAGAAATTTGCACATGCCTAGTGGATACTGCTATTCCACAGCTATTCCTGTGCCAAGCTGGGAGATTTTCCTCTTTTTCTGGGGGGCGGGGGACAATGTAAGTCCCAAATTTCCACTATTAACATAATCAAAAACTATGCTGACTGGTGGATTCTGAAACTGAAGTCCAAAAAAGTAACTTTGTAAAGTTCTACTCTAGGTCTTTTGCAGCAACACATAAATCTTCTAGCCACATTAATGGGTCATGTAGGTTTGGGTCAAAATAGAAATATAGCCCTTATCAGTAAATTTTAATGGCAGGAGCATAATTGGATGATATATTATATAATAATTCACTATCTCTGGAGTCAGAGTCATATACAATACTGGGAATGGGAACATCCACTAATGCTGGCAATCACTCCACTATGGGTATCTCATGAAGCACATTTCACAGCACAATTCTATGTATAAATTTATGTTAACTCGTCATTTGTCCCCCTGAATGTGGCAGGGCTTACACTAATGCACTGCCAATGATATGACTGTAGCAATCTCCCCAGCTATAACTCTTCTTTCCTTTATCATGACAGCAGCTCTTGTACTTTTATTAGAAAATTCATCCACAGGCTGTTAGTTACACAGAATGGAATACAAAGGCAAGAAATGCATGCAACAAATATTCACAGATGTCACTATTTTCAAAGATGAAACCACCATGGCTGGCATTCTGCTTGGGATATAAGTCTCCATCAATGGCCTTATATGGGAACAAAATTGAATTGGGTAGTTTCACAATATCCTTGAACGTCAGCAGAAGAAGTTCTTTCTTAGGCTTGGTCATTAGAAGGTTGTATCACCTTCTTGCTCATGATCGTAAACATAGACCTGCTCTTCATTACATCAACACTTCTTGGGTGTTTTCTGGTCAATCGAGTAGGCATGGAATTTCCTTGATGTTGCCTCATCTTATGACTTCTGTCATAATTATTTTCAGTATGTCATATCTTTGTATCTGTTTTCAAGTACAATTCAAAATGCTGGTTATAACTTGCAAATCCTTATATAACTTAGAGATGGGCTATCTAACAAACTATATTTCCCAATATGAGCATGGTGACCATTGAGATTCCTGCAAGAGATCCTTCTCCTAGTCCCACAATCTTCACAGGTAGAGTGGTAGAGACATGAGGTTGCCTTTTCAGTGGCAACTCCTTGGCTCTGGAAATGCCTTCCCAGGGAGACTAATGTGCTTCTTCTTTGCTATAATTACTTCAGTAAACAAAGTATTTTTATACTAACAGGCCTCTAGAAATGCAAACACTTTCAAGAGGAGGCAGTATTATTATTATTATATTTATTTATACCCTACTTTATCTCTCCTGAAGGGGACTCAAAGCAGCTTAACATAAAAATATTAGTACACAATTAGTACAAATATACAAACATTAAAACAGAATTAAATATAAACAGCATTAAAAATTTCTCAGTTAAAAACCATACAAACATATTCAGTTGATATTCAAGTTAATACCACAGCACCTCCAGACTGGATCTTTAAAATCTTCATCTTTAAAAGCTTGCCTGAATAAAAAGGTTTCAGCCTGCTGCTAGAAGGACAGCAGGGAGCGGAGCATTCTGGCTTCCCAGGAAAGAAGGGAGTTCCAGAGTCGTGGGGCAGCCACCAAGAAGGCCTGCTCTCTCGTTCTCATCAATTGAGGTTGTGATGGAGGTGGGTCTGAGAGAAGGGCCTCTCCTGAAGATTTCAGGGCCTGGGCAGGTTCGTACAAGGGGATGTGGTTAGCCAAATAGCCTGGACCTTAACCATCCAGGGCTTTAAAGGCCATCACCAGCATTTTGAATTGTGCCTGGAAACAGACTGGCAGCCATGTTAGTGAGGTGGCCAACTCTCCTTGATGTTTAGTTCAAACTTTAAAAGAGCTATCCAACTTGGCTTTTTCCATCTTCCAAATAGATTTCCTTAGTTGTCTGTGTCTGGAGACCCTGGAGGAGTGTTTGCTTTCAGTTTTCTGCTCTGTTTGCCCTGGTAATTCTGGAACTAATTTCTTATTTTCTAGATCTTATCTACCTGGGTCTGCTTGCTCCTTATATTCAGCCCAATCCCTTTCTTTTCTAATTCTGTAAGAGTTATGTGAAAGCCCTAAATAATAATAATAACAATAACAATAATTTTATTTCTTACTCGCCTTTCCTCATGGCTCAAGGTGGGTTACAACATTGCTAAAACACATAAACAAAGAAAGGTTACATTCCTATTCTAGATAAATTACTAAATACATAAGACAGAACCAAAGGACGAGAAAATTTTGTGTTTGTACTGTCATGCTGCATTGTTACTGTGCCAATGGAGACAATGTTTAAATTTGATATAATAACCTGAACTGAAATGCATATAATGCAACAACATTTTTTGTGGGCATAATCCTTTGTGAATATCTTGCCCAAGCCCCATTCAGTTTCATTGGGCTTACACACATAGAAAGGAATTGGTGATTTGTATCCTTAATATGCAATGACATGCTGATGTTTGCATTTCTCTCGTCTAGCCAATGCCATGGAAAAACTAACAAAGTTTCTGTTTGGCAAGGAATTTACATGGTAGCAGATTTGCCAACCCTCAGTAAGAAATTCAGTTTCAGAAACTCCTCAAGCATATCCTGAAAAAGAAGCCTTGATCTTTGCAATGCAGTAGTTGTGAGTAAATAATCAAGCTTTAAAATGTTCTAATTATCTAGGCATCAACACCCAAATAATGAGGCATATTTTAATGTTGCGTGGTGTTGTTTTGAAGTCTAAGTAACTGGCAATGATAATTACTTGGTATCTGAATGCCGTAAAGCTGAATGGATGGGAACCAGATTATTATAGGCTGCATATCAATTCTAATGTAAGGTGACCTGGCAGAGGCTAATGAAACATAGTTATGTGGAAGTGATATGGAGACATAGGCTCGAATTCCAGTGTACATCAACTAACTGTTTAAAGCAATCTTCCATAATAAAGCATGCATCCCAGATGTATTGGACTACAACTCCCATTAGCCTTATCTGGAATTCTTATAACTGAATCTGAAGTCCAAATCATAGGAAAGACACAAGGTGGGGAATCATTCATTTTGAAAAAACAATGGAGTCAGAGAATACCCAGGAGAAAGTCAAACTTGGGAGATAATTGTTATGCAAATCACCTTTCTGAGCTCACATGTATAAATAGAAACCTCATGCTCATGCTCAGATAAAACTGGAATAAGTGAGCAGTAGTGAGTGATAATGCTACATAAGAAAATGGGTGATGGTATTTGAGTGTCTGGCACCTCTGCTCAGAACAAAGCTATGGCTTTGAATTCACCATGATAGAATGCCATCATCAGCATTGTATTTATTTCTTCATTCATGTATTTATTTGGCACTATCACTGTACATGAGACAGGTTTGGAATTAAATGTAGTTCCAGATTCATATCCCTTTTCTGTGACAAATATACAAGATGATCTCAGCCCTTTTAACATTTCTTGGCCTATCTAAGACATAGGTGCAACATATGGCTCTTCAGGTATGGTTAAATAGCAGCTTCCCATCCTGATGGGAGTTGTAGTCCAACCAGAAGCAACCCAGGCTTCTCTAAGGTAAAGAGTGAAATAAGACAAGGGTGCTTCCAGTATCACAAGTGATGAATAATTTGTTTTGCAAGTTCATACAAGGAAAACAATGAGAGCAACAGGGCATGCAAGTGGTTCGTGGATGGCATCAATTATATGTAACACAGGAAAACATTCAAGAGAAGGTTACCCCCTGCTTCGCAGAATATATCAGAATGGGGGGAGGGGGTATTAAGTAAATTGCATTACCTCTAAGCTTCTCCTCAGTTGTTTTTCTAATCCATTATAGTGTATTAGCTCATCTGATTTAGTGTAATCATTCCCAAGGGAGAACTTGGATCTTTTCCATAAGCAGGCCAGGGACAAATGAAATGAATTGTTCCATAGTATGCAACATCCAAATCCAGAAGAAGAGGTGAAATTCCCAGATTGGGGGGTAAAGTGAGGACACAGATATTACCAGCTGGCGATGCTAGCCTTGCACAGAAATACCTACGTTTTGTCAACATTTTTCTACTATATTCATAAAAGCATATGAATCTTTTATTATTATATATTCTAAGGGATTATATTTAATAGTGAAAAGGTATGGCCACCAATATTATACACAAAGGAAGAGGCACAAGTAAAATTAAGACTGAAAATTAAGACTTGTACACTTCCACTGACCATTCCTGGCACCAGTGCAAAACGTGGCTTTATTGGGCCCATCTACAAAGACCTAAGGTCCGAAACCGACATCTGCAATCTCAGGAGCAGACTCCACAATGATCCCACCTCTGTAGGCTCAAGCAGCCCATGGAGGAGGGAGAGCAGCAGCATCATCTCCTTCCTGGCCCCCTTTGGCTGCATGCATGGAATTGCTTCTTTAAAAACAAAAGTGTCAGAACACCAAAGCTTTCAGCAATGCAAAAGGAAACTTTGTAGTACATCTATGCTGTAGAATGAATTCACTTTAATTGCTCTAGCTCCATGCTATCGATTCATGGGGGCTTTTGTTTTACAAGCTCTTGAGTCTTCCCTGCCAAAGCTTGCTGATACCTCATCAAACTACAAATTCCAAGACTGCATAGCATTGAGCCATAGAATTTAAATTTGGGATGACATCCCTCAAATGGAGGCTCCAGGTGCTTCTAAAGTAGTTTCCGCTTTGGCTTTGGCTCAGCACTGAGGGCCCCATCTACATTGCTATATAAAAACCAGATTATCTGCTATGAACTGGAATATATGGCAGTGTAGAGTAATGTAATCCAGTTCAAAGCAAATAATCTAGATTTTCTATGGCATTGTAGAAGGGGCCAAAGATTACCACATCCCACAAATCTAATGCACACCCTAATTTTGGGAAGACAATTTAGCCAAAAAAGGTGAGCATTAGATTCAAGTGAAAAGGATCTTGGAGTCTTCATGGACAACAAGTTAAACATGAGCCAACAATGTGATGCGGCGGTTAAAAAAGCCAATGGGAATTTGGCCTGCATGAATAGTATAGTGCCTAAATCCAGGGAAGTCAATCTACCTCTCTGTTCTGCCTTGGTCAGACCACACCTGGAATACTGTGTCCAATTCTGGGCACCACAATTGAAGGCAGATGTTGACAAGCTGGAATGCGTCCAGAGGAGGGCAACTAAAATGATCAAGGGTTTGGAGAACAAGCCCTATGAGGAGCGGCTTAAAGAGCTGGGCATGTTTAGCCTGCAGAAGAGAAGGCTGAGAGGAGACATGATGATGGCCATGTATAAATATGTGAGGGAAAGTCATAGGGAGGAGGGAACAAAATTGTTTTCTGTGCCCTGGAGACTTGGACACGGAACAATGGCTTTAAACTACAGGAAAGGAGATTCCACCTGAACATCAGGAAGAACTTTCTCACTGTGAGGGCTGTTCGGCAGTGGAACTCTCTCTCCCGGACTGTGGTGGAGGCTCCTTCTTTGGAGGCTTTTAAGCAGAGGCTGGATGGCCATCTGTCGAGGCTGCTTTGAATGCAATTCCCTGCTTCTCGGCAGGGGGTTGGACTGGATGGCCCATGAGGTCTCTTCCAACTCTGGGATTCTATGGTTCTATGAAATACAGTAAAAATAGATGAAAATGACACAATGTAGCTTTTGAGAGGGGAGGGGCAAATTCCCCTTTGAAACTTCCATTGCATAATTTTCAGGTGCAACAGAGCCTTTAGAAGCCTCCAGCCCTGGGAATAATCTATTTTTAACTTTTTAAAATGGAGGAAAGGGGTGAAGAAGGGTAGAGGGCTAGAGGCCGTACCCCCCCCCCCCCCAGTATGCCAAGGCCAACTTAAAGTTTCAATTTAATAGCAATGCTCTGATGTGGATATGCTACATGTTGTAACTTCATAATCAGAGGGAAAATGATCTGTGACAAAACTGATTAGATATGTCATGATAGAGCAGAATTAGTAATTTTAATACTTAAAATGATGCCAATAATGTGTTGCTGAAACACAAATGTCATTTCCTTCTGAAATCAGAAACATTGTACAAAATAGTTTGGAATCTCTTGAGTTCAATACAGGACATGTAGAATAGAATCATAGAAACACTTCTTCCAATCTGTTTCTACTTATTGGAAGCAAATCCATTGGTACAAGCACTATGCAATATTCCACTAATATTAAGTCCCATTAGTTTCAGTGCATGCTGTTTGCACCCAATGTAGGATTATTGTTTTTCTTTTTATTATCCTGGATGGAATTCTATTCCAGTGTTTGCACAAGCACTGAACTACTCATTTGTCTTACCTGATCCTCATAGGAAAGATGTTTTATATTCTGCTTATGTGAAGGTTCTGATTATCAGAAGAATTTGGTGATGTAAAAGCCAGCTTTTCATTTATTTTTCACATGAGAAAGCTATGATGTGTAATTATTGCTTATGAAGTTAAATACATTGGTTCACTGTATTTTTAACCACAGAGTGGCAGACTTCTCCATTATGGATTCCTGTATTTGATGTAACATCTCTGCCTAGTAAGACTGAATCTGTACTACCCTATATCTCAGAATCTGATCCCAGATTATTTGCTTTATTTATTTATTTATTTATTTATTTTATTTACAGCATTTATATTCTGCCCTTCTCACCCCGAAGGGGACACAGGGCGGATCACATTACACATATAGGCAAACATTCAATGTCTTTTAACATAGAACAAAGACAAGACAAACATAGGCTCCGAGCGGGCCTCGAACTCATGACCTCCTGGTCAGAGTGATTCATTGCACCTGGTTGCAGCTGGCTTGCTCTCCAGCCTGCGCCACAGCCCGGGCCCGAGCTTTGAACTGGATTTTTGGCTCAGTTTTAAAATGCACATTTTGTTGCTGCCTAGAAGTGCCCTATGAGAGCTCTTGCTTAGAATGGAGAGGATAGCAGTCAATGGAAAAAGATAAGATCCTACCAAGATGATCTGGTCAAAAGCAGATCAGATAAATTCTAGGGTTCTAATTAGGTTCACACAGCCTCCGGTGGCTCAGTGTGTTAAAGCGCTGAGCTACTGGGGAGTGGAGTGAGCGCCCACTATTAGCTCCAGCTTCTGCCAACCTAGCAGTTCGAAAACATGCAAATGTGAATAGATCAATAGGTACCACTCTGGCAAAAGCCGGGCTGCAGTTAAATATCAAGAAAACCAAGATCATGGCAACTACGCCTATTGATAACTGGCAAATAGAGGGAGAAAACGTGGAGGCAGTGACAGACTTTATATTTCTAGGCGTGAAGATCACTGCAGATGCAGACTGCAGCCAGGAAATCAGAAGACGTTTACTTCTTGGGAGGAGAGCAATGGCCAACCTTGACAAAATAGTGAAGAGCAGAGACATCACACTGGCAATGAAGGTCCGCATAGTCAAAGCAATGGTATTCCCCATAGTAACCTATGGATGCGAGAGCTGGACCATAAGGAAGGCTGAGCGAAGGAAGATAGACGCTTTTGAACTCTGGTGCTGGAGGAAAATCCTGAGAGTAATAATACCCGGCTGCTCACTGGAGGGAAGGATATTAGAGGCAAAGTTGAAGTATTTTGGCCACATCATGAGGAGACAGGAAAGCTTGGAAAAGTTCACGATGCTGTGGAAAATGGAAGGAAAAAGGAAGAGAGGTCGACCAAGGGCAAGATGGATGGACAGTATCCTTGAAGTGACTGGGTTGACCTTGAAGGAACTGGTGGCAGTGACGGCCGATAGGGAGCTCTGGTGTGGACTGGTCCATGACGTCACGAAGAGTCGGAGACGACCAAACGACTAAGTAGCAGCAGCACCACTCCGGCAGGAAGGTAACGGTGTTCCATGCAGTCATGCCGGCCACATGACCTTGGAGGTGTCCATGGACAACGCCGGCTCTTTGGCTTAGAAATGGAGATGAGCACCAACCCCCAGAGTCGGACACGACTGGACTTAACGTCAGGGGAAACCTTTACCTTTACCTTAACATTACCAAAGTTCTACCTACAACAGCATTCTGCTCACACAGTGGCCAATTAAGCACATAGAATCATAGAAACATAGAGTTGGAAGAGACCTCGAGGGCCGTCCAGTCCAACCCCCGGCCAAAAAGCAGGAAAATCGCATTCAAAGCACCCCTGATAGATGGCCATCCAACCTCTGCTTGAAAGCCTCCAAAGAATGAGCCTCCAACCACATTCTGGGGCAGAGAGTTCCACTACTGAAGAGCTCTCACAGTGAGGAAGGTCTTCCTGATGTTCAGGTGGAATCTCCTTTCCTGTAGTTTGAAGCAATTGTTCCGTGTCCTAGTCTGCAGGGCAGCAGAAAACAAGGTTGCTCCCTCCTCCCTATGACTTCTCTTTACATATTTATACATGGCTATCATGTCTCCTCTCAGCCTTCTCTTCTGCAGGCTAAACATGCCCAGCTATTTAAGCCGCTGCTCATAGAGATTGTTCTCCAGTCCCTTGATCATTTTAGTCAACCTCCTCTGGACACATTCCAGCACTGTGCATGGTTCATTCTACTTTATAGAGGGCAGTCCTCTATAAAGAATCCTCTGTTATAAATATAGGGAAATCCTCTATAAAGCAGCCTCCTTCGATTGGCCAGTCAAAGCCCAATTTCAAAGTTAAAGAACATGAGAAGAGAGAACAAAATCCTTGGAATGATCCTATCAGTTTTAGCTTTTAGACAACAGATCCATGTCCTTCTTCAATCTTCCACTGGCTGTATTTAATTTCTTATAAAATTATAGTAGCCTAAACTTCCATCTAGATGCATCTAGCATTTGCAAAACAAGTGTGACCTCTATTGTCTTGTGCTTTTTAGTGAGATGTTTCCTCACTTTTACAAATGAGTAAATTGCTGTTCAAATGGCAATTGCAAAAACCACCCCTTTGTTGATAAAAATGAAAGAAACCTTGCCTGTCGGGATGTAACAGCAACTCTACATATTTGTATGTATTGTAATTAATGAAACAGTATAATCATGTTTCCCTCATGTCTCACTTTGTACTTTGTACTTTACTATATGTAGGAGTTGATTATATGAATCAATGCAGAGATTATAAAGTGAGAGACAGTATCACACTACTGTTGTGTTGTGTGCCTCCAAATCACATCAGACTTACAGGAACCATAAGGCAAAACTAGCACTGTGTTTTATTGGTGAGATTTGTTCTGAAGAAGTTTGTCTTTGCCATCCTCTGAGACTGACAGAGTGTGACTTACCTTACCTGGGTTTCCCTGGCTGAGCATGGATCCAAACTCTCATCTTCAGATTCCTAGACCAACACTTAAACCTCTACATCACCCTGGTTCTCTTCTAGTTTGATACCAATATACCTAGCTTAAAAATCTTTTTCTACTTGTGCTGAATCCACACTAGTAATATAAATCAGCTGAACTTTGCATTATCTTGTATGCATTCTATTTCTGTTAGCCTTAGAATAAATAAGCATGTTTATTTATTCCCTTACCTTTTGTATCATTATCCCAATACCCCCATGCATATGGGATATATTGAGCATGGTGATCAGATCATGATATGAATGAACATAACAATTTAAATAATACCAGTAAGGCCTTCTCGCAGACCACCCTGATAATTTCGCCGGGGGGGGGGGGGCTGAATCCCCTCAAGCCCCCCCCCCCCCGGCTACATGCCTGCATCTATTCAAAATCCATAGATACAGAGTGTTGACTGTAATGATAAAAATGACAAGAAAGTTACAATTATAAAGGAGTGAAATTATTCCCCATACAATCATAACATGAATTAGTTTTTAGGAAAATGAAATAATAGCAAATAACTCATTATTTGTGATCTGTTACATTCAAGGCATCAGATGGATTGTTTGAGAGCTGTGTTAAGTGGAAAGTTTCATGAGTATGATCCACCTCAAGCTTCGCTTTCTCAAACCTGACCTACTTCATGATTAAAGGTTGACACAATCTCACTGAATCCAATCCAAACTGCAAAAGGCAATCGCTCTGACTAACAAAGCCTCTTTATGAGTGGGAGGAAAATAGGGTGTGCGCATTTCAATGTATGATCCCCACCTGTTTACACCATTTCACAGCACTTTGATCTATGACAATTATAAAGTGAAGTCTTTGTAAAAAATACAAAAAGCAAAAAATCAATTTGAATATTATTTCCAAGAATTAGTAGAAGTTAAATTTCTTTTCAGAATACCCTTGGAAGTCACACACCTACACATGCCTCTGCCCCAGTTTGACAAATCATGCACCAAAGGCTTCTCTGATTTTGCTGCCTGTATTGCCTCCTAATGCAGATTTCAGTCCAAATGGTATGTGACTTTGAACCATTCACAAAAGAAAAACAACCACACAAAAATAACTGAATCATCCATGCTGTTTTTCCTTTCTATTTGGAGTAGTTAGACGCAAAAGAAGACAAGGCTCCTGCCCAGGGCGTGAACGAAACCAGTTATAAATCATTGTTTCACTAACAAAAGCATACCAATACTACATTACTGGTTATTGGACTGCTTTCCATCAGAGAGACTGTTCTTCCTCAGTACTTTCATCTATCAGTCAAAAGAATCTCTCTTTACACAAGCTTTGGGAGAACAGGTAAATGTTTAGTTACCCTTTGACTGCTGCTGGTTTGTATTACTGGTTTGTACTTATGACTCTTTTGTCAGTTTAGACATCTGCAATTGTAGATATGTGTACTTTGTGATTTTAACTGTGTTTTGTTTATATAGCTACCTGAGCTCATGGGAAGAATTGTGACAGTTGTAACATAACAAAGGAGGGTAGCACTCCATTTGCAGTTTAACCAGTGCTGAGTTTCTTTAATAGTTACAGGATGTAGCCTCACTTAAATCATGGAAAAGGAATGCAACATAGTTCAGATATTAGTTTGAGTTGTTAACTCATACCCTGGTTCCGGCTAAAGGCCCTGGAACTGCTTTTAATGAATGGAAAGGGGCACTGAAAACTGATGGGGCTTCTCAATTGTCAGAGAATCAGTGGTGGGAGTTGGAAACAATTATAAATAACCTTTTGGTAACAAATAGGAAAAGACATGATATTAATAGGTGAAGATGGTTATATAAGTAAAGCTATACGTGTTGAAATCTTTTTCTCTGTATACTTACTGAAGTAGGCGAAAGCTCTTTCCTCTTTGGTATCTGGTCATCATCCAGAGAGAGAAAGAGTATCATGGGCCCTTGGTGTCTGTGCAATAGTTTGGTTCCAAGATTCTCGATGGATACCCAACTCCACATGTTCTCAAGTCTCATTTATTCAATGGTGTAGTATAATGGCATTCCTTATATGAAATGGCAACAAAGTTTGCTTTTTGGAATTAAAAAAATTAAAGCAATGGATGGCTGAATCCATAGATGCAGAATCTGTGGAAATGGAAGGGCAAAAGTGTTGTTTGAAGACATGAAGACAGATCTTAAAAACCAGCTAATCTCATTTTGGTTTCCCGTGAGTCCTGTGCTTCAAAGAAGTCATTCGGTATTTAGAGTAGCTACTACCCCAACAACTGCTCCAATTTGGTTTCAGTTCTCTGATAATCTAGTTCAGTCTTCACTTCAGAAGCTTTCCTTTGAGAGGGTTTTCTTATCCCCAGAGAGCACTACTCTAACTTTGCTGTTAGCATTTCTTTGCACATCTGGAGTTTCTGATCAAGGCGGAGTGTGTGATGCTGACAGAGTTGCCTTTGGTTCTCTGCACCTTGCTCACATCAATTCTCTGAAGTACACTTTTTCTGTTATCATTTCAGAGGAGCCCGTTTGTATTTCTCATTTCCCTTTGCTGCTACTATACATGCTCCTGGCAATTATAAAGCACAGCTGGCACCCTCCAGGTATAACATAGTCAATCTCTTATTTTCCTGTCATAACTACAGTTCTCAGTCTAGTGAACAAGTGTATTTTTAAACAATGGTTGTTCTCAGTGCTTGTTCCAAAATTTAGATATGCTTGGCTGTGATACTGTTGATGTGATACTGTCCCCAGGAGGCTTTTAATCTGCATATTGCCTATGTTGTATATATGACCAGAAGTAAAAAAAACAATAAAGCGGAAGTAAAACATAAGTTGAGACATTAACATACAATTTTAATATTAAGTATGAGAGTTAAAATGATGTTAAATATTTGTATATTTAAATAGTAGTGATAAAAGCTGATATAAAATAATAAAACATATTTAAAGATTTTGACAACATCCTGTGCTGGCAAGTTATTGCTGTGGTACAACAACTAACTTCTTTGGCTGTAATTTCAGAAGACGGATCATCCAAAAGATAATCAATATAAAACCTTTCAGCTCTCCTTATATGCTCTGTAAAATTGGGTTAATAAAATGTTGCCAAAAATAACAATAAAAAGAGCAGTACAGTAAAACATGTCCCACAGTTTCTACTATCTCACCCTCACAAGGGCGTAGACATCCACATATGATACATTGTTATATCTTACCTCTAGTATTGCAGGAGGAAGAACCTTGAAGTTAGCCAAATTGAATGCTTCTGGAATAATTAGATTGCTTGAGTAATCTATAGGGGGGAAAACCTGCCCATTGACTTTGAAAGCTATAAAAATTGATGCTGCCTGTGTGTAGTTTTGCAACTCAGTGTTCCAGATATATTTTTTGTCTTTAGTGTAACCCATAGCTAGAACAACATTTTGTGAGAATCCAAAATTTAGGACCTTTTCATCAACTAATACTTTTCATCTAGACTGAAATGAATCACTGAGAGTTAGTGGAACCAGATCAGACTCTCACCATAAAATTTCATTAGGCAGACAGCTTCGGCAGCATTTTAAAAATGTTGTTCTAACAGATTCCTAGGCCATGATATTGCTAAATTTGTGCTCTTGTGCTCCATATAACATCTGTGGTAAAGTCTGATCATTAACGACTAAAATTGCTAAGAGTATAGGCTGGCCGCCTTTACCATAACAAAATGAAACGAGTGAATTGTAACTTTGCTGTACATTTGCTGTAGTGTAAGACATTTGAGCATTACAGTATTAAGTGGGCTGGAAAATAATTCCCAGATATTTATAAAATTTGACCTGTTCAATTGGGTGTCCATTGATTTGCCAGCAGTGTTTGCATCTTTTCTGAGTAAATAACACTTTAGATTATCACAATTAATTGCCAGATGTTCAGAATTACAATAGACACCAAGTGGTCTTAGTTGCCATCTCAGAGCTGCAATGACAATGGCAGAAATACAGAATCATCTGCATAGAGTAGAATAGACATTGTTCTTCCTGTCAATTTATGAGAATGAAAGTTTGTTCCAGTAAGTGATTTCACCAGGGAATGTATATAAATATTGAAAAAAACTGAGACAAAAATGCCACCTTGTACTGCCATATTGTGTGTATTCATCTGGTCAAATGGCCTTCACAGTATGTAGATGTCTACGTTGTTGGCCTCTTGTTTGTGGGATCAAGTCAATGCATACTTAAAATCTATAAAGGTTGATTAAGGTGTTTCCTGAGCAAGGTAATAATATTTTTCTAATATTTATTTATTTATTGTGTCAGAAGTGAATTGAGAATACAGTTATAATGTGTAGAAAAACCACAAACAAAGTTAAAAATTTGACATTATACAAAATTCCCTTTGACCAGAAGCTGGCCACTTTAAATGCCTTTGGTGTCAATATAAGAAGGTCCTCCATTCTGCATGTGGCAGGGCTCAGACTGCACTGTAGTAAGTGGTCTGTGGTTTGCTCTTCTCCACACTCACATGTCATGGATTCCAATTTGCAGCCTCATTTCTCCAGGTTAGCTCTGAATCTCGTGGTGCCGGAGCACAGTCTGTTCAGTGCCTTCCAAGTCGCCCAGTCTTCTGTGTGCTGGGGGGGGGGGGGGGGTTCTCATCTACTATCAGACACTGATTGAGGTTCCGGGTTTTGCTGTAATATTGTTGCTTGCTGGTGGCTCTCCAGGGAGACAAACTGACATGTAAGAGGGACAGTCATTCCTTATCTCTTGAGTGTGTTAGAGTGAGCAACATTTGCCTTTTCTTAAGCTGCTAGATTGCACTCCAGTTTTTAGAGTTTAAGCATAGCATGTATTAATGTCATTTCCTGTCTGTTAGCCCCCCCTTCCCCAATCTCTCTGCATTTTGGGGTTCATCAACATGGCTATAATGATTCTTACTCATCATGTGTTCAATCCTGGCTGTCTTCATGAAATTCCTCCTCTTAGAGTAGGTATTCCAGGGTATACTGAGTTTATGTAATTTAGTAAAAAAGGTAAAGGTTTCCCCTGATGTTAAGTCCAGTCGTGACCGACTCTGTGGGTTGGTGCTCATCTCCATTTCTAAGCCAAAGAGCCAGCGTTGTCCATAGACATCTCCAAGGTCATGTGGCCGGCATGACTTCATGGAGCGCTGTTACCTTCCCGCCGGAGCGGTACCGATTAATCTACTCACATTTGCATGTTTTCGAACTGCTAGGGAGAGGGCCTTCTCCGCCGTGGCCCCCCGGCTGTGGAACTCGCTCCCCAGGGAGATTAGGCAGGCCCCTACCCTACTTTCTTTCAGGAAGAGCCTGAAAACTTGGCTATTCCAGAAGGCCTTCGTTGACTGATCCTTGTGGGATCATGTTATTTACCTATTAAGCAGTAGACCCTCTGGATTGTTTTTAGGATTCATTCAGCACTTTAAGTATTACACCTACTGTATAATTATCCCTCCCTGATAACTTGATATTGCTTTGCACCTTGGCCTGGATCTTTTGACCCAAATCGGGATTTTAATATTATTGTCTATATTGACTTTTATGACTGTTTTTAATCATGTTGAAGTTTTACTGCTCAGTTTAATGTTTTATCTGATTTGTGCTGTCGTGTCTGGGCATGGCCCCATGTAAGCCACCCCGAGTCCCTCCGGGGAGATGGGGCGGGATATAAGAATAAAATTATTATTATTATTATTATTAGGTTGGCAGGAGCTGGGGCTAACAGCGGGCGCTCATTCTGCTCCCGGGATTTGAACCTGGGACCTTTTGGTCTGCAAGTTCAGCGCTTTAACGCACTGTGCCACCAGAGGTCCCATGTAATTTAGACCCAGGTTTTAAAAAGTTGGGAGATGTTCCAGACTTTGCCTGAAATTTGGAACAACCCTGATGCTTCAGCACACTGTAGATAGTAGGATTGGGTGAAATTTGCACTTGTCTGATGTCCGCATGGGACACTGCCAACCTCCCCCTTTCTCTGTGCTCATCAGTGCAGGGAAATTGGGACAGTTTATGCTTGTGTTGCCATCACTACCGTTCACAGGTGACCACTCCGTGATGACATCAGCATAGGTTTCCAGGGCAGGCAACTTGGAAATGGGCCAGCATAACATAAAAGATTCAGTAGGCATAAAAAAGTTTTGCTGTTTGGAATCTTTTAGATTCTGGAAAAAGAGTCCCAACCTGTAATTTAAATATAAATTTATATCTAAGACTTATCAGAGCTTTCTTGCACTGCATCTTCTAGAGTTCCTCAATCACAATGGCCATTTTAAGCTAGTGCAGTTGGTCCTCCAATGTATCCATACATTTAACCATGAACAGCCTGAAAATATGTTAAAGCTCCCCAAAAGCCAAGTTTGATTTTGCCATTTTATATAAGGGACACAATTTTGCCACATTTTACCGAACTCCATTGAGCATCTGTGGAGTTTGGTTGTCCACAGGATGTCTTGGATACTAGGGGCTCAATGTATATCTGGACTAATCAGTATTGTGGAGTAATAGTGACAGTCTTCTTATAATTTGTTCTGTGTTCTGTAACATTTTTGTGTGTCTTCAAGCAATGAAAACTAACAGTAATGAAGGGAAGATGTGCAAAAATAAATTAGACACTTAGCTTTATTGAGTTACCTTTTTGGGTAATAAAACCTTTTACAATAAGTTTAAAATCATAATTCTTTTTTTATTTTCAATAATACAGGTTTTGACCTCACCCACTTTGGAAGCAAAAATAGCTCAAAATTTTGGTTGGGTTTTAATTCTTTTTATTTCTACTTCAAAACACATACCAAGGGGGTTGGACCACATAGCTCTGGCACCAAAAGGTTAACAAGTTATGAAAATCACAGTACAGTTTTAAAACTTGTCAGTTAGTCAATGATATTTAAAATGATAGCCACTTTTTGTTTTTGTTTTTTTTTAATAAAGATATAAATTAGAGGTCTGTAAATGTGTCATATTTACCTACAGATCTATTAACTTGCAGCTACAATGAGAGCAGTATGGAAAGTCAATGCTAAACTGAGCTATGCCAGGAGACAAGTTCTTAATCAATAGTGCATTACAGGGTAATACAATAGGTAAATTACAGTTTGGCACCATATGTTGGATGTAGGTAATTGGAAAAAAAAATAACCAGGCAAAAATGAAATGAAATTAAGTGCACTCTCTTAGAACTAGGCTGGCCAGATGCAAAAAAGAAAAAGAAAAAAGACTGGTTTGTTTAATCATAACTGGCTCCACTATTCTGGGACACCAATGTCTTAGGTGGGAGATGGTGGGAGATGCTGGGAGGTGGGAGGAAAGTATTGGATATGACTGCCATGCCCAACTAGCTATTTTCAGACACAATTGATGACTTTGTCTCATTATTAATTATGAAGAGAAAATTGGCAACCACTCCTCTCAGGAGGTGACATCTTTAAAACTTGGACAAATTTCTTTTTTGCACATAGGGTAAAGGTAAAGGTTTTCCCCTGACATTAAGTGTAGTTGTGTCCGACTCTGGGGGTTGGTGCTCATCTCTATTTCTAAGCCGAATTGCTGGCGTTGTCTGTAGATACCTCCAATGTCATGTGGTCGGCATGATTGCATGAAGCACTGTTGTCTTCTTGCTGGAGCAGTACCTATTGATCTACTCATATTTGAATGTTTTCGAACTGCTAGGTTGGCAGAACTGGGGCTAACAGCGGGAGCCCACCCTGCTCTCTGGATTTGAACTGCCAACCTTTCAGTTAGCAAGTTCAATAGGTCAGTGGTTTAGCCTGCTGCACCACTTGGGGCACATGGTGACTAAATATTCTAAGAACGGTAGGTCAGAAGGAAGGGAGGGCGGGAGGGAGAAAGGGAAATTTGTCTGGCCATTGTTTTTTGTTCACCTCAGCCATCAAAGTGTCTTGGGCTGGCTCTGCATTGTGTAAAAAGAGAGTTTGCAAAAGAAATTTCCTTTTCTGTACAACTCTGCAAATAACAGCCATCCTGTTCTTTTAGGCATCTGGCCGTCATTACTTAGAACCAAGATTAAAAACAAGCTGTTGTTTTCACAAGTGGAAGCAATGAAATCAACCACACTCTACACAAGTTGGACTCGAAAGTTACAGTTCTAAGAAAGCAAGTATATTAAAATGCACACCAACAAGGATATTAAAGTATAAATCTTTCCCCACCCCGTTAGTAGAAATAATTTACAATCCACAAAGGGACTTCTGGGTAAGCCACTAACTGCAGACATTAAAGGAATGTAGTTTAGTAGGCTTTGTTTCATATAGAAAGGCAACATTACTCTGAAAAAAGGTTTGGTCCTCTTAAAAGCCATAGAGGTGTGGCCATTACAGAGAGCCCCCATAGTATATGCTAAGTGTTCTTTAAATAGGGGAACGGGGAAGAAACATGGATTTTTGGGAAGAAACAAAATTGGCCCCATTTAGCTTTGTTTTATCTTGACAAGAGTCTGGAAGAACCATGCCATAAGTAGGTAAGAACAGCCTCATTTTGTGATCCAATAGCATCTTGTTTTGTGCAACTGTTACCAAAACTTTTCTTTTTGTTTTCTTCAGCCCCACCCCTGGCCTCTTTAGAATCACAAGACAACAAACCATCTGTCTCAATGACAGAAAAAAGACATTTCACTCTCTATTTACAAGTGAGTCACTTTGGCTAGAAAGGTCCCAGCTCACAAAGCACTGTTTACTTTTTGTGAATATCCTCATGACGTATAATTTTGTATGTAATCCAGTAAAATATATTGAAGATGAGAAAGGCAAGCGGGAATGCAGCTCGGGATATTGTATCAATCCTTTTGGCACGGTCAACAAACTTCTTTTTGATGGACTCTGAATCCTTTGGTAGAGGTGGAGGCGGAGGCGGAGGGATGGGAGGAGTGGCTTTGACTGCAGTGCCATCTTTCACCTGTAGGCAATGGCCCATCCCATAGCCACCAAAATTAAACCGGCTATCACGAGCACCACCTTCTTCCTAGAGGACGAGAGACAGAAATAGAGATATCAGTTATTCTCTGCACAGGCCAGTTATGCTTTTAGAAAATGTAAACTGGTACAAGCTAGATTTTATGGTTTGTTCATAATCCTGCTTTATAAAATATCATTGGATTTGGTAATAAGATTTGCATTAGTAGTAAAAACGTACACAAGCATTGTGTATCTGTACAGTAGAGTCTCGCTTATCCAACCTTCGCTTATCCAACGTTCTGTATTATCCAACACAGTCTGCCTTTTAGTAGTCAGTGTTTTTGTAGTCAAAGTTTTCAATACATTGCGATGTTTTGGTGCTAAATTCATAAATACAGTAATTACTAGATAACGTTACTGGATATTGAACTGCCTTTTCTGTCAATTTGTTGTAAAACATGATGTTTCGGTGCTTAATTTGTAAAATCATAATGTAATATGATGTTTAATAGGGTTTTCCTTAATCCCTCCTTATTATCCAGCATTTTTGCTTATCCAACGTTCTGCCAGCCCATTTGTGTTGGATAAGCGAGACTCTACTGTACTATATTTTTTATCAAAGACCAGAGTGGTCCAATGGATAGAGTGTTGGCCTTGGATCAAGTCCCCAATCTATTGTGAAGTTCCCTAAATGATTTTGGGTTAGTTACTAATTTTCTACCCAAAATACTTCACAGGATTCTTGTAAAAATAAATCCAACACAAGAGTCAAGATCACAGGCTACAGTGCCTAACTTTATGATGACACGACTACGTCTCTAAAACTGTATACTGAATATACTTTTTCTGAAATGTCTGGATTTCAAATTTTTTGGAATACATGCTTGCACATAATGAAATATTTTGAAAATAAAAATGTGGTGACATTTCATATATACCTTACACAGTTAGCTTGATGGTAATTTTATATATAATAGTTTTATAACTTCGTGCATGAAATAAAGTTTGTTTCTCGGGAGCCTATTGTCCTTAACTTCAGTTCAATTTATTATGATAACAGCAACAGCCTCACAAGATCATCCTATGAAGCCATCTAGTAAGGATGACTGACAATTTCAAGTCTAACCCAAACTACAACCTCCATGATTAAATGCTAGAGCAGAATATTGTATTAAACTATTTATTTATTATTTATTTTATTTACAGTATTAATATTCCGCCCTTCTCACCCCAAAGGGGACTCGGGGCGGATCACATTACACATATAAGGCAAACATTCAATGCCTTTAACATAGAACAAAGACAAAACAAACACGGGGCTCCGAGCTGGCCTCGAACTCATGACCTCTTGGTCAGAGTGATTTGTTGCACTGGCTGCAGCTGGTTGCTCAACAGCCTGCGCCATAGCCCAGGGTGTGTAGATATCTCCTAAAATCATTTTCACTAATGATTCATGTCATGGTTTGCAAAGATACTATATGTGCGTTAACTGGAAAATCTAATGCATGGAGCTGATTGGCTGAGTTTCCAAGGACCCGGGGAATTGGTTTTGTAACTGTTGCTATTCTGCTGCTGGTGAACCAGTTTGAACAGGTTTCTTAGTGTGTGTGTGTGTGTGTGAATCTACTGAGTACTGGCTGAAAAGAAGATGGCTCTGTACTCAGAGAGAGCCTGACTATTTCTGAGGCCTTGTTTGCTGCTTCACCGAAGCAGATTCATGGACTAAGAAAAGATTGCCTATTGACTGCTGATTTCTGTAAGCAATCAGAGGGAATACTGTAAATACCATTGTTCTGTTGATCTTTTGAAATCAGTAAAAGTTCCTTTGTTATTTGTTCTGCAAAGCTGAGTGGTGCATCATTCTGCAGGGTGTCTCTGGACTAACAGGCACATGTAAGAGGTTCCATCAATCATCCACAATCCTCAACAATTCATTGTTTGGGTAAGTGTGGTTATTCATATATTTGTTGTTGAACTGCAGATTCTTAATGGTAAGAGATGATGAAAATTGGAATCCAATGACATCTGAAGGCTCATCCATATCCTATCCTTGCTACAGGTCCAAACAACATTTATGGGAACTGCTTCAGCAATTACACATAAGTCTTCAGCATTCCAATTTTTAAGAAATGTTTTGTCATTCCTGTTCCCCTCCTTTTTGAGAAAGTAGCTGTTTGGTTTATAAATAAATGAAAAATGCCCTGGTAAATCAGAAAGAACAGCATTTCTTTTTAAACCTTTAATGACACTTTCATAAGTACCAAGCAAAGCAGTGTTCCCAGGACGCTATCTCTTGTAGTAAGCAGAGTATGCAGAAGGAATGCAAATCCAGGTCAGAAGGTTAATTAAAGGAGAACATATTCTCAGCAGCCAGTGTTTTGTGTTTTGAATTTATTTGGAAGCTTTCAAATATGCTAATAGCTTATTATATGAAGTACTCATCTGGCTTTTTCTAGCTCTTCCCAAATATAATGAGCTTTTGCTTTCGACAGGCTAGGCTGAAATTCCTGATAAATCAGATGAGGGATGCTCGCAAAAGGTTCGTTCCTAATGAACTAATCAAAAGACATTGTACAGAAATTCCTTCTCTCTCTCCCCCCCTCCCACCGCGATTTCTCTCCTTAATGGATTTTCTGTGGCAAGAAAGAAGATGAAAGAAGTCATGAGAAGGCATTGGAGAATTGCAAATGGATGTCATTTTCTAAATCTCTTGTAAAATTCTCTATACGAGGAAGGATGTTAAAGTCTCTTTTAAAAGTTCAGAGATCATCATTTATACATGTTCCTTTTCTCAGATACCTTTGCCACACTTTCACACACTGCACAGGTTTGAGAGTTTTATAAATGGTTTATACCAGTTTTGACAATTTTAACCCCCCCCCCCCTCCCAAATAATCCTAGGAATTATTTGGCAGGAATGCTGAAAATTGCCTGGTACAATTTTCTAGCCTCTTCATAGGAGATTGGTTCCCCCTAGAGAACACATATCAGAAAAAAAAAATCAGTGGCTGATGTTCCTCATATTACATTTCTTAAGGTTCCTAATGCTCTGGATTATGGCATTGTCTGCAGTTGCCACCTCATCTTGGCACTAACTAAATTATTGTCTACCACTACAAAAACATTTTGGTAGGCTTCAGACCACAAATCAAAATCCCCATAATTCAAGTTATGTCAGTGGACTTACACTCCTCCTGAAGATGCAAGTTCACATTTTGACCATGCTCCTTGAGTCAGCTTTGAATCTGCAACTCTGGATTTTGCAGTGGCTTTTGCACATTTAAAGCGTGAGCACAGACTGCTCCCATTACTTGAGAGATCAGATCTTTCCATGATGGCACATACTTTTGTTATATCTTGCTTGGACTACTATAATAGGCTCTTCAACCTGAGAGTGTTAATTGGAGCACATTACATACTACTCACTTGTTACAATAGCTTCATTGGCTTCTAGTTTATGTCTGGGCACAATTCTGCTGGCTATGACCTATAAAGCCCTATATGGCTCATTTTCAAACTATCTGGCCCACTAAATCTCCTCACCTCCCTGTCTGGTCCCTATGATCATCAGAGAGGCTCTTCTCTCAGTTGTACCACCATCAAGTCAGACTGATGAGGATGTGAGGTGGTTGCCCCTAAACTCTTCCTAAACAGGCTGGGCTGTGGTGCAGGCTGGTTAGTAGCCAGCTGCAATAAATCACTGACCAAGAGGTCATAAGTTCAAGGCCAGCCCATGTCGGAGTGAGCACCCGAACATTAAAATAAAGAATAGTCCTGCTCCTTGTTGACCTAAGCAACCCGAAAGATAGTTGCATCTATCAAGTAGAAAATTTAGGTACCACTATGTGGGGAAGCAAATTTAACTAATTTACAACACCATAAAAATCTCCAGCAGCATTTGGAATGAGGAAGTTGGCATCACAGTGGGTGATGAAGCAGCTGCTCCCGCTGTGGCCAGAATCGAGCATACCCTCAGGAAGCTGGAAGCTGGAGAAGGTTAAATTGCCTCTGTCTCTGTCTCTATGCTCATATGGCATTGAATGTTTGCCTTGTATGTGTACATTGTGACACATACACATACACTGAGTCCCCTTCGGGGTGAGAAGGGCGGAATATAAATACTGTAAATAAATAAGTAAATAAATAAGAATGCTCCTTGCTATCCCACCATTTGCAGGTAAAACACTTTCTTATTCTGAAAGGGTTAAAGGAAAATATATTAAAGAATGGACTAAAAACGTGCTGCATTGTTTTGCATTGAACTTTCTAAAAACAACATTTTCTTCTTTTTCATTATTCTTTTTAATTCTCTGAATAAGGCAGGACACAAATATAATAACAGCAAAAACTAATGAATTTTAATATAAAGCTATCAAAATCAATTCCCCTAACTTTGAGCTCACAAATGTTGCCACTATCGTCCTTGATTGTTGGGGATGACATTTATTTATTTATTTATTTCGTATCAAAAGCATTGCATAAATAAGTACAAAACTAATAAAATAGAAACAACATAAGTGGCTAAATAATTTTTGACCAAAAACAGGCAGTGAACGCATTGTCTGTAGCTTTCAACAATTCTTCTTCTGTATGACATGATCTGCAAATTATAAAGTCAATTCTTCTAGCATTATGTGGTTAATTTCACTGTGATGTTTTACTGGTAATTAATTACATGGCTTGCACACAGTTTTATCTGTTTTGAAAAAAAGATGATGATATTGAACTGAGTGCATTCAATGACATTTTGAATGCTATCCTTTCAAATCTGAAGTGCCATTGTGAACAAATAACTTGAAATACTAAATGGTTTAATTAACTTCTAAGGACAAAAACAAAACAAAAAATGAATGAGACTTTTGCCAGAGGACTTCAAAATACCTTATTGTTTATGCAAGTAAAAGTGTGACAATGATAATATCCTTTATCTTTATTACCACTTAATTACAAACATAATCGATCAATAAGGCCTCCTATAAAAACCACACATATTGGAAACAAATGGAAGATCTGGATGGGCAGGGAGATTGCCCCCAATAAGAATTCTGCTCCCCCCTACCCCAAATGTTCCTTCAGTATCTTCAGTTGAGGTTTTAGAAACGAAGTGTAGACATCTAAAGAAAATGGGCAAGCAAATAACTAAGGGAATATGAGCTCCACAAATGTAAAAGCTCTAGGTGTGCTAGGGCTAGAGCCCGGGCTGTGGCGCAGGCTGTTGAGCAACCAGCTGCAGCCAGTGCAACAAATCACTCTGACCAAGAGGTCATGAGTTCGAGGTCAGCTCGGAGCCCCGTGTTTGTCTTTGTCTTTGTTCTATGTTAAGGCATTGAATGTTTGCCTTATATGTGTAATGTGATCCGCCCCGAGTCCCCTTCAGGGTGAGAAGGGCGGAATATAAATACTGTAAATAAATAAATAAATAAATAAATAGGTGTGAATCATTTTCAAGGTCTAACTTTTCAAAATGCTGAAAATATGGTAACTAAAGGACAGTTTAATGGAAGGAAACAATGTTCTCATTTTGCCGCCTCCTCCTGCCCACCACTTCTGCACCCCTGATCCAATACTAATACTCTGGTATCCTTAACTCCTGAAGATAAAATTAGAGTTGGGAAAAGAGACTTTTGGAATAAATCCTCCAGCCAGCATGGCTAGCATGCAAGAAAGAATAATTTCAAGGTTTTCTCCACATTGGATGAGATTGTACCCCCTATCTCTAACTTTTGCACTGGGGACTTTTCTTGCACAAAAAGTTTGGGTAAAAGATATTGGACACTGTATTTTGCTCCCAAATGTTGCTTCTTGGACAACTATAATGCAGGGTTGTTGGTTTTTTTTTCTTTTTTTTACATAAAATAGTTTTTGTATAAATTATTTCCAAATGTCCCAAATTACAATATATTTACAGTAGACTTTTGGTTAACCAACATTCATTTGCCAGATAAACGTAGTTTTTTGTTACTTGAGAGTTACTATTAAAATATGCCTAATACTATACTCCATACTATACCATACCAACATTTTGTATTGACTTGGTGTTAATATTGAAATATAGTAATTAAATCAAATTAAGACAAATAAAGCCAATTTTAACTTAATGTAACACAGTTTTACTGCATTATATGTGTATTCTAATTTTTATTTAAAGTATTATTCAGTTTTGCTGGTCGCTTGAAAGTTCTCATTGCTTGAATTCCAGTTGACTGAGAGTCTACTGTATGACTTTATGTTTTATAAAATAACAAAGAATTACAAAAAAGTTATCATGGCAGTGGACCATTTTCCTTCAGATGTGTTAAGACAGCCTTTCTCTTCGTGGATGATAAAAGTGCAAGTATTCTTTGCAGCCCCGCTCCTTGCTGGCATTTTTTCATTGAAGGCACATTATGCATACTGGATTATGCTATAGATTGAGTCAACATGATTGAGTCAGTATTTGTTGTGATGTATGCAAATATTTGAGCTTCCAAATTCTGACAATAATGTGTTGTCAAAGGCTTTCATGGCCGGGATCACAGGGTTGTTGTATGTTTTCCAGGCCGTATGGCCATCTTCCAGAAGTATTCTCTCCTGACGTTTCGCTCACATCTATGGCAGGCATCCTCAGAGGTTGTGGCCTGCCATAGATGTGGGCAAAACGTCAGGAGAGAATACTTCTGGAACATGGCCATACAGCCCAGAAAATATACAATAACCCTCTGACAATAATGTCTTTTAAATTAAGCAGATAGTTTCTTAGGCTGAGGTTCCATGTTTCCACAACAGCCTAAGGGCAAAGATTACAGTTTAAACCTGCATTGATAATGTTAATATGCCCTTTATCTTCAGTGATGCTGTTCCATAAAAGTTATCTCTAAGCCTATGTGTCTGCCAAAGTCTTAGTGAACATTATCTTTGTACCACTGATCCATAGGATAAGGTAAAGTTGGAAACATTTTCCTCTAAACTTGTGTTTATATCCCTTAAAACCTTTCCCCCCACCTAGTGCAGTCTACATATATTAGACTACAGTCTTCCTGTTGACTAGGCATGACAGGGTTTGTAGTGAAGCACATCTGACAGGAACCAGATTCTAAAAAGCTGCAAAAATGGAAAATACAAGACCTTTTTGGGTTGATTCAAACTAGACATAGATCAGACTGTAACATTTCTTGACAATTATCAATATCAATAATATACAAAAAAAATTGAAGGGTTTCCATACATCCGAAAGAAGGTTGATAGCCAGTTGTTTGATAACATTCAAAACATTCGTTTCCTATCCTAGGAAACTGTTTCATTTTTAGGCCAAAGTGTATTCTTTAGACAGAAATCATCTGTAGCAATTAGAATATCAAATCATCTCCATCTTCTAAGAATAAAACTACTGTATAAGTGTAGGATGATCTCTGTATTCACAATGAATAGATTCCAGGACTTTGCTAGGAGACACAAAACTGAAGGTAATATTGAACAAATGGCTTCCAGCTGAAGCATAACATAGAGTTACGCTGGAGGATCTAGGAAATGCCTAGAGAGGAACCTCTATAGAAGAGCTTTCCAAACATTTCATGTTGGCAACACACCTTTTAGTCATGCATCATTTCATGACATGATAATTCAGTTTTACTACAAACCAGAGGTTAAACCAAACCCTCATAAGATATATGGATACACACACACATTGTAATAATGAAATGTATGAGTATACAACATACATTTCCAAGATTTTGGTCATTTCTCCTTACATTTTTACAGCACATTTACATACTGCAGCTAACACACTAATGTGTCACGACACAGTTTGGAAAACTCTGCTCTGTAGGCGTTGCTAGATGATCCACTTTGGTTCTATGGTCAACTTAAGAGTGGAAGCATTCTATCCTAAGTGAGGCTGGAATCAGTTCTAGGTTTTACTGGAAACTTTAAAGGAACTGTCCAACTCTCTGGATTTATTTAAGAAATAGCGCTTAGCTTCTTGTATAGCTTCTTTAAAGTTCATATTAAAAGCCAGGGCAAATCCGCTACCCCATTCCTATGAAAACCAGTAGCAACGACTGCACCATACTGGACTGGCAAGTAACTGGTGATCCACTGCGCACCGGATGTGGAAAAGCTGCTGCCACCTCTGGAAGGAAAGAATGTGAAATGCACACTTTAGTTCCTTGCTGCAGCTTAGGGAAGGGGCAACGGGTTCCCTTCTGGGGTAGTGTGGGCAGTGGGCCATCTCAGGAGTCTGGAATATGGCAGCTACAATACTGATTCAACGTATGAAAGGAAGAATTTTAAAATGCTACCTTTTTAGACTACCACAACACCCCAGTGGTTAGAAACTCTCAGACCTCAAGCCATTACTTACTTAGTGGGAATAGCAGAGGTCAGTTGGCTAATTGAAAATAGAAGGGGCAGCTCAATAGATGAAATTTGCTTTGCAGCTGCTCCATTAACTTTCAAGTGTCTTAAAGCATGAATAGGTACATAGGGTTATTAAAGTGAAAACTGGATAGTTCTTTTATACCTTAATGGTCGTGTAAAAGAGGGAATTTCAGAAAATCTTGCTTGCTGCATGAGCAGCAAGCAACACCTGCTCCGCTTCCGTCTTCTGCATAACCATCTAAGGTGCAGAGGTCCTCTCTGGTTTTTGGTCTGATATCCCTTGTGTGCAAAGTGCAACCCGCTGTCCACATGTAGCCACCAGGATATTTTTATGGTCTTTTATTATAATCATTTAAGGAAAAAATCTTATGTCCCAAAATGTCACTAAAAGCCTTCTCCCCGGGTCATTTTATGAGAGGTCTTGAAAAAAATAGAAACTGTCATCTGGATTACTTTGTCTTGGAAAAATGGCCTCTAATGGATCTAAAACAGCTGGAGTGGAATGTGGTAAAAACCTCTATGCCTTCTCTTGGATATTTCAGGCATTTTGGGGGAAAAATGTGTTTTTTTATATTGAATGTGTGATAGGGTACCCTCCAAGATGTCCTGGGCCTCCCAGTTTCTGACCCTTGCCCAACCCTGGATAAAACACACACTTTTATGTAGTATGTGTTTTTATGTAGTATAAAACAGTACCTTGGGAAAAGGGCATAGGGCGCTTCCAGACTAGACTTAAACTTGCAGATACCTTGCAGCCCTCCTGGCGTGTAAAAAGGGAGGGGCAGGGGGCTCATGGAGCTCGAATTGGGCTGTGGGGACAGATTACTGGGACTGTGGAAGCCTTTCAGAAAGGCTTGGATTTAATGGGGTATTTAATAATTTGGGACTAACAGTGTTTACCTGCTTTGTCTCGAATTATTCCTCTTTTAACTGAGGCATCGTTTGGACACTTCAGGTAAATGTCTGACGGGGCCCGCATTTTTGAAGGGCCCATAGTCTACTTTTCCAGAGATAAGGATGTACAAAATTCTAAAGCTTAAGCAGCTCTAATTTTCATCTCAAAGATCAATCTACTTGTGTCTGTTTTGGATTGCAAGGTGTGTGTGTGTGTGTTTCTTACATGTTCCAATGTGCACTTTTCCAAGGGCATACATTTTTGGTTGCTTATTAAATTTACATGCAATTTCACTCATTAACAAAAGTCTGTTTGTGTGGATTTTCTCTGCGTATATGTTTTCTAAACACATTTTAGACTAACATGTACATTGTTTAAGTGCATCCTTTATAGGCACAAACTGCATTGCAAGCTTATTAACTGTACAGTTTTTCTAGAGTTAACATTCACACTTGCATTTAGGTCCTGCAGTTGTATAATGAACATATTTGAGATGCCAATGGCCTTCTCAATCTTCTTTATTGGCAGGCCAGGAAAGCCCTAAAAACCTCAAATGTGGTATATCTTGTTCTAATTATGCAAAACATGAGTAAATGAATGAACCATTCTATAGGTAGAATTGAGCAGAAAAATCCAATACTAACAGAAACACCAATTTTATCAGCCCTTTTGTTGCCTGTGTTAAATGGTACACCAGATTAGAATATAAATGACAGCTGTGGCAACATATGTTCAGCAGATAAACAAGGCTTGTTTTAGCCTTGAGACTTATCTTCAGCAAATTTCCAAAGTGAAACAAGGTAGTTTTTTTTGTCAGTAACTATCACATCTTGCAGAAATAAGCTCATCAATAAGATTGATTGCTGCAGCTGCAATCTTTTTATCAACTCACTAATCTATATGGGTATATTGAGAGAATACTGGAAGACATAGCAAGGTGGGTGTCCTTTCAATTGCTAAATTAATATCGGCACCTGATCAGTATAAGCTTCTGTTGTGTTAGGTGTCAAAAAGCATATTGAACTAAATTTAAGAAAAATGTTTAGCATCTGCAGTACTTTCACATGGTGTGTATAAATTTAATTTCTTTTCCCAGAAAAGCCTTTTCCCATTTTAATTTTTTCTCTGCTTGCAGTCCTTGTGAACGTAGAAAGGACAAAGCTGTAGGTCTTATGAAAATACAATATGCACAATTATGTGAGAGAAAATTTTGAAATCTTCATTGTGAGTCTTCGTATTAACTTCAAAGGTGTAAATTGATGAGCATAGCATATGAATCATCATAAAATTGATCAATACAAAAATAATTGAATGTCAATTTGACTTTTACCATGTTTACCATATCACAGAGAAGGAAGGGTCAGGAAGCAGGCTCAACCCTTCTTTCCTATGGAGCTGCCCTGGAAGGACTTTTCCAGTGTGTGATAGAAGCCAGCGGGCTCTGTGGCGAAAGTGCAACACCCCCCCCCAACCAATTTTTAGCCTGTGTGAAGAGGTCCCAGGTATCCCACTTCAGACTGCCTTGTTTTGCTGTGAGCAACTATATCAAGAGTAGGTCAAATGTCTATTTACTAGATTACAGCAAAACATCAAATGACTTTATGAGAGAACAGGTCAAGCTGTAGAAGTGGTTTATTTTACAGAAAGGACAGGATTGTATTGTTTTCCAAATGTTGAACTGCAACTTCCAGAACTCTTTGCCATTGGCTATGCTGGCTAGGGCTGCTGGGAGCTGAAGTTAGTATTTGGAGGGCCACTTGTATCTACAGAAGTAGAAAGCATTAGGACTTAAAGCAACAGGAAAAACAAGACTCTGGGGAAAGGCAGGATCTACATATAATCAATAAAGTAAAATAAAGCTGACATATACTCAATAAATTCACACAACTGTGTTACCACATTGGCTATACATGAGTTAATTCCCACTCCCTTTCTTTATAGCGGACAGGTGAATTGGTCCTCTGGTATGTTGCTTCATTGAGTCATAGTTCAACAGCTGGTTCTGGGAAGGGACCACAGATGAAGCAATAATTTTTATACAGTTACTTATTCACTTAAGGACATGGGTCAGATCAGGGCACTGCACTGGACAACCACACAGAATAAGGTCACATTTGTATGGATATGGGAAAAGGTTACTCAAATGTAGGATCTTCACCTTGGAGGAAATTTAAAAGATGAGCCTATTCTTTAGCATGTCTGTTACACACCCAACATTTGCAAACTCTCACAAAATAATACATCAAATTGAGAGCAAGTACCATATAAAAATAGATGAAAGCCACTGTCATAAAATACTGCAAAACTTTTTTGCCCAGACTATAGAAAAAGAGACCAAACAAACAAGATAGACAACACAAAGATGAAGTCTGCACCTAGCCACAACAAAAAGGGAGCATCTAATATGAGAGTAACACAAAGTCCATACACACATGCTTTTATTTGGAACAAATTATCTACACATTATTTTCTCAGTCAATAACGGTTGTCTGCCTCAAACACATAAAAGTGCTGTGTTGTTCCACCTGCTGTCCACAGAACTATATTATTGATTCTCCTCACATAATACATAATAGAGCACAAAGAACACAATGTTATAGTGACAGGGAACTAAGACTCACCGAACAATCTTCAAAGATTTGTTTCTTTGATATCTCAAAAACGGGGGAAAGGGGAAGATAGTCACAATTCATCTTTGCAAATGCTATGGTATCACATAGAAGCTGATCCATGACATGAAGTAAAAGCTAGTGAATAGTCTGAAAGTGTCAGACTCTGGAGCTTTATTGAACCTAAACAGAGTAGTGGCAATGGGCATGATTCATGAGGTAAAACAACCCTGGAAGCTGCTGTATGGTGATGGACTGGAGTGGGATAAGAAGACCCTGACTCTTATATTTAAATATTAAGAGATAGCACTGGAGACTGTATGTACTGCTGTTCACAAGTCTAAATGCACAATTGGTTAATCAACAACAGTCTACAGAATAAGCATAAGCTACTGGTATCAGCAGGGATGACTATGTGGTCAACAACATGCACTTGGATCATAAACATACCTTCAGCCTCCTTTGGTAACTTAGATATTTCTTACTCATACTGACTTGCAGTATATGTTTTGATCTTCTGAAACTGAGAAAGTGTGACTTGCCTCAAGGTCACCCAGTGGGTTCCATGGTTGATCAGGGATTTGAAACTTGTCTCCCAGAGTCCTAGTCCTATACTCAAACCACTAGATCATGTGGGGTCCATGATCATATACTCTAATTTGTCAGCTGCTGATCAAGACTCAACCTGAGTATAGCAACATGGATAGTCTTGGTGGACAGTTTCTACACCAACTTAGACCCACCCTACATATTCTCATCATTTGGCCCATCCTGTATTTTAAGTGTTAAATGAACTATTTGGCTAAGTGAAAAAGATGCTTCCAAGGGATGAGAAAACTGTCAGATAGGAAAGCTTTTCACACACTTGCCTATGTGTGATACTGCAAAGTGTAATACTTCAAAGAGCATAGGGCAGCATACTTAGGGAGCTAACAGGCAGCGCCAAATTTTGGGATTTAGAAGAGGGGCAAAGAAACCCGGGACCCCAGAGCAGGTCCCCACACAGACCTGCCAGTTTCGGGCTTTCTTTCCCCGCCATCCTCACTAGCCTCTCTTCTGTGTCTTGGGATAAAATGGAGGGAGGACAGGAGAGATTCACCGGAATATATTTTTAAAAAAAATATGTGGACATGCACGTATCAGAAATATAAGCCTATTTGCATGTGCATATAAACGGATCGGAGCCCCCAATGGTGCAGCGGGTTAAACCGCTGAGCTGCTGAACTTGCTGACCAAAAAGTTGGCAGTTCAAATCTTAGGAGCGGGGTAAGTTCCCGCTGTTAGTCCCAGCTTTTGCCAACCTAGCAGTTCGAAAACATGCAAATGTGAGTAGATCAATAGGTACAGCTCTGGCGGGAAGGTGACAGTGCTCCATGCAGTCATGCCGGCCACATGACCTTGGAGGTTTCTACGGACAACGCCGGCTCTTCGGCTTAGAAATGGAGATGAGCACTGACCCCCAGAGTTGGACATGACCAGATGTAATGAGAGGAGAAAACCTTTACTTTACTACATACAGATCAGCCCATAACAGAGGGAATAAAAAAACTTCTGCCGCATTTCTCTCCTTGCTAATTATTTTTTAAAGCTCTGTTTACAGTGTCACAGTGTTTACAGTGTAAAAAAACAAGTTTCAGAGAGTTCTAATGACTCTCCATTAGTGCTTCCTGTCAATCAGCTGTCAGTTTGACAGCCTGTTTGACAGTTTTGAGCTTTTTAAAAGGAATGAACCTCATCTAGAACATCTTTCAGCCAGGAACGAGATAAAAGGGGATCTTTTTATCCTATGGCTTCCCTCCTTTGTATCAAATCATTGCGGGTTTTCCAGTGATGTCATCTAGCCACCTCCCATTTTGAAAATGGGAGTTCTCATGATTGAGGTACTGTGTGGATGTGGCCTTAGGCGCTTTCCAAACAAGTGTATAAAATCCCACATTATCTGCTTTGAACTGGGTTATATGGCAGTCTGGACTCCTTTAACCCAGTTCAAAGCAGATATTGTGGATTATCAGCATTGATATTCTGGGTCATATGGCTGTGTGGAAGGTCCTTAGGCCATTTCCACAATACCTCTATATCCAAGCTCTGATCCCAGATTATTTGCCTATCCCAGATTATCTGGCAGTGGCGACTCATATAAATCAGTTTAAAAGAGATAATCTGGGATCAGATCCAGGGATACAGGGCAGTGTAGAAGGAGCCTCAGTCATCCATGATTCCCCCAACAACCTAGTGAAGTAAATCAGATTGAGAGATGTTGGTTTGCTCAAAGTCCCACACAGCTTCATGAATGAATGGGAATTCGACTCACAATTCTCCATCCTAATATTAAACATTGTTACTAACTAGTTTACTTTTCAAAAAATTAATTCCCATATTTCCATAATACAAGAATCCAAAATAAGGCTATGCAGATGGAAAGGGAGAATTTTGTAAGTGGGATCAGGCAAGATTGTATCCTATCCACTGAACTTTGTGGGGCAGAAGTGAGGGGGTGTACTATGAGGCCCAGCTGAATTGTGATTTTTGTGTACCATTTGGGGCTGGCGGAGAGACAAATTGTAAGATGGTTTTTACTTTTCACTATTTCATTCTAATTAACAATATGTCTACAATGTGATTTTCCTTTTGTTCCATATTTCCCTTCTCAATCTGCCATTACAATGTCATGGAAAAAATATTCTCTCTGCCCTCCCCTTCTTCTGCACATCACTAGTTTCCCTTCTGGATGCTGGTCTTTAAATAAGAAAATTAATTATTCCCCAGCCAATTTAAGAACGACGCCAAATAATTCATTGACCTCTCGGGCTGTTTACACACAAACAAGTCAATTCAATGCAATCAGTACCAGCTTTGCTAAACAGCTGCGGCATAATCACATTATTAGTCTCCTGACTTCACCATCTAACTAATTTGTAAAAACAGGATATAGCTAAAAGGTGGTATTCCTACCAAGGACTTCAAAGAGAGAAATCTACTGCCAGTCTGGTCACAAACAGCAATGTAGGGCTATGGTCTATTTCATTGTAGCTAATACTTAAAAAAAAAAACCTTCGTGTACAATCTGGAAGCAAACTTCTACTTTGGTATATATGGTAAATAAAATTTTGCTCATAAATCTATTCACACAGGGTAAACTTTATTGCCTGGTACTTGTTAGACATTGTTTTCTTGGAGTTTAAACTGAAAGGGGTAGTTTTTAAGCTCTTTATCAAGAGAGAACTCCACTCACATGGTTGTCTTATGAACAGCTACATATTGGGGTCACTTGATATTTGAATTGTGTCCTGGATCTGTCTCATGAGATGACACTATTGCGAATGTATCTGCTTTCAAGTTGCTGGATGGTGACCCAATGATTTTCATAGGGTTTTCCTAGGTAGGGAATACTGGTTTGCGAATGCTTTCCTCTAAAATATAGCCTATACGAGAACTTGGTATTACTTTGTGGTCCCACATCCAATACTAAGTACCAGGCTTGGTACTGATTAGTTTCCAAGGTTAGATGGCATCTGGTGCATATAAGCTATGTAAGCCTCCTGACATCATTGTAGAACAATAATATACATAATTTTATTCTGTAAATGTATCTGTGGTCCAATTTCTCTATTTCAAAGGGCTAGGAATAAAGAATAACGTATATACCCTGTTTCCCCTAAAATAAGACCTCTCCAGAAAATAAGACCTAGTAGAGGTTTTGCTGAATTGCTAAATATAAAGCCTCCCCCAAAAGACCTAGCAAAGTTTTTGTTTGGAAGCATGCCCAACGAACAGAACACCAGAGCATGCAGGATAGGTAAATGTACGTACCATAGAGTGTTGTACATGGAAATATTGGTAGTAACAAGAAATTCTTGATAGGATTCACAGTTTGTCTGGTTATGCTGGTTTGTGATAACAACTACTGTACAGAAATTAATAAATTTTCATTTTCTTTGTTTAACAATAAATGTGAATTCTTCTTCATGGAAAAATAAGACATCCCCTGAAAATAAGACCTAGCGCATCTTTGGGAGCAAAAATTAATATAAGACACTGTCTTATTTTTGAGGAAACACGGTAAGTGTTTCTGCACATTTCACAATTGCCTAGAATTCAGCCTTTTGTCCATAGGCAGCCTTATTTTGACTGTACAGTATTCAACAAATATAGAGGTGTGATACCTACAGTACATCCAGCATTGTAATCCAAAACGTAAAATTTCCATGCTCTGGTTACAGTAACTAAAAAGTTAAGAACTCAAACTTCTTGGATGGATCAGCCATGTATTAGCAAGACAAAAGAGAGATTGACAGTAAGCTACATTCTTAATTTTCTACACTATTCCCTCCTTGCTCCTCCTGCTATCCAGTCCCATGCCTGTTTTGTAATGCTTCCCACACTCATATGGTTCCTGCCTGCTAATAGGAGTGACACAATCAAGCAGCAAACAACCACTTAGTTGAAAAAAGCAAGCTATATGTAGCGCTGGAAGAGGAAGAGAAATAAAATGATTAAAACATGGTATGTTTCATTTCTTTTCTGCAAACTCAGAAGTGGAAGTAGTGACCTGCTTCTTCTTTTCTCACCACTCATGTCAGTTAAAGCTAGCTGACCTATCCTAATGTGAGGGCATATAATATATGTAATCTACAAATTGGGTTAAAGAAGATTAATGGAGAGTAGGCTAAGGGAATAAGTGGGCATCTTAGGCTGACTTAGTGGCAGTTAGTATATATAGGACGGAGAGTTTTATGAGAATACCCTTTCCCTACAATAAGGATGCGTGTATATATATATGTGTGTGTGTGTGTGTGTGTGTGTGTGTGTTTTGGTGAATACATATACACAACATGCATGCACATTCTGTCCCTGATTAAAATAACCCCCTGCTTAATATGAAAAGAACCCTGAAAGTAAATATTTAGTAGGACCTACCACTTTTATTTTGTTCCTAGGCTTAGGATGCCTTACTATGAGGCAAAGTGAGGCAGATATCTCAGATGAGGAAATTGATCATATGTATCATGAAAGACTAATGTCATTTAATTTAATTCCTATAATCCGCCTCCATCTCCCCAAAGGGACTTGGGGCAGCTTAAATGGGGACAAAGCCCTAAAACATCAGTTTGATGGACAAGTAAAGCACAATACAAATTACAAGACAGTGATGTTTTCAGAACACTGCCAGTCAAAGTTAATATGAAATCTCTTGACATATTCGATTTTTTCACAACAATAAAACATAATCCATCCTTCTTCCTTGATCCAGTCCTGTGCCTATTACAAAGTGATTTGCTTCTGCAAATGAAGCAAACTTTATTAACTAGCCTCCATCAGTGTGGATGGCCCAATGGGGTTTGTGTAGATGACATCAAACATGAAACTTTTAAAAAAATACTTCATTTTAAATAAATGCAGTATTGTGCTTATAGGTGGATAAACCATAACCTACGACCTGCTGGAAGTTTAATACTCTTAACATCTTTTTGCCAGAATAGACTCTCTCTCTTACAGGACAATATAGAGAGGAAAGAAGCTCTGCCTGCTGGATGCCATCCACTCATGAAAGCAAGGAGCTCAAAGTACCTTCTCCAGGTCAGCTGCTATCAGTTCTGTGAGTCACTCTGTAGCTTTGCTAAAAGAAGAAATTACATAACTATTCTCTGTCTACTATAAAACATAAGTACCCAGGCAGGAGAGTGTCTCTTCAAATTTACCAAGAAGCTTGAAAGCCAAAATCTAGGGTTGCAGGAGAGGGCATCATTGCAAGCATCTGCTATCATTGAGAAAAAGACACTTCTCCCGGGGAGGCACAAAAGAAACCTCAAATTCCACAAACTACATTGCCAAAAAGTCTCTTTCTCCTCCTGCTTTTCCTCCTGCATTTAAAAATGGGTTTATGATCTATAAGATCCTTACCAAATAACATATCTTTGCCCAACAAGTTCTTCATTTCTCAATTCATTTTAAATTATTCTTTTGGCAGAAGATAACCCAGCACCAGGAAGCAAATTCTGTTGCCAGCAGAGAATTAAAAATGAATGAGTGTCGTTCTAATAAACGGACCTACTCTATAAAAATAGCTGAATAGCTGTTGTGACTGCGCCTTCGGGGACTGTGAATAATAGTGGTGGGATTAGGAGAGGAAGGAAAAACCTTCACGAGGAGGGCTCGTTGGAGGATTTGCACAGGAAGAGGATCAGGTGGTGGCAGAGGACGTGGGCACTGACTGGGCACGGGCACCAGAGATGCCTGGGGAGGAATCGGGGCCCATGGATACTGCTGACACTGGGGAAGCTTGGGTACCTTCAGAAGCAGACCCCACTTGGTCTACTTGGAGGAGTGAGGATGGGACCACAGGTGTGGATGCAGCTTATTTTTGGCCTGTTTCTTTAATAAACTCTGTTTTTGCTCTCTAATTGGCGTCTGACTTTTGACAATAGCTGTGTATTGGAAAACCAGGTAGAACCAACCGGAGTAACATTAGCATTTCAGGTTTTTACAGAACTTGAATGTATCTCCCTAGAAAACCCGAGTTTCTAGTAACTAATGTGGTGTTTATAATAATAAAGGCATTATGCTACATTAGCAACAGTCTGTTAGTTTTAGAAGTAGTTAATTCAACTATTTTTGCTACTTTTAAGTATCATGAAAGAGAAAACCTATTTTTAATGAATAGGTTCATTTTTAATTTTTATTAAAATTATACTAAATCAGAAACATACTACATACAACAGAAAACACATTAAAATCACAGCACCCACAAAGAACAACAGAAACAACAAATGTGACTTCCAACTTTTTTCTCTGCAGCTACAAACTCATATATCTGAACATCTGAAATTCAAATCCTACTCATTGTGAAATCCAATTATTATCAACCAATATTTTACATAATGAGGTCCACAAAAGATTCCCAACCCTTTAAAAAGAAAAAAAAGATGCTTTCTCACTAATCAAAGAAGTTAATTTATCTACCACAGCCATCATTATCACCAACTATTCTTCCTCCATTGATATAAATAATAATAATAATAATAATAATAATAATAATAATAATAATAATAATAATAATAATCTTTATTTTTATATCCCGCCCCATCTCCCTGAAGGGACTCGGGGCGGCTCACAACAGGGTCAAGCCCGAAACAACAATACAACATATTTGACAAAATCTTAAAACATTTCAACGATACACAAAATAAAATAATGGACAATACATTAAAATCCAAGCAGATAAAATCAGAGTAATTAAAAGCAAACCAGCAGGGACAGGTTTCATAAAGTGCTGTATCATGGAAATGAGTAACAGTGATAAAGTGCCATACGCTTTTAAAACATAAAGTATTCTGATGACAGCTCTGTTGGGCCTATTCATTCAAATGTGCTCTGGAACAACCATGTTTTCAATTCCCAGTGGAAAATGGGCAGGGAAGGAGCTAACCTGATCTCCTTAGGGAGAGAGTTCCAGAGCCGGGGGGCCACTGCCGAGAAGGCCCTCTCCCTCGTCCCCACCAGCCGCATTTGAGACAAAGGCGGGAGCGAGAGGAGCGCCTCCCCGGATGATCTTAGGGTTCGCGTTGGTTCATAGGAGAGGAGGCGATCACGGAGATAGGCAGGTCCTACAATCCTACGTTCTTCTACTTTGTGCAAATAACAGTCTTGCTGCAGTGATCATACACAGAAATAAAAGGCCATTGATTATTTTGAAATTGATTATTTAGAATCCCCATAAGAAAAGTTCTGGTTTCATAATAATTTTCAAAATTCTTTGAATAGGAGTCAGTTTGCATCCAATTCGTTTCTTGATGTTTTGCACATCCATCAGGTATGGTAAAATGTCCTTTAATATTGCCCACATTTCCAACATACAAAATATCTTTATAATTTTAAACAATCTCTCAGATGTCAGCTACCAATAATATATCATTTTGTACAAGTTCTATTTAATATCATAGCATGAAGTACATTTCAACCCTTTTGACTATTATATCCAAAGTTTCTAGCCTATTTTATCAAACATTTTCTCTTCTTCCATACCAAAATTTAACCAAGGTTTATGCATTTTACCTATCAGCATTTGTATATAATTGAAATTCAAACTGATTTATTGTATTGAAAACTACCATTCTTTTTAGCTAACTTAAATCATTCTAATAACTAATAAGACATTCTAATAAGAATACAATGGAAAAGTATTAACATTCTGCAAACAATTGTACAACTGTTTAAATCTTATACAGTATTTAAAAAATAAGGAATCTAACAATCTAACAATCTAATTTTGGAACTGATACTATAATAACAATAAACCACCTGGGGGACGTAACTATGATGGGAATTATTTTTTAAAGTAATTTTCTCTGTTCTGGGCTCCTAGAAATACTAGGTTGTCATTATAAAATGCAGTTTTTACACATCTTCATGAAAACTGAATAAAAAATGGATTTTCGGCAAGTGGAGTTTGTATTAAAAGTAACAAATGATTAAATTCCCTTACTGAAGGCGCCAGATCCTGTCTGATCTTGGAGGCAACGCAAGGTCAATCTTGGCTAGTACTTGGATAGGGAATCGCCAAGGAATACCAGGTGCTGTGTGCTATATTTCAGAGAAAGGAACTGCCAAAACCATATCAGAATTACCGGTACTTGCCTTAAAAAAAACTCCATAAAATTCACAAGATCACCATAAGTTGACTGGTGACATGAAGGCATAGATAGCCTTCAGCTGTTAAAACTGTTAACATATAATGGTTAAAAGATACAGGAACTTTTTCACCAGACGAGCCATGTTTCTCCTAGCATAATTAAAACCTCCCCAACTACCAAATAAGATATTTTAGTCATAACACTGATTTATTAGTTTGCTTGCAATACAGGAACATGGTATTTCCTAATTTTCTTCTCAAAGGAAGCAAGAAGTAATGTTAGGAATTATTCTCCTGCCTTTGCAATAAAGTCTTTAAAAACTGTAGTTTAAGAAGACTACTCAGATTCAGGACTTCAGTATGCAAAGGAATCTTAAAGACGAGTTGAGTGCCCTTCCAGACAGGCCAAAATCCCAGTTTCTCTCGGAATGGAAGCTACACAGTTGGTCCAAACCATGGGATTTTGCTAGATGCTCTCTTGTGCTGAGCCAAGATCAGCATGGGTGGGCAAGGGCACTGCCAGCCTCCCCTCCCTGCCCTCCATTTCCCCTCCACTTACCAGAGGAAGATTCTGACAAGGCCTGAAGTTTTTCTCCCTCCCCCTTCCTTGGAAGAGCTGAAAGAGAGCTTTGGGGAGAGGAGGGAGGGGGGATTCCTGCTCCAAGGCCCCGTTGGCCATTCTAGGGAAGAGGGAGAGAGGAAAAGGCTTCAAGCCTGGTTGGAGTCTCCCTCCAGTAAATTGAGAGAGAACTGGGGGGCAAGGGGGGAGATTGACAGTGCCATTCTTCTTCTCCAAACTGCCTAAGCTTGGGGAGGAGGGGTTGCTGTGGAAATAGACACTGGGATCATGGAATTTAAGCAGATTAACCTGAAATGCCTCAGGGTAATCCGTTTCCCAGCCCACATTTTAGTGCTGTGTAGAAGGGGCCTGAGAGGATGAAGTTGGTAGCATAAGCTTTCATGGAGTATGGCCCCATCAACACTGTCATATAATGCAGTTTTAAATGCAGTGTAGATGGAGGCCTGAATATTTTCTCATATGGATTGAGTAAGATGCATGGAAGCAGAACTTTATATGCAGACTATTGATCAAACCTTATCTCTCTTTCACACACACACACACACACACACACACACACACACACACACACATGCTATTTTGCCAGTAAGCATTGTGAAAAGGCAGGCAAGCAGGGCAACTCTGTTGCCCTGCACACCGCTATGGCACAGCGATGCTTCCCCCATCACACAGGGAAAGTGTCACCCAACCGGAGCAGAAGTTAGAGCCAGCACAACACAGGAGCCTTCCTGTGTTGATGAGGTAGCATCTTAGGAAGTGTAGCGGCAAGATTGCTAACAGGAACTGATTACAGGGACCATACAACCCCCCTGTTAAAACAGCTCAACTGACTGCCTGTGTGTATCCAGGACCAATTCCAAGTGCAGGTTATTTCCTACAAAGCCCTAAATGGTTTGGGTCCAGTCTATTTGCGTGACCGGGTTTCCCCCTATGAACCTGCTCAGGCCCTGAGGTCTGCTGGGGAGGCCCTTCTCACAGTCCCACCACCATCACAAGCGCACTTGGTGGAGACAAGAAAAAAGGCCTTCTCAGTAATAGCCCCTCGGCTCTGGAATGTCCTCCCCAGGGAGATCAGACTGGTTCCCACATTAATGACTTTTGGGAAAGAATTAAAAACTTGGCCATGGAAGTAGGCCAATGAGAATGACTAATCTAATTTAAATGATGGAGGATTATATGTGAACTGGTTGACCGTCTTATTAAGAAGGGTTGGTTTATATGTATTGTGTTTGTTTCTGTTGTAAGCTGCCCGAGGTTTTTTTGGGGCTAGAGAGGGGGATATAAATAAAGCGATGATGATGATGATGATGATGATGATGATGATGATGATGATAAAGTTTCCATTTGGGGGCAGGGCCTCCGCTGGAAGTTGAGGGACCTCCTGTGATGGGCTATCTGCCCATCCATCCCTCAACTTGGGCCGAAGTGTGCTAGGATGGTAAAAATTCTTTATTTGATGAGGTACTACATATGTGAATAGCATTATAAAAGTGAAAGTTGTGGATATGCTGATGAGGTGATTAATTCAGTTTTAATGATAGTCTATGGTTCTTGGGGAAGAAAGGCAAGAGGGGAGATGTTGTGCAAATCCAGACTGAGCAGATGAATGGTGGAGAGAATAATTTTATTGGAAGTCTAGAGTGAGGTGTTCATTTGTTTATTAATAATCTGCTTGATATCTGAAATCTAGTCATGGCACGGGAATTGCATGCTGGATTTGCAGACAAGAGGTTATGCTGCTACTAGTAGTGCTGCTGGTAAGGTCTCTCATATCAAACATCCTGGAAGATGAAAATGCCCAGCTTCTCCTATCACAATTCATTACGCAGAGAGAGGTTGGACGCATCATTTTCAGGCTCCCCTATGCTACTGATACTCCACATGAGTACATACTTTAAAGATGGGGCATCTTTAACATCACAGTTGAATTTCTAAATCAAGCCTATGGTCAGTTTGGGAAAAGAAATTCGAACCACCAGCTGCAAATGCTGTTGCTTGTGTAAGTCAATTCGGTCCAGAAGGACTTCTTCACCTGCCTAGCAAAATATTGAACATTTTGCTGTTGTTTCAAGGCATCAAACATATGCCGCATGATACAGACATGACACTCCATCATGGTAGGTCCAAATCAAACCAAATAGAAAGCCATAGTGTATGGGGAAAATGTGGAACAGTAACAAGAGTTACGAATGAAAAGAAGTAGTAATGTTATAGAAAGTAATAACAGAAGCCTGAGAAGAGAATAATAAAGAGGGTGACAGATGTTGTGGAACAGAGCACTGAAAATGGATTTTTTAAAAATTATAAACATTTCTGACTCAAAGTAACACAAATGTGTATACAAGCTTAATTTAGCAAGAGTGCTTTTAAAACATTTTAGCCTTTAAAATAAGTATGTGCTTTGTTTGTTTTTTCTTTTGTTCTTTCCCATTGCTCATGCCCTATTTTCAACTGGAACTCTTTTCCAGGCACAGAAAAGACTGGAAGTTATTTGTGCCCAGCAGGTGGACTCTTTTCATCGTTTGGAAAATGGCAAAATACAGTTGCTGTGAGTTTCCTGCTGCTGCTGAGCAAACTGTACATCGAACCTGGTGAACTGAAGTAGACCCTTTAGCTACCTGATGAATAACACTTGGGCACTTGCAAAATGTTCCATGTTTTAAAATAAGCAAACTTCTCATACTATGTGGCAGCCTGAAGTTGTATATGAAATCTGACTTAATCTGAATAGTCTTCCTATAGACCACCTGTGTGAGAGATTGCACTCTAAATAAACCATAACACTAAGGGTGCATCTACATTGTAGAATTAATGCAGTTTGACACCATTTTAACTGCCATGGCTCAATGCTATGGTATTCTGGGATTTATAGTTTGGCGAGGCACCTGCACTCTTTGGCAGAGAAGGCTAAAGATAACAACTCATATGATTCCGTAGCATTGAACTATGGCAGCTAAAGTGGTGTCAAACTGCATTAATTCTATATTGTAGAGCCAGCCTCAGTATCACATACTGCTTACTTGTCACAGATATCCAAATGATTCTATAAAACACAGTGATTATCAAATGCTTATTTTTCTAAAAGAAAATAGGGAAAAATGCTTGGTTTGCTTAGTTTATCAACATTAAAAATATTGGTGTCTAGTACAATACGGTTTAGAGTACTTTTCATGGCTCAATTCATAGTGCTCAAGCATCTGGCCTTTTCAAATTCTGACCACAGATTTCTTATGACATGATTTAAGAATATTCTGTATGAAGGATGAACAACATACTTCCCATGATCTGTATGTCCTCCTGACCATTTGTGCTTTCCTCTCGCCAAAGTGCCAATTTATACTATTCTGCTGTATTTTAATTTGTATGCCATCTTGAATCCCAGTTTTGTGAAAAATGTGGGCTATAAATAAAAGGAGAAGAAGACACCTGGGACTGAAGACTGAGACAATTCTAGGTTACAATCTTCTCATCCAATTCAAAGCGGATAATCTGGATTTTGTATGGAAGTGTAGATGGGCCCTTAGAAGATAACCCTTAACCTTCATGGTCTGCTAGGATTTTTATGAACTTCCCTGTGAATCTTTCAAACAAATAAATAAATAAATAAATAGATCAGTTATCTGAGACTTCTGCAATGACCACATGTGAGTCATGAGAACTATTGCCGGGCTGTGGCGCAGGCTGGATAGCAGCCAGCTGCAACAAATCACTCTGACCAAGAGGTCATGAGTTCGAGGCCAGCCCGTGCCTGCGTCGGTCTCTGTCTTTGTTCTATGTTATGGCATTGAATGTTTGCCTTATATGTGTGCAGTGTGATCCGCCCTGGGTCCCCTTCGGGGTGAGAAGGGCGGAATATAAATACTGTAAATAAATAAATAAATAAATTGCCAAGTTTTTATACGCACTGTTCATATACATTGCATGTGCTTGCATGTATCTCTTGCCAAACATACTTCTTTCCTTCCACTTCCTGTTGCCTCTCTCTTTGTTGAAAACTTAGCTTGTAGATCTTGTTGATGGGAATTGTATATTGTTATAAAAGGCCACAGATACTGATGGTGTTAATTTAAGTACCTGTATTTGGACGCTTCCAGACAGCGTCAAAATGCGGTTCAAATAAATTGGTTTAAAAATCATGGGTCCTGACAGCAAGTTCAGACACAATTCTGTCAGTCTCGGGAAGTGGTCCTCCACTGTCCTGACACCTTTCTTCATGGTGGATTTTATAAATTTTCGAGATGGACAGGGGACATCCAGTGGAAGGTTTTTAAAAATTCTCTCCGAGATGCACTGGATCTTATATGCGCTCATGCAGATATCTCAGTGTACAAACAATAGATTTCTTATTCTCTGTCCTCACCGAACTGTAAATTCAAGTTACAGTTGAGATAGGGGAGATAGGGTGAGCTATAAATAAAGCATTATTATAAACATCAGAAAAAGGAATGGCTGCAGAGAGTTCTCATTGTAATTGCTTTTCATTTGTGCTTCAATTTAGCCACCTGTGTGTCCATGACTCCAGTTTTTGATAGTCCTAATCAGCTGTTTCAGGCTTTTAAAATGTGCACAGGCGCTGGAGTAATCCATGCCAGGGTATAGGAATGAAATCACATGTTTTCCTTGACTGCAGGGATATACAGTTATGCAAATATGCACATTTTTGACCAGAATCGGGTTTTAAGAGCACTTTTCAAACATGTGTTTTTCAGCTGTTCAACTGATTCAGCGCACACTTTCGCAAAACATCATTTAGCCACCACACCTTTTATTCCAGTTTCTTCCGAGTTTTATGGCATGTGTAGAAGGAGTCTTAGATGAGCTCATTAAACTGAAGTAAAACACACACTCCTCACATTGCTTTTGATCTGTTTCTAGGGAGGTTGAGTTTACAGTAGACTCTAATAATCTATAGTCCTCACTGGCTATAAAGCATCCCACAGCCAGCTGACAGATTGGTCAAGGGTAACTCTGAAGCAAAATTTTAAAAAAAAGGCCAAGGTAAAAATATTAGCGATTTAGAGTGTAGCTGTTTTGTTTTGCCATATGATGCTTTACCATTACACTGATGGTAGTTGTTGAGAAGGGATTTCTATTGCAGTGATGAAAAGCAGCTCATATATTTCCTCCATGCCGGAAAATTTCCATGCTGGAAATTTCATCTCACCATTCTTTCACCTTCCTTCATTTTACGATGAGTGGGTGAGCCCTCAATGGATACCACTTAGCATTTCACTCTAAAGAACATCAATGATGTACATGTAGTCCTTCACACTCTTCAATGCCAGGCACTGCTTTGTGTCTGTAGACACTTGCATCCTCAGAGAGGTTCTATAGTGTGGGAGAGATGATCTGGCACTCTCCTGAACCACTGGAAGCTACTTCAGTTGCCATACATTTCAATAGAAATTCTACAGCAGTAGCTGAATTCTGCTGGCAACTGTGGCAACCAGTGCCCCCCAAAATTATATTGACCTCTTCCTGACCCCATGAGGGGTGCAACCCTACTGTAGATGGATGTAGACATAGAATGGCCATTCATTTATGCTTGAGTTTGCAAAAGTTGCATCAAGGACTGGGTTTGTTTTGTGTACTTGCACCTCTGAGTTATTGAGGCTGAAGTGTTCGGGTACAATATATTCAGACCTGGGATATTAAAGTGCCATTGATTCTGTCCAAGAATAGTTACATGTCCATCTCCAAAATACTTCTGTCTGACAGAATCTTCTTCAGTTTGTTTCATTCAGCAAACAAGATGTTAAGGAAAGGGAAAATCGCAAAGCCATTCATATGTGAGATTTCTCTTTTCACAATGAAAATACACATGCTTGAGCTTGCATTGTGAGTGCTAAAAATAGTCCAAGCAAAAAGGGGTTTTCCTCAAGCACTTCTATTATTCACATGATGCGACACATTACATAAAACAAACAGGGCATTTTTTTAAACCACGAAGTGCTATATGCAAGAATTCAAGGAGCATAAAAACATGACCGCTGGGGACAGAAGCATGGCATGTTTTCAAGACAAATCCATGCTTGGGGAAATTAGTTTTGTTCTGTTAGGGTTTTTTGCAAACGAAGTAGGAAATGTGTGTTACATTTTAGTGAAAACAAAGTAATACAGCCATTGCTTTACAAATGGCTTCAGCCTTTTATGGTTTCCCTCCTAGGTAGGCAAAGTAGTAAATATTGCAGAAATGCTAACTGAATTGGGTTAGATTGAGAAGATGTAAGTGTGAGCTAGGACAGTGTAGTTGTCGGAGTTTTGGACTACAGTTCTAAGAACAAAGGTTCATCCCCCACTTGGCCATGGAAACCCATTGGATGACCTTGACTGTCAAACACTGCCAGCCCTAGAAAACCGTGATAGGTTTGCCTTAGAGTCATCAGTTAAAACATCATGAAAACAAAAAACGAAAACAACATGGAGAGAGGAAGAGCTACATCTTGTGGCCACATGTCACAGATCAATTAATTCTGTCTTCTCAGTGTGCTCTTGTTTTCTAGAGGTTATCAGTCTGGGGTATTATTTTAACATGAGTGCTAACAATAGAATAAGCACTGTTGAATTTAAAACAAAAGGCTGGATCTCGCTACTGTGACTATGCCAAAGCTTTTGGGAAATAGATGGAATCCTGCTTGGCTTGCCATGTGTGACAATAGCATATTGAATTATTCAGGGGAAGCAAAATCAAGAAGACTTTGCATCAGTATGCACAAAGTTTTTAGTTCTGATCACACAGAACTTGTCCCTTATAATAGAAAGAAAACCTTAGCCTCAAAAATTACAATATTTTTTATTTATCTTGTCAGAAGCCTTATGAAACAAAATCATCCCAGCTCAGGAAGCTTTGTTTTAGTTGTAAGAGCATTAGTATTCTTCCCATTATGATTCACTCAAATCTTTAGCCATAAGATTTTGTAGATTTGTCACCCAACACTACTTTAATAAACAGTACATTTAATATCAACATTCTTCACTAAGTAAAGAATTATTGATACCTCCCACATACAATCAGTATGTGCTGCTTACCCATGAGCTGAGTTTCTTTGCCCACTGAATCAGTTGTTCTGGAATCCAGACAAATTCATTTTTTCTCTACTCCTCTCTCAAAGGCTTTAGAGGACTCACTGAGATTCAGCTCTGCAACTGATTTTTAGTGTCAGGCCTGCATCCTAAATCCACTTAAATCAATTGATTATCCACCAGGACAAGGTCACTAAGCCTGTTTTGTAGCTTACAGATGTGTGGCCCAACCATTTTCTGTTTTCTCAGTCCCAGAGAGATAACAAAAACAGGTGGTTTAATATAGGTATCTGACACCTCTGCCTTGTGATGTATGTACAGGCCACATCTTAAGCTGAATCCACAACTAGAAAATAATTTCTCCTTACCTTGATTCCAATGCTGATAGAAAATATGACTTTCTTCTGTTTTCAAAGTGAAACATTTTAAAAATCCCACTTTCCTGCAGTTTCTAGGAAAACCTGGAGGGATTTTTGGAAAGGAGGGTTGCACCATGTGTCTTTACCCTGAATCGGGATTGGGGTGGAATCATGGAGTGGGTGATTGGCGGGTGGGGTTCCAGGGCAGATGCAGGGAGCACAATGCAGGAAGGGCATGGGGAGAGAGCTGCCAAAGCTGATTTCTACTGCCTTTGCACAATTGATCTGCATGCCATCCACTCCTCCTCCTGTGTGTGCATGTGTCCTTTTTTCAGGATAATAAAATGCTCCTCAGTCTGTTTAGGCCATGGCATTTAAAGTTCAATCACTCAGGAGGGAAGCTGGGAAGAGGATAGAATGGGGGAGAGCCATCCAATGGGAATGCATTGGGGTAATAAGATTGACTGGACAAGAAGATATGTTATTGGTTGATAGATTTATGCATAAATACACATATCACCATGCATGCTGGGAAGAACAGAAAGTGCAGCTGTTGTAGTTGTGTGACTTAAAATACTTGGATGCTATGAGAACCTGAACATGCCAGAAACACTCCTTTGTACCAAGGTAACTTCTGGGAGGGAAAATTTTGTGGCTTTCGATACACATTTGACTTCAGATTAAAACAAGTGAATGTGACCATAACAGGTTAAACTGGGGCAGGATGCTGAGGACTAGAGCTGGAATACAGTCCTCATGTGGATTCATCCTCAGAAACAACCATGAAGAACATGCCTATAGACATGCTCAGTGTGCTTTCTCTTAAAAGGAGAGAAATGCGTAACTATGCTTGTATAAGCCACTATATCCCCACAGGGAGCAAGGGACAGAGATAGGGATACTTAGTAAGAGTCCCCATCATATGGGTGAAAGGGCAGAAACGTGTGTTGCCATATAGCCCTTTCCCCAATCATATGGGAGAAAGGGCAACAAAATGTGGGTAGCTCCATTGTAGTGACCTGAAAAACACTTTCCTCTCTGTGGTGTCTTACGACGCTTCCCCTCCATTTTGGGAGGAATGTATGCAGGGCCAAGCCAGCATCGTCTGATGACGCTCAGCAGGCCCTGTCCAAAAGAAGAAATAGGGGCCAAAAAACCCAGTGGGAAGAAGTTCTATCAGATATTCATTGAAAAACTAAAATAAAATGTGCTGCAGGATGTCCCACAAAAATAAAGTTTTTACAGTTTAATACACTTTTTCCATGTTTTTATGATAGAACCAATTAGGAAATTATGTTTATAACCCAGGGACAAAAATCATGTTGCATAGTGTTATAGATCAGGGGTGAGAACTCTGTGATTCATGGGACACATGTGGCCTTTTGAACACTCACTGAGCCATCCAAATTTCTCAGCACTCTCAAATTTATTAGGCTACACTTTTTGGCCAAAAAAAGGATTGAAATAATGCAAAATGGGTTTCTTGCTGTTTTAGGGGAATACCTTGAAAACATTATGAAAAAAAATCACTAATGTGTCCAGTTGTGATACAGTGTTACTTCTGGCCATTCAAAATGGTGCCTGTTGCATTACAATAGGCATTAGATGGCTTTTAAGGAAAGCAGGTGGAGGGCAGTTTGAGTTGATCCAATAGATCTTTTCTCATGTTTAGATGCCATATATTTGTTATGACAATTTATCAAATCACTGGGTATGTTTAGATATGATGTTCTTGTTATGGCTGGAATGTAAAAGTGCTTGATTTTTAAGAAACATGCTAGTGATACCTTCCAACAGAGATGAAGCCTTGTCTTCTTTCTTTCTGAGGACCAAACTACCTACCAATACTTTGCAATTAGATAATCAGCACCATTTGAGAAAATAAGAATTGGGATCAGTGTGGGTGTGTGGGTGTGTGGTAGGGTATTACATTCCAAATTCCAGAAGTGAGAGGAAAACCTCAATTGACAAAACTCGACGCTTCCATTCTGATGCTAATAACAATGGTGAGTTTGTGTATGAGAGAGATTTCAATTGGGATTTCAAAATGGCAGGAGAAGTCTAGATTTCCTCCTAACCTTACATCATGGTCCCGAACTTACTAATTCCCCCCTCCCTTTCTTCTTTCTATAAACACTTGTAGACAGGCTACTGAATTCACACAAATCAATGCCGCATATATTATGGCTTTGAGTCAATGTTTTGCCTGACTTCGTATGAAAATTCAGCAATAGAGGTACACAGCTGAAAACAAAAATCCATTTATCCATATACATTTTGAACCGATGGTTAAAGAGGTAGATGCACTGCCATGAAAGCAATAATGGGAAAGCAGTCAAAATAGGGTACAATGGATAGAAACACATACAAATATGTTCACATGCAAAGAACAGCAGTCTGCCTGATAGGAGGGTTCAGCTAGACATAATGCCATGAATGCTGGCAGTTGCCAATTTATGGCATCATTTCCCATAATACTTCTATCTCACACACTCATTCTCTTTCTTTCATTTTACCCTCAAACTTGGATTGCAGATTTGATTCACTGGCCCGTATGGTGATGCCTCTTTTATCCGTAAGCCATTTGCGCGCCGTACCGATTCAACGCTTTCATTCCCAACAGTCACAGCCTGTGCCTGTTTCCAGATTTGTCAGAACAGACAGCAGCAACGAGAATGGAAATGGTTGTAATGAAATATAGAACAAAACAAAGCAAAAAAATAATGGTACAGTTAGAGAAAATTAGGATGAACTGTGTGAATCACTTTAGAAGAAAACTCAAGCAAAGGACAACTGAAATAATATGGCTAGGATGATTCTTATACATATGTGTGTGTGTGTGTGTGTGTGTATGTGTGTGTTGAATCTTTATAAGAAAGTCAGGCAGTGATATCGTAACAAAACCTAGAAAAAAACCCTCTGAATGAGCGGGTAGTTGTGGGCTCACCCTGGAAAACCAATTCCCTAGTTCCAGTCCAAAAAAAAGAAAGAAAAGGATATACTCTTTAACCACTGCAATGCAACAAGTAGTTCATATCTTGGCAGCCAAAGCAGAATCTATCCATCTCTATAAGGTGAGAATATCTGACTAAATTGAAATTGTCTAAGATTTATAAGGGGTCTAATGCTGGAAATGTGAATCTCGTGAGGGCTCATTCATCCACCTGTAGTAGACCTGTGACAAAACCAAAAAATATTGAAAAATGATATAAAAGCTGATACAAGATATTTTAAAAATCAGAATAAAACTTAAAGTGTATTTTTATTGGGGCCATTGAAAGACACATTTTTGGAGAATTGATTTTAAAGTAGTACACTACATGATAATCATGGCAAAATTATTATACACCTGGAGCTAGAAGAACACTATTTTACCAACAAAGAATAATGGATTTCTAAGGTCTCAAGATGGCTGAAATTGATCAATGTTTGGATAATTTCTTAAAAGATAAGTCCTTCGATAATTTCTTGAATGACTGGGAATTGTTTGTATCATTTATGTGGAAAAAGAAGGAAAGACTCTGACTTTGAGTTTTCATTTTTAAAGGTCCTTGTTGTAATTTTCTTTAGTTAGAAAATTAAAAAATATTTTTAAATGGAGTAGAACAGTTGAACATTTGGTTTAGTTCACTATTTTGGATTTAGGAGCATGACAAATCATTTTGTTTCTTTGTTTAATTTCGTAACTGTATGGAGCTATACATCTATATCTTTGTATGTTTTTTGTTCAATTGTATTGTATTATTGTAACTCAATTAATCTATATATATATATTTAAAAAGAGGACATTTGTGCTAATATGAATGAAATAAGGATTGGTGCTTGGAAGACATTTAAAATTAAAGGTGAAATGAACATTCATAGCAAGCCTGAAATTTGATTAATGGCATGGGTTTGCAAGAAGTTTCTTCAAGTCTATGGAAAGGAATACTTGGACTTGTTTTGCCAATGTAAAAAAAAAAAAACCCCAAACCATAATTTATTTCACATGGATTCAGACAGACTGACTGTAAAGACTAGATGAACTCTTGTTTTAATTTTCAGTTCTTAAATGTACTAAAAATTGCACAAAATAAAAACACATGAGTTTTAGGTAGCATGTACCAAAACAAAATAAGCAGAAGTGTGCGACCAATTATTTTGAAAAGACTAAGAAGCATGTTGAGAATAGGACATTGTACCTTGTTTTGTCTTCTCTGCCTTCTCCGGAGTCTTAGAAATTCCTTGTGTTGCCTTGACACAAAATTCACTGCTGCATATTCAAGTAATGCCGCAAAAACAAAAAGAAGACAAACAGCCATCCAGATGTCAATCGCTTTGACATAAGAGACCTGAAAGATAGAGGAAGCAGGAAATTTTTAAAAATCATGGCATCTTTTAATGAAGAAGGATGTTGCACATGAGAGGAAGGCAGGAAACATTTGCAGTGATGTCTTTGATTTCTGTGCTTCCTAGGCATATGCTTTTGAGTCTTTTCATATTTTGATATTAACTTTGAAATTGCACCGAGTCTCAAATTAACTATTAGTCCCAAATGGATTAAAGCCCACGAATAAATGGGGACTTGGTAACTCAACCTGTGATGGAACTGTATAAATCCTAGCTCATTTTGTTAGGCTGTCTCACCCACAGCTTGATAATAGCCATTTTTCTGTTAGATTTACGAGGATGGGGCTTAAGGAAGCCCTTTCTGATTTGGAGCAGTAAGTTGGCCCGCCTCTTTGCCTTGGGAAAGGGCAAAGTTTAGTGTTTTTACCCTTATGTAAGTTTCATTGATTCAACTCTTATGTGCTTTTCACCTGATAGAAATTTTAGCTAAAAAATCACCTTTACCTTCACCCCCAAAATTGGGTTAACTCATCCACAGGTTAATGGGGCCAGAGCCCAGAGCTTAGTCCATCTTGGGACAACCTAAAAGAAGCACCAACTACCTCTCCTCTCTCCACTGTAGGACTGCTTCTGACCTTTTTGAATGCATGGGTGGGAAAATTACAGCTGTGGTAGTCAGGGGCACCTCAGAAAAAAAGATGCTTTCCTTTTTTCTGAGGAATGGCCTTAAACTTATTCATGTCATATCAAAATCCATAATTTAGGCCTCCCAAACTTGCCCTTAACATATACATGAGGTTGACTTATTATATTTGTGTATACAGGCAGTCTCTGTTTTACAAACAAGATAGGTTCTGTGGGCTTGTTCTTAAGTTGAATTTGTAAATCAGAATAGGTACATTTTAAAGTGTAAATCCAACCAAAGGAGAAAAAAGTTTTGGATAGCATAGGGAAGGGTTAATACTCCTGTAATAATTTTTTTAATTGTCTGTGCCCCTGTTCAGAAGATTTCACTTCACTTTCTGTTCATTTGACAATTGGATCTTGAAAATGCTGTTGTGAAAACAAGGATTGGAGATAAAGCTTCAGTGAAAACACCTGTTTCCCCATGATAACTACTCCAAGAGTAAATTTCCTTTCCTAGGGGTAGATTTTCTTTCACTTCTTGTTGTATTGCCCCTGTTTATAACTAGCAGTCAAATGTCAGTTGGATGTTTATAACATGGGGACTGCCTGTACGTGCTAAGTTTTACTGATTCAATCTAATCAACACTTACGTAAATTGTATTGATTCAGGTGAGCCTCACAATAGATTTGGGCTTTGATCAACTTAAGAAGAAATCCAGCAACCAATTCACTAAACATAGATATTGTTTTGTTATTGGTTTTTTTCTGCCCCTCTCCCTAGTGCTATTCTGTTGATTTACTTTCACAATAGCCTGCTTCATTTGACTGCACTTCTATCAAATCTGGCTGGCCATATGGTTGTATTTATGGGGTTTCATTATGTCAACTCTTCAGATGTATCATAATGACATCATTAAGAGCACTGCTCAGATCACTATTGCTACTCGGATTAAACGATTCACTGGCCCATATGTTGATGCCATGGTAAAGGGAGGTCAAAGACTGCGGGGGGGAAATGGAGACAGAAAATAGGGCAGAGAGGAACAGCAAACTAATGACACACATTTTTCTTTGAATTATTGGAGAAAACACTGAAAATAGAAGGTGCTTTTCAAGAAGCTTGAAAAAGAAAATTAAATATTATTCACTGTAGTCACCCTCTGCCAGCCTGGCTGTCTCTCATTTTGGACTGCAAGTCCATTGGCTCTGGCCAACATGATTAATTGAATGTTGCCATTCAAAATATCTGGAGAACAACAAATTGGAAAGGCTTACTTAGTTCTAATAGAATTTCAACATGCATACCCTATTTGAAGGGAGATTTGTTCATTTGTTTTTACAGAGTAAACCATTTCATATAATCATAGAATTATAGAGTTGGAAGACACCTCGTGGGTCATCCAATCCAACCCCCTGCCAAGAAGCAGGAAAATCACATTCAAAGCACCCCCAACAGATGGCCACTTTTTCCCCAGCATCCTACCTATAAGTAAACAAAATAGTTACACAATGTTTACTCCAGTTTGAATGCAAAATATGCAGTGGCACCCGTAATGCAGCATCACTTTTCACTGTTCTTCAGTCTTTTTACATTTATTTACAATTCCTTCTTAACATTTCTGCTGTAGCTTTCTGTTCACTTCATCCAATTCACTGAGCTACCTTATTAGAATGCATGAAACACCCAGAAGGTGTCCTGAGTCATCTTATTGTTTGAAGGGAAGTCAGAAAGATCAGCAATTTTTACCGAGTAAATCCTCTTCTATGTGAATAATTGTGTTAAGGGCAAAATTATAAAGAAACTCTTCACTTAGCCTTCTTGCCACTTAAGGTTTCAGTTGCTCAGTTAGCCAGATAATTTTATTGCCTCAATGAATATTGCCTTCAAGAACATTAAAACTCAACCATAACAATTATCTTTGAAAATTGAAGATCCTATTTTGCATTGGTTTATAATATTTAGGGTGGTTTCCCACTATTATATTGCGATTTGCATAGCATTGCTCTACATCTATAATACTTCTTTGTTTTCCTATTATTTTCTCACCTTTTTCCTTATCAGGGAAAATGTATGCAGGAGAAAAAGATGGAAGAGGTGTGTGTTGCTTTGGAACTGCCCCAAAGTTCTATATTGATGCCATGGAGCAGAAGTGGGAATTAAATTGTTTTCCAGAAGTTTTTGAACTGAAACTCCCATTGTTTCTCACCAATGACTACACTAGATATGGCCTCTGGGAATTGCGGTCCAACAACCTCCAAAGGGAAGCAGAATTCCAATCTTGGTCTAGGAGAAAGCCACACCGAACTCAGCATGACTTACTTCTGAGTTGATAGCCATATGAGTGCATTGCCAATGTGTCACTGGAAACATATATGACTTTTAAGAGTTAAAAGTATATGTACAAAACTGTCATACTTCTAATCAATCAATGATTGTTTTCATATCCCACCTTTACAGAATTACATCACTGCAGATTATGCATGGCTATCTTGTGTCTGGTAGATAAATACCTGTTTTCAAATCCGCATCACCACCTGCCAACGTGAGCATTTCTTTAAACCAACGATCTTCCCAAATCTATATTATTTTTCTCAACACAAACCTAACAAATACAACGCTAGCATATAAAGGTTTATGTGCAAAGAAAAGGATACATGATTCCCTGTGCGATATAATAAATAAAACATGTCATTCTAGGTATGAAATCCAGCATCCATAGCAACCATGAGCAAAACTCCCACTGGTGTCAACAAGATAGATACTGTGTATTTCATTGCTTACAGAAGGCAATTCTCATATTGACCTTTCACTTCTAAGAGAAGAAAACAAGATTGCTTGACTGGTGTTTGTTACTAGCTTGTGGTCTTCTCCACAATGATCTGTGGACCAAACTTGTATATAACACCATCAGTGTCATTAGTAATTTGGTTATTATCAATTCATAGTTCGGTATTTAGAGTAAATAAATCAATGGGAATGAAACAGAATACCAAGGGTGTAAAACTTAGATTTCAGCCATGGTTTCAATCTGAAATAGACTTTCTTTACTGTGTTAACCATTTGTATGGGGGGGGGGGAGCAATTTTCATCATCAAAGTCTTGCATTGCTAATATTACGTACTGGATCAGAATGAAAAGGCTGAATGGGACACTGACAATAGTACATCACATTGGTCACTGAGGGCCCTTCCATACAGCCATATAACCCATAATATCAAGGCAGATAATCCACAATATCTGCTTTGAACTGGATTATCTGAGTCTACACTACCATATAATCCATTTCAGTGTGGATTTTATACAGCTGTGTGAAAGGGTCCTGAGTGATCAGTGGGAATGAGAAAGAAATGCTCAGTCAGAAAAAGTGGGTATCCTTGTGGGGCCACCTACAGACTTCCTGGAGAAAGTTTGAAGAAGAAGAAGAAAAGAGAAGGAAAGGGCCATCACTCTTCGCCATCCTTTATTGGGATCTAAACACACATGATGACTTGAAAGTAATTTCTTCAACTATTAAACTATTACAGGTCTTCAAATAAGATGGTTGTGTGTCCTGAAATGGATACTCTCTTTTTTTTTTGTTACAAGTTAAAGTTGAGATTAGTCTTTCAAAATCTATAGAAGTATCATTTCCCACTCTTTGTCTTAATATATAGTTAAATGTAACTCTTTTGTCATTTATATCTATTGCATCTCCATGCCATGGATGATCATAGTCTGAAAGAAGTGCTTTTGTGAGCACTTCAACCACACCATTCAATGCGTCCTGCAAAAGAAGCTCCCCATATCATTTATATACCAGTACAGCTCAGTATAATCCTGCTGTAGACTTATATAATGCAGTTTAACAACATTATATGAGTCTACCCTGAATGCAGTTAGAAACTGTGTTATATGGAAATGTAAATGTGGCCTCAGTCCCACCACAATCACAGGAAAAGTTGGTGAGGACATGGGAGATAGCCTTCTTGGGGTGGCTCCTAGACTAGAAACCTTTCAATGGCAAGTCTGGTTAGACCAGTGGTTCTCAACCTGTGGGTTCCCAGGTGTTTTGGGCTACAACTCTCAGAAATCCCAGCCAGTTTGCCAGCTGTTAGGGAGCTGTAGGCCAAAACATCTGGGGACCCACAGGTTGAGAACCACTGGGTTAGACCCAACTTTGATGTCTTTCCACTGCTAGGCTATGATTTTTCTCCTTTAGCAGACTTTGGCTTTTAATTATAGGGATAATAGAAATTGAAAGTTGTATGCTGTGTATTTATTTATTTATTTATTTATTATTCAAACTTATATGCCGCCACTCCTCTAGGGCTCGGGGTGGTTTACAAGAACAGGCTAAAATCTAACAATTTAAAAACATCTTAAAAACATCTTAAAAACACTTTTATTTATTTTTTATGTTTGTAGCTATAATTTAATTGTTTTTAAAAACCTTTTAAACTATGTGCTTTTAATAAAAATGTGGTTTTTAAAACTTTGGTAATTTAACATTCAAATAATAAAATAAAACAGACACACAATAAATATAGGAGCTCGGGTTTTTCCAGCTTGCTAATCATACATGCTTTTTGGTACCCAGTCATAGCGGCCCTAGGTTTTTTCCACTATGTAAGCAAACCTAGGGCTGCGCCCCCCCCCAGAAATTACCCCTCCCCCAACTTACCGGTGGCGGTGGCAGCGCGCTCTCCAGCCACAGAACTACGAAGGCCTCCAGGAAGGCCTCGCTTTCTCGCAAGATTTTGCAAAATCTCACAGAAATCTCGTGATATTTCATGAGATCTAGCAGAAATCTCACGAGAAGAGCGAGGACTTCCTCGTTCTGCGGTGAGCGATACAATGGTCGTGGCCGCCGCTGCCTAGAGAGTGCCCCCAAGGGCTGCGCCCCAAGCTGCAGCTTCAACGGCTTCAATGATGAACCGGCCCTGCTTAGTAGTAGAGTACCTGCTTTGCCTGCAAAAGGTCCCAGATTTAATCTCTAACTTCTTCAGTTAGGGATTGGAAATATTATTGTCTTAAACCCTGGAGAGCTAGTTAACATCTTTCATATACAGGAAATTGGGAAAGGAAATGGGACTGTGGATAGTTTAGACAAAAGATGGGAAATCTGCCACTCACTAGATGTGGCTGTACTCCACTGGCCATTGGCTATGGTAGGGCTGGTGGGAGTTGAAGTCCAAGAACATCTAGGGGACTTCAGCTTACTCTGTCCTCATTTAGAGGAAAAGAAGACAGGTAACAGAGTATACTGGCCCCCACCTTTTGTAAATTTAGTTTCAAAGTATTGACTATGCTAGCTAAGCTTTCTCAAAACCTTACCCCCTCCTTCTTGTTGATTTATATAATGCCATCAAATATACACAACAGTGAAACAACAAAGATTCCATGTGAATACTAATGGAAGAATACACACACATAGGGAAGAAGGAATAACAACTCACAAACTATACAATGCAATTGCAAAAACCTCCCCTTTCTCCTTCCCCCACCCACATTGGCACTCCCTACCATTAGTCACAATGGACAATTGGCATGCTTGTTGTGCATCAGCGTTCAATATGCATTGGTAGCACTATGCCACTGTCACTTTGCTATAATAATACCACGGCAGTCTTTTGCTGAATATGGGCATTGGAAATCTGCTTAAATTTATTTCCCTCAGACATAGGTCCACTTGTGTAGATGCAAGTCTCATACTGAATTCCAGCCCACATATTTATCCTCTTATTTTTGATGGCAGCTTAAGGAAAAAGCAACACCAGCTCTCTCCTCTTTGGGATGAGGATGCTTGAACCATCCAAACCTATAACATGGAGATATTTTCAAAAAGCTAAGAGGATAAGATGCTTGGTGGGTCATAAACATCACATAATGTTAGAGACCCCCATTTGCTCACATTTCTTTATTAAACCGGATGTTGTTTGCTGTGTTGTCAAGGCAATTGTCACTAACCAATTTACTTAATTTATTCATTGCTAATATGGAGAGACGATCAGTCCTAAGAAATAAATACACAACCATCCCTTCATAATTATGCCTTGAAGGAAGTTATAAAAATGTATACATTTGGTTAAGATCTTCAAAGTATTAAAGGAAATACAGGAGGAGGGCTTAGAGGTGGTTGTTTTTAGATCATCACAAACCGAAAAGATCAAGAGTACGCATGTTTGTATGTATATGTGTGTATCCAATAGCTTCAGGATATATTCTCTAATTTTAAGTTTTTATTTGATTCAATGAACTGGATCACTTTTAATGGTTCAGTTAGTCAGGATTATTATAGAAGCTACAGTGTGGAAAATATATTTTCTTAATATAGGGTAGTATCAGGAATTCCGAATTTCACCAGGGATCTCCATGGCATACAAACACTCAACTAGGCATTTTTTTTAAAAAAATATTCAAATGGTAATCTTGACAGTTCTTCTTATTTCCTTTTACTTTTACTCTTCTGAATGCAAACGGAAGACATATTTTTATGGAAGACTATCATTTTTAAAGAATGTATTTAATTTAGTTTCTTCAAAGGAGCACACAAATGGAAAGATGTCAAAGCAAAACGTTTGATATCTTTCCACTGATATCTTTCAAACAAATTATGCAGTTCACGCTTGTATTGTGTGCATTATAGACATTTTGCACAAAGATCAGGATTAATCCTAGTACAATTGTTTTAAGCATTTCCAGAAAAGGCAGAAGCATAAAAAGCGTGGTTCTCCCCACACGCAGAAGAATTAAATTTTGAGGATTCCAGCTACAAGATTCTCTAAATCAGAAAATTCTGAGCTCCTATCAATTAGTTGGAAATGCCAAAAAAATTAATACTAGCAGGCCTTTATTGTCATCAGTTTGAGCTTCTCGTTATCTCATAAAAGCAATGGAAATCATAAAGTAATTATGAATTTTGGTATTTCAGTAAACAAATGTTTCCTGAAGAAAGTCATTTTTAGGTGCAGCAATGGGTGGGCTTTCCTTTGTTCACCCCAAAACCAAAGCCAGCCTGCCTTTTGCCCCTCATTTCTTTCCTGTTCCTAGGAACTGCTTGCAAGAAACCACATGTCCTCACTCTCTGGTTTTCTGATGAAGTCCTCACTTCAAAGGGGCATGTTCTCCATATCTCTCTTTTAATACCTCCTTTCCTACAAACAAGCAAACCAGGCAGGGAAAAACTTATAAGCTCGCCCTAACTCTAATTGCAAATAATGTTCCCTAGTATACAGCTTTGTCTGCCTCCCTTTTCCTATCTAGAAGAATACCACGCCAGTAATCATGCTCCTTCTGACAGACACTTCTAGCCATACCATCTTCTTTGGTGACAGTCCCTATTGCACAATGCCAAGTACATCCCGCTTCAGATATGCTTTCTCCACGTGATTATCTCTTGGTTCTTTCCACTTCCGTGCCAGCGTGCCAGTAGTAAGATGGTATCAGGAAGCAGATTCTTTTCTTCTCCCCTTCCCCCTAACTATTTCTAAGATGCCTGTTTTCCATTTACTTCACATTTTATAGCTGTATTTTTCAAAGCTAGAATTGCACAATAGTTCTAAAAAAAACCAAAAAAAACTACAGAACAGTGGTAGTAAAGGAAGATGGGATTATGAGGATATGGACAAGTACAATTGTGAGACCACAAATAGGTGAATCAGTGCAATTGTTCTAATAAAGAGAGATACAAAACTGCTCAACATTACATGTATCAATGATCCTATAGGTGATGACTTGTGGCTGGATATGACTGTCTTCCAAAGACAGAGCGTTGGTGGTGGGTCCAGAAGTGACTGTGGAGACCTATTGTGGATCCACATGGTCTTTCACAAGGAGGACATAGGTTTCTAGATGGAAGGTGGTCATGACAAGGGTTGGCTAGCCACATCTTTCTCTCATCATCGTCCTCTATTCATGCCTCTTCAAAATCCACAGCATTGTTGGGTAACAACTGACCACCAGTTAGAACGCTTGAGGGCCAGGACTTCCCAGTTCTTAAAGTTTATCCCATATTTTTAAGGCTAGCTTTAAGCCCATCTTTAAATCTCTTATGTTGTCTTCTGACATTTCATTTTCTGTTCTGGAGCAGAGAATAAAGTAACTGCTTTGGGATATGATGTTTGGGCATTTAGACCACATAGCCAGTCCAGGGGAATTGATGGCGGAGAATCCTCATTTCAATGCTGGTGGTCTTTGTGTCTTCCAGAATGTTGGCATTTGCCCACCTGGCTTCCCAAGAGATTTGCAGGATTTCTCAAAGGAAATGATGATGGAATCTTTCCAGAAGTTCAATGGTATCAATGGTAGCGTGACTCTAGTAGAATACTGGATTCTTCCAATAAAGCCCTTTGACAGTCTCCAGCCCAGGAACACATCACAATGCTTGCCTAACATCAGGGCCATAGCCAGAAAAAAAATGGGGGGGGGGGTTGAAAATTTGGGGGTGGGGTTGAACCCCTAGCACCCCCCACCCCCGCTACAAACCTGTCAATATCTGCTTGCGATAGTGCCTGAAGGGACTCTTAATGTTTTGCGTCTCATAGATTTAGCATGGAGATTTGGTTAACCAGTTAAAATTCATGAGTAAACCAGGTTTTTTTTATAACCTGAAAAATTTTGGGGGGGGGGGTTGAACCCCTAACCCCCCCCCCCTCGCTACAGGCCTGCCTAACATTATGCCAGACTTGGGTAATTCAAAATAGCTTCCAATAGTCCTAGGCTGGTTGTGGTTTGGTATGAGTGCAGTTTCAGCCTAGCCTTATATCTGCTCATGTCATCCTTGGTGACCTGTGCCATCTTCATTTTTTACAACTCTGCTTCTAGTTATCCCTTTGTTATTGCAAAAAGAAACTAATTGCAAGTGAGTTATTGCTACAAAGTAGTTTACTTTTAAGCCCTTTGACAGATAAAATGAAAAACTCCTAGGTATATCCCATGATGAGTCACTGGTGGGACTAGAATCCCAAAGCTATGTTCATATACTTTGGGTGGGTAGAAGAAGAAAAAATTAGCAGTCTCAATATATAATATGCTTTTCAAAATAAATGTATTGTCACTCAGGTTTTAATTAATTTGTGCCCCCCCCCAAATGTCTGTTTTACTTTTATTTCTAGATTCTATTTTTAAGCTCCTTTAGGCAGTGAATTAAATATCCCAACAAGCTTCCTAACAGTCACAACTCTTTATAATTATACTTGCCATCCATGCCAATCATCTCTGGTGTCTTTTTCACAGATAGGCTATAAATGCTATTTTCCACATGGGATTTTTGGCAATGTTACTATCCTTTGATCTTTTAGACTATCAAATGGAAAAAAAATTTGGTGTCACTGGACCTTCTAAAAATCTAATGAAAGCTATAGAACCCCTCCCTAGAACAATGCACTTAAACACAATTTTAAAAGTAGTTGACACAGAATCAAAGTAGATCAGTTAAAACATATTGCAATAAAACACAGTAAAAACAGCATTTATACAAAAGTTACTTTAAACAAAACAATACATTAAACTATAAAACTCAGTTAACATATAAATCAGTTAAAAATAAAGTGGGATAAAATGGACCACCAGGTTGGTGGAGGGGATGGCATGGAGAGGCCACTTAAACTAAGGTGCAATAATACAGTTCTAAAGTGTTTTGTAGCCAAAGGACAAAGTGTAAACGTTCCTAGACCAAAGGGGTGGGAGACGGCTGGCCAATTTGTTATGAAAAGAGGGACCTGTGCGAAAGAAGGTGTATTAATCTGACTTTTGGTCATGGAGACTTAGTTATTCAAATGTGCAGCGAAAAAGACAAGTTTCAAGCTGCTTTTTAAAAGAAGCAAGGTTGGGGGCCTGCCTGATCTCTCCCGGGAGGGAGTTCCAGATCCGGGGGGCCACTACTGAGAAGGCCCGCTCCCTTGTCCCCACCTACTGAGCTGGCGATGGTGGCAGGAGCAAGAGAAGGGCCTCTCCGGATGAACGAAGAGATCGTGCAGGTTCATAGGGGGAAATACCGTCAGAAAGGTAGGCGGGTCCCAAACCGTTTAAGGTTTTATAGGTAAGAACCTGCACCTTGAATTGGGACTGGAAAATAATCGGCAGCCAACTGACCTGCTTAACTGATCTGATCTGCTCAGCAATCACTGGCCATGTTGGGGGGCTCAGAAAATAGGTAAGTCTGTGTTGGGAGGGGAGAGAACAGTTCTTGAGTCTGTTTGGCAATGGGGAGGGAATAGAAAATGGTCTGAAGAAGATTCTTTTTGTCAAACACTTAAGAAGCCCCTTTATTATTTCCACCTTCAAAATGCCAAATTTGCAATCCTGCCCTAATCCATTTGCATCTTGAAAAGAAATTTTTTCAAAGACAGAAATCCCTGTCCAGTTTCTCTAAATCTCTACCCATATGCCACTATGTACAGATCTACTTTCTCCTGCCACCCTCCGCCCACAGTCTAAACTGGAGTGCAAACCACCTGGTGCTCCAGATGTTAAACTTTATTGTGCTCCATTGCTATTCTGGCCAGAGCTGCTGTCAAGAGTCAGACGCCAATTAGCGAACAAAAATAGAGTTTATTCAGCAGATAAGCCAAAAAGTAATGTTAACACAGAAAAAACCTTGAAACACTTCACTATCAGTGCTTCAAGAGCAGTTCAAACAAAAATATAATTCAGCAACAAAAGCAGGTAAAAACAAAGCTAAACAAACTTAGTGCAAACTGCACTTTCTGAGTCCAAGCCCTGCCAGCCGGCTCTGTAGTTTTCAAAGGAACAGTTCCCAAAAGAAAACACCAAATTGGTCAGGAAACAAACAAACAAACTAAGAATGCAGTAGACTGCTTCCACAATGTGGATAAAGCCGAAGGCTCCAAAAGGATGGTGCAAAGACGTCGTCCGGGATTCCAAGGTCAGGTCAGGAGATAACAGCGGTGTCCAAAGAGCAAGCCAGGAGTCAAAAGCCGATAGTAGTCATCAATCACAGGGCGAAGGCAGTAGCAAGGTCAAATTCCGATCCAAGGTCTGAAGAGGGTGCAGTCATCCAAAACAGGTCCATGATAAGACACAGCGAGAGCCAAGCTAGGTGATAACAGCAGATGCAAATCATAGTCCAAGTCCAGTCTTCATGGAAACACAGAGATCCCAATGGCGCCTCAGCAACACCTTGCCACACGCAAAGTGCAGTGGCCAAACATTCCCATTTTATTCCCCTTCCTCCTGGGTGACCAAACACTCACACCCAAACACCAGGTGTCCCAAATCTACTCAGAGTCTGAACTCCACACAGCTAGAGCTCGTGGATCTGGAGTACCTAGCAATTCGTCGGAGTCCCAATCATCCTGCCCACACTTAGCCCCATGAACACTTAAAGAACCATCCTCCCTTCTCCAAGCATCCCAATTGGGATCAGCTCCTGCAGAAACCCCAGGTTCAGAAGCATCCATAGCCCCAAATCCCCAGACATCTCCGGTGGCTGTGCCCATTCAGTGCCCGCTTCCCCAGCCACCACCTGTTCCTCAGCATCCATCTCCCCATCTGAATCTTCCTCAGAAGATCCCCCATATAGCTCTCTAAGTCACTTCCTGCGCAACTCCTCCAGTGAACCCTCATCATGAGGGTTTTTTCTTCCTCTTCGAATTCCATCCCCATCAACCATAATCCCCGAAGGCGCAGTCACAACAGCTGCATAGGCTCCCATGTTAGTGGGGTAGCAAATCTGCTTAGAATTTGATCCAAAAATAAATGGAGTTAATCATAACTTTTGATAGCGCCTTTAAATTTCAGGCAAAAACATGGGTGCTATCCGCCAACCATTGGATCTAAAGAGACCTTAGCAAAAACAGCTTGCTACGTGAATATAATAGTTATACAACTTGATCCAACAAGGTTTTTTTTCCATAATTTTTAAGTCCTAAGACTTCATGGAGCTGGAAGTTGCTCTTGTACAAAAGTTACAATCTTACTTTGCATTGAGCAATGAACTCATGCATTCTGAGTTGAAATAAACATCAATTACGCAAAAAAGCTGAGATTATTGCACCAAGCTGTAATTAGCTATGCTATATCTCATTTGCGGAGGACATTATGCTGTGTTACTCCCAGCTTGGAAAGAAATCTGTTACCAGATGAGACCAAAAGCATCTGTGTTCTCTGTACTCTTTAGTATTGGTTCTGAAAACCTGTCTTAAGCCATTACTCTCCTGTTTTATTTTCTTAAAATCAAAGAAGTGTCATAAGAATGAAGGAAGTTAGCATTAAAATGGATGAATCTTAGCTTCAACATGTAATTTAGAAAGTACAGGTTGGTGGGATGAGACAAAAGGAGCAAATATACTTGATGATTCAAAGTGACATTTAATGCATTCTCCATCTGTTAAGTTTGGTTGGTGAAAAGGAAGTTCTAACAGAAAAGTAGCAGTGTTTTTGGTTAAAATACATATCGAATGCTGCCTCTTCTAAGTGTATAGGTCATGTAGGTAGAAATATCATAAATGGCAAGCATTCGCAATGCACTTATGATTCTCATTGAAGAAGAAAAACATGACATTATTATTCCAGACAAAGCAAATGCACATTCCTCATTATGTGCAACAGTACCATCACCCTCTTGCCTTGGAGCGCCATACACTACACCAGGCCTGCACCTTCTCATTGCTATTCTCTTCATTTGCATTTCACACATTCTCTGCATCTTTGAGAAAATGTCCAGCAATTCTCCTTTATTTGTCTGAAATTCTTAATATAGAGTTCTCCATTGTTATCAGCAGAGGATCCCCTAAAGCAGACATGGGCAATTGAGAAGGGAGCAGGGGCATTTTCTCAGGCAGTGATGTCCCTCTCTACATGACCAGAAGTTGGCCAAACCAGCTTTGGATTGGTTGTTTTTAGTGTATTTGCATGTGGCTGTTACAGTATCTCCTTTTTTTTTAATCTCCCATGGCAACATGCTATGGCATTTTGGGATTTGTCGTTTAGAGAGGGATAGTTCAAATCCTTAGCCAAAAAAGTTCTAGTGCCTCACCAAACAAAAAATATCAGAATTCTACAGGAAACAGTTAAAGTGGAATGGGGTGCAATAATTCTATAGTATGGAGGGGCCTTTTCCCACCCTGAATACTCCTCTGTCCTGCCTGTATGGCTCATACTAGATCCTGAATGCAGTTAGACATTGAGAGATCTCTCTTGAAGGATGAGCACATAGCTTCCAGGCAACACCAAGAGAAGGAAGCAGATGGTCCCAAGTTTAAGACAGATTTTTTTTTAAAAAAAGGTCCATGTGCCTTTAACAGATGCTGCCTGAATGCAACAGGTGAAATGCTGTCTCCAATATGGAGCTGCATTGACAAGGGTGCACTGCTTGCTAATTTTTTTCCTATCAGGTAGACGCCAGGTCAGTCACTACACCCCTTTAAGTCTGAGGAAGAAAACATTGTGTGAATAAAAGCTATAAATTATCATAGACTCATAGAGCTGGAAGAGACCTTGTGGGCCACCCAGTCCAACCTCTGCCAATAAGGTTATGTAGGTTTGTATGTGGATAGGTAGCCCATCTCATTTAGAATTTCAATTTCTCATTGAAATATACATCCCTGCACTTTTAGCCTTGAGATCCATGCAAACCATGAAGCATGTGGTTAGTAGTAAAAAAAATCTAAATATTTTACTTTTACTCATTGGAATATAGAATCCAGATGCTTTAACCCACACCACACCTGTCCCAGTTCTACATTATTTCCCAAGCTGCATGAGTCATTTAGGAACTATCTTCACAACATTTGCCAAAATGTGCAACCAAAAGCTGTCAATATTTATTTCTGACAGAATCATGGAATGCCTCTGTATAAGGTCACTGGCCTTCAGCTAGATAGTCATGTATCCTACTTTACAGCATTTCCATTTGAAAGTATCTTCCAGTTGAACAGCAGTCCAACCCAAGTCCAGCTTAAGGTATAAGAAAGGAGAACAAGGGTCTTGATGTTGCCCATCAACACTAAGCACCTAAACAGCAAACTAAATGCATATACTTTTCACCTGGGCACATTTTTTCTCCACTGTAATTTGTGCATGAAACAAAGTCTGAGTCCATTGAAGTATCAGAAAGTATCAGAAAGCAAAGGTGCCATTATATCCGCCATACATGTAAATTTTGGAGTATTTTGGATTTTGGAATTTTGGCTCAATCTATATGCATTTTATGTAAATCTGAATCTTTTGGAGGAGGGTGTTCCTCTTTTGTGGTGATACGTCGTCATCATCATCATCTCGGCACATGTTGCACGCTGCCTGGGTTCTATGAATTAGTCTCCAGTGTTAATATTGTATGTTTTATGTTAATTTTAACGATTGTTTTTACTGTAATTGATGTTTTTATTGGATAACTGTTTTATTGCTGTGTTTTGATATTTGATTGTTTTATCGGGCAAGGCCCCATGTAAGCCGCCCCGAGTCCCTTCGGGGAGATGGGGTGGGGTATAAAAATAAAGTTGTTGTTGTTGTTGTTGTTGTTGTTGTTATATCATCATCATCATCATCATCATCATTTTATTTCTTACCCATCTCTCCTTGTAGCTCATGCAGGTCACAGTACAGTCAAAACACACAAACATTGCAAAAATTCTATAAACTCATATATTAAAATGTGGTTCTATAAAAGATACATATTAAATCCTATTTCGATAATATATATATTAAATATAGGACAGAGATTAGAACACAGGACACAAGTTTAAAATTCATGTTTAAAACTGGTTGGTTAAGCCTGCCGAAGAGATAGGTCTTGACTTGTTCTTAAATTGTGACAGCTGATCAGAGCTCTTCCTGTAGGTCATTCCACAGTCTTGGAGCGATGAGTAGAAAGGTCCTCTGGGTGAAGGTCACCAGTTGAGTTCTGGTAGGCTGGAGTAGCCGCTCCCCAGAGGACCTAAGTGTGCAGGGCAGATTGTACAGAAGGCAATCCTATAGGTAACCTGGACCCAAACCATATAATTTTGGCAGCAGTGCATTAAATGGCCACCCAGAAACCTTTTATGAAACAAACTGAATGATGAAGCTGAAAGGTTCAGTGCATGGGCCTGTCACACATGAATCTATGGATTCCTGTCAATGTGATGGTGTGCAGAATAAAGGTCCACTGTGAACAAAGTCTGTGATATTTCCTGGACCTGCTTCATTGAACTAAATCTTTTATCATCTGAGCCTGTTCTTTTCTGAGATATTCATGAATACATCAGTATCCAAACTGGAATAACATTTGCAAAACTTTCCATGAACCCAAAGGTATACATTTGGGAACTGCACACAATGTATTCATGAATATTTTTATGCCTTACATGGCATACCGTATTCCTTGGTGAGCCATTGCTGCCTTTTATGTATGTATGTCTGTGTGAGCGAGTGAAGGTGCGAGATCCCCTCCCAAATAAATTATCTATGAAAATACATATGAAATGGTGTATGTCTTAAAAGCTATTTATTTTGGCATTTCACAAAATGAAAAGCTTGTAATATGTCCACACTTGCTTTTAGTTTATTTTCAAATTTATTATTTGGAGAAAAAAGACAATAATGGTTGCCACTTTTTTCAGGCACTTTAATAAGCCAACAAAGAGAAGCTGTGATCCTAAAATCATTCTGTTTGACATAAAGATGTCACTTTATTTAAAGAACAGAACTTATTCAAAATCATGTCCCCCAAAGTGTCTAACTGCATTTGTGAGTAATAGAAACCATGCACTCTTTTCCTACCCATATCTTACTGGCCAAACCAGTACTCAATCTATTTACTATTTGCCACTTATTCCTCATTTCTGGCACTTTAATAAGCCAATAAAAAGAAGTTGTGATTCCCAAATAATTCTGTTTGACATTAAAGGTGTAAAAGACGTCACTTTGGTTAAATAATAGTACTTCTCCCAGAGTGTCTAACTGCATTTGTTAATAATAGAAATCACTTTTTGAAGATATTTGGGGTTGGCTGACTGGTCATGGTCTAGAGCAGTGATTCTCAAACTGCGGGTCTCCAGGTGTTTTGGCCTACAACTCCCAGAAATCCCAGCCAGTTTACCAGCTGTTAGGTTTTCTGGGAGTTAAAGGCCAAAATATGATTTTAAATGTTTTTAATAATTCATGTTTTAATTGTTTGGTTTTAATTGCAATTGTTTATTGTTATATGGCATGAAATTGCTGCCTGCTGCAAGGCCACCTTGAGTTCCCTCCCCGGGTGAGAAAGGTGGGATATAAATATGGTAAATATATAAATAAATAAATAAAACATCTGGGGACTTATAGGTTGAGAACCACTGGTCTAGAGAGTAAATAACATCTACTTCATAGTACCCATGGTATGACATGGTTAGGTAGTCACCAAAGATCCAGCATCTATCTTTTTTCACAAGCAAGCTGAACTCAGCAGGCCTTATTTGTTCCATTTTTCAAAACTAAAAGTAATTATACACCTTGGGGGAAAAAAGACTATATCTGACTTAACATAGACCTATTCTCTCTGTCCCAAATAGCTTTAAACAGGATAATGGCACCCCCTGTTGGCTCTGGAGATGTAATTGGTCATTTCAGATTGCCTTTTTTAACATATGGGTATGGTGGAAGGAGACCAATGAAAGCTGTGGAGGTCATACATATCCTGTGACTTTCTTTCCCACCATCCAATGCATATGTCAAGAATACGGTCAAGCGATCAGGGCCGGAGTATCCCAATTTTATTTCTAACTAAATACTATTTGTTTCTTTTGTGGACCCCATCAGCATTCCATAGGATTGAGAAATAAAGACCATGGGACCCTGCTGGGTCAATTAAAGCAAATTATCCAATCGATAGCCAGACATACTTTTGCATAACTGGGTATTTCCCTGATATCAAGAATCTACATTTTTATTTCTAGCCATCCAAGACTCTCCCCACTATCAAACTGATTCACATAGAAACACCCGTGTTCCATATTCAAAGGACTGATAAAGGTGACACTGCCAGCAAATGATTTACAGGTAATCAGATACAGGCTGCAAAGATAGGAAACCTTCTAAAAGTTTTTGAATTACCATTGTATCTCATGATTTATTTAAAAATAACAGAGAGATCAGGGTAATCTTATCTGTCTTAACCAATTAGAGGGCCAGTAAAGTATTTGTCTCACCAGTGAACTCTATTTCACACATAACCTGCTGAATTTATTCTTCTCACATAAGCTGACATTTACTAACCTATCGTCCTACATCTGCTGCCTCTGTGGTGAAAGGGGCAAGCCAAGAAACATCAAGACTCCAAACCCAGGGGAAGAACCAGGCAGATGAAAACAAACTGTTGAGTGTGGGGGAAGATCTCTATATTGTCAAGCTATAGACAGGCTTAAACACTGATGGCCAGAGAATTCTCTGCACTTTTCCAAGCCATCAGGCAACTTTTCCCAACTTAGATCTCACCAGACCTCAGTCAGCATGGTCTATGATCAGGGACATTGGGAGTTTCTGTCTAAACATCTGAAGGGAACCGGAGTAGAAAACCTGCTTTGGAATCTGGATTTTAGTGCTGGCATGTCATATTTATGTGTGATTATGGTTTTTAAATTTCACTCTTTGTAGTTTTTAATTGTGTTTTATGGTGTTCTTGGGGTTTTCCAATTTTTTTTATTGTTTACATAATATCTTTGTTGTTCATTTTTATGCTGTTGTGACTGCGCCTTCGGGGATTATGGTTGATGGGGATGGAATTCGAAGAGGAAGAAAAAACCCTCGTGATGAGGGTTCACTGGAGGAGTTGCGCAGGAAGTGACTTAGAGAGCTATATGGGGGATCTTCTGAGGAAGATTCGGATGGGGAGATGGATGCTGAGGAACAGGTGGTGGCTGGGGAAGCGGGCACTGAATGGGCACAGCCACCGGAGATGTCTGGGGATTTGGGGTCTATGGATACTTCTGAACCTGGGGTTTCTGCAGGAGCTGATCCCAATTGGGATGCTTGGAGAAGGGAGGATGGTTCTTTAAGTGTCCATGGGGCTAAGTGTGGGCAGGATGATTGGGACTCCGACGAATTGCTAGGTACTCCAGATCCACGAGCTCTAGCTGTGTGGAGCTCAGACTCTGAGTAGATTTGGGACACCTGGTGTTTGGGTGTGAGTGTTTGGTCACCCAGGAGGAAGGGGAATAAAATGGGAATGTTTGGCCACTGCACTTTGCGTGTGGCAAGGTGTTGCTGAGGCGCCATTGGGATCTCTGTGTTTCCATGAAGACTGGATTTGGACTATGATTTGAATCTGCTGTTATCACCTAGCTTGGCTCTCGCTGTGTCTTATCGTGGACCTGTTTTGGATGACTGCACCCTCTTCAGACCTTGGACCGGAATTTGACCTTGCTACTGCCTTCGCCCTGTGATTGATGACTACTATCGGCTTTTGACTCCTGGCTTGCTCTTTGGACACCGCTGTTATCTCCTGACCTGACCTTGGAATCCCGGACGACGTCTTTGCACCATCCTTTTGGAGCCTTCGGCTTTATCCACATTGTGGAAGCAGTCTACTGCATTCTTAGTTTGTTTGTTTGTTTCCTGACCAATTTGGTGTTTTCTTTTGGGAACTGTTCCTTTGAAAACTACAGAGCCAGCTGGCAGGGCTTGGACTCAGAAAGTGAAGTTTGCACTAAGTTTGTTTAGCTTTGTTTTTACCTGCTTGTGTTGCTGAATTATATTTTTGTTTGAACTGCTCTTGAAGCACTGATAGTGAAGTGTTTCAAGGTTTTTTCTGTGTTAACATTACTTTTTGGCTTATCTGCTGAATAAACTCTATTTTTGTTCGCTAATTGGCATCTGACTCTTGACATATGCATTGTTGTTTTATTATTACTTTATTAGTATTCTGACCTGAATTTTATGGTAGAGGAAGAAAGGACTTTAAAACTATGGGTAAAATTCATAATTGCAATCACAAATGCTTAACCTAGGACATTATCACACAAGGCTCTAAAATGTGTCTAGCATTGCAAACACATCTCAGATTTCCAGAGTCGGTCATGACTGGACTAAACGCCAGGGGAAAACCTTTACCTTTTACTTACATGCCAAGACAGCTACTTTTCTTATCACACCTATCAGATCTCCAAGCACTTGAAGAAACCAGCAAGTGAATTTAGCTTACAACTTCACATTCATTCCTGCTCCCTTTTTTCTGAGGAATTATTCAACCTCGAAAGTTCAAAATCTCATGAGCACTGCCCTTTAAACAATAATAAAACAATAATAAAAAAGGAATGATGGACTTTGCATTTACTGTAATTTACTTGTTTGGCATATTGTGCAAGGGAGAGGGCCCATTTTCGTTGATAAACCCGCACGAGTTGCTGTTTTGTAGTACTTCCCTTTATTGCAAAATGGATAATAATTAATAAAACATTAGAAGTTTTTTCCTGGTTTGTGTATTCTGCAAAAGCAGGGGCTATTCCTCATTGACAACCCAACTGCATTTTGTAGCAGTCTGGTTCCAACACATAGATTTCACATTTGCAAAAGAACAAAGGTTTGCAAACAATATAGAAATAACTAACCAACAATGGAAATTCTTTTAAGTTCCTGGAAGGAGTATCAAAATTAGTTTTGAAAATTTACAAAAATAAATTGAAGTGAATGGGACAGAAGATGGCAATTACATCTTTGCAGCTATTGCTCCTCATTCTGACGGCTGGAAGTAAAATGACTAGAACTACGGCCATGGGAAGTGAAGTAGTTCAAAGTGATGCCCTCACCATGGCCACAATGACACATCATAGTTCCCAAACTCACTGCTGAAGTTCATTTGGATTTATAGCTCAACTGAAAACATTATGAACACTAATTCAAAGCTCTTTCAACTGCCTAAAAATGTTAGTTCCTTGTTGTTTTTTTAAAAAATCCCTGGTTATAGATAGATTTCAGACTGGTTTGGAAAGAATATAGGATGACATCGTGTGATTGGTGAGCAATTACATTCATGGTTAGTGTGGCATCTCATATTACGAACCTCGTGTGATAATGCCTCTAGAGTTACAAATTTGTTGCTGGTTCATATTCATTATCCTATGAAGTCAATAGAGTAGGGTATACATATTGATCATGAAAATTCCCCAATATGGATTTACTAGGCAGCAGCTGCTATGAGCAACAAGTGTCTGTTCCTCTGTTAATTGGAAAAAGAAGATGGTAGCATAAGCTTTTGTAGACTAGGGGTGCACCTACACTGTAGAATTAATGCAGTTTGACACCACTAACTGCCATGACTCAATGAGATGGAATCCTGGAATTTGTAGTTTGGCAATGCACCAGGACTCTATAGCAATAAAGGCAAAAGACCCTGTAAAAATGCTTTACCAGATTCATTATGATGGACAGTATTAAAGATGTAAGCTTCACGTTTGCTTAAAAGGTGTCTTAGTGTAAGAATGGTCTGCATCCCCATTTCAAGCATTTCTTGGAGGTTCTCAGGAGTGCTCGTATCTTTCCAAACTTACTTCAAAATATATTTTGCAAAGTTTGCAGAGGTCATGTAGTACATTTTGTTCACTGCTTTAAAATAATTATTTTGAAAATGAGATGAAAATTCTAACCAGTAATTTTGCAAGAGAGGTATCAGTGTCCTTTGGCATCTAATGAGAAATGAATTTTTGAAAGCCCAGCACAATTACTTCTAATTACTCATGAGAAGATTAGCTGTAAAACAATTAATTCACCCACCTCTCTGTCTTTTCCCCAGCTGTTCCTTTCCTTTTAGATCATAAAAGTTAAAAGGAGCTTCTGTCCCTTTTTCACATTACCACCCATTCTCATGTCTTTCTCTCAAGCATGGAAGCTTTTAAGTATTCTGTATGGCAACATCAATAAGGCAATTCAGTGTGAGATTATTAAACATAAAATCTGTTTGGCTAAAGAGGAGGGAAGGATGGGAACTGGATCGTCAGCTCAAATGGCATTGACTTTTAATTCTGATTATTTTTCATGCATGCTGAGCATTATAAAAATGTTGTAACTTTAAAAACTAGCATATGAATTATTATTTTTCTTATCCTGCCCTATTCCCATTTCAACTCATGCAACATTTGTTCTTGTAACAAAGAGGACAGGGAGAGAGATGGTAAGACTGTAGGAGAAAATAGAAGAACAGAGTATGTCTTATTGTTTACCAGTTAATATTCTGCCAACATGACTATATTTGAAAAGTTTACATTGATTTCTTTTCCATTTACAGTAATTTATTTTTGTTTTTTATTTGCTACATTTTATTCTAGCTATTCAATAAAAATCACCCAAGATAGCTAGCAAACATTCACAAGCATTCTACAGCAGTTTAGTTATGAAGTGATATCTTATGGCCTGGCATCCCCCTCCCAAGCCCATCTTAACATCCAAAAGCCACATCAAATGAAGAAGATCGGATCAACTGACGATGTTTCTGGTCCTCTATCACCAATGAGTGAGACTGTGACAAGGAAATGTGATATGTCCTGCTTCTGATTGTTGCAGACTTGCTCACTGGTGAGAGATGTCTGCAAATATCATCTTTCTTATATCATTACCAAAAGCTGAATTGACCACCTTCCACACAGGATCGCTTTCCACACAGAAACCTAATATGGCTTGGAAGCAGCATGAAAAATGCCAGTTCTGAACTGCATTAACATCACACAAGAGTATCCTTTGCTGCTTCGGTAGCCACCTGCCCAAAATCCCAGCTGTGCTGAAGCCATCCTCCTTGCATCCCCAAATTTCCACCAAAGAAGAAAGAAAAACATCTACTGCACAGTACTAGCCTCTTTTTCCTGGCCCCATGCTATGTAACTGGCAAACGAACCTAGGAGGAGTGCTCTTCCCAGGTTCCTATGCAAATCACATGGTACTGCTATGCCATCTCACTAACCCTAACCCTAACCCTAAGAGGACTGCCATCCCACCTCCTTGGGCAGCCTGAGACTGGGGAGTGTGGGATGGCTGTGGAAATAGCGATCCAGGATGTGCATAGGGGTCTGGGATGGTTGTCCCTACTGCCCAACACAAGGGAATATACAAATCCTGGATCAGGAGTTTTTCTTAACCCAGTGTGTAGCTGCATTAAGTGGGTTAAATTGCATTAGCCTGCATGTGTTCTCTGGATGCACACATGCTAATGTAACTCTACTCAGCATTATTTGGCAGTGTAGATGCACCCATAGCCTCATTATGTGCTAGATTATTATCTTTGTTTCAATAGAAGTTATCTAAACAACTTAAAAAGCTTTAAAAAGATTTTCACAATTAAAACTGGTTTTCATGAGGATTGCAGAACTGACATTTTTATTTAAATAATCTTTTTAATCATAGGTTTCACCACAGTAATGATCATTTGTTAAGCTTTTATAAGTTACTCAACCATTTCATGGATATGTGAATAATGCATTTATCCCAACATAAACTCTAATTTAAACAACCTGTGTGTGCATAAGCATTCAGGAGAATTAACTTCTGCCACATTGTAGTTTTTGTTGAAGCATTTAATCATACTCCCCCTCAAAAAAACTGTCTCTTCATTAATTAGAAATGGTGTTTTCTTTGTATCTTTATATGAATAAAAGCTGAATCAATGTGTGTAAGCAGAGTGCTAAAGTTTGATGCAGTCGTAGTTTGATTTGAAGGTCTTGGTCAGAGTTTGTAAAAGTTGCTTTTTGGATTACAACTTCAGTAGTTATCCTGCCTGAAAGTTTCTAGAACCCCTTCTACACTGTCATATAATCCAGATTATCAAAGCAGATAATCCACATTATCTGCTTTGAACTGGGTTATATGGGTCTACACTGTCATATAATCCATCTTATATCAGATAATCAGGATTTTATATGGCAGTGTAGAAGGGGCCTAGGACAAGAAAATTAAATTCATTTTCACTGAGGGCCACATCAGCCTTATGGTTGCCTTCAATGGGCCATAGAAGTCATGGGCGGAGAATCCATGGATAGAGATGGCCAACTGTAGTTTGTTTACAGAGTGGTTGGTGCATTTTCATTTTTACCCAATTTGGTTCACCAGATGTTATTTAATGACAACCCCAATGACTTTTGATTATCTGCCATCTGGACTGGGGATAATGCGAATTGCAAGCCAACAGCACTTATGGCTTTGAGGTTGGGGAAGGTTAAAGGGCATTTTCAAATCAGACATCATATTCACAAGCCCTATTATCTTCACTAAACAAAACAAACTGCAGCCTTCCAGATGTTACTGTATTATAACTCCCATTGGTTTTAGTCATGTTGTCTAATGATGAGGAACATAGGATTTGTAGTCTACCATCTGGAAAGTCACATTAAATGACATGGTGGGCAAAATTCAGCCTGTGGGCCTTGAGTTTCATACGTGTCTTCTCAAAGCTCTAGTCCCAAAAACTATTTCCTCAAGTAGAGTAAAAACATAGAGCAATTAAAACAATTAGGCATTAAAACACATATTTGTATTTACTTATACCCCATTTTATCTCTCCTGAAGGGGACTCAAAGTGGCTTAACATAAAAGTATTAGTACACAATTTAAAATATGCAAACATACAAACATTAAAACAGAATTAAATATAAACAATATTAAATATTGACAGTTAAAAACCAGTCAAACATATTCAGTGCATATTCAAGTTATTGATTCCCTCTGGAGCCCATTTATTTATTTATTTATTTATTTATTTGCTTCATTTCTACTCCGCCTTTCTCAACCTCGAAGGGGACTCAAGGCGGCTTACAAATCCAGCAAAAATTCAATGCTGCACAGGTAAACAATAAAATACCTCTGATCAAAATATAAACAATCTAAACATATAAGCAATAAAACACGAATAAATTTCTGCTGGAAGGGGTTGGACTGGATGGCCCATGAGGCCTCTTCCAAGTCTATGATTCTATAAAATCTTCTATAACAATTCTATAGTGTGCTTTGGCTAGAAATCAAAGATATAAGTCATTTCAAGTAAGAAAAAAGATTATGCAAAACTGTATTGCATGCAGGATACTGGACTAATCTTTCTTGTAATACATGGGCCTACAGTATTTATTTCTGAGCATATGAACTAGTGAGGTGTTGAACTAGGATTCTGGGAGACCAGCCTTCAAATCCTTACTCAACCACTGGATGACCTTAGGCAAGTCACACTCTCAGTTTCTGAGGAAAGTAATGCCAACCTTCTCTGAACAAATCTTGACAACGATTTGCCTTTAAGTCGGGTCCAGCTCACTAGATTTGCCTAGGGGATAAAGTTGCAGTGTGTTGGAGTTGATGTAAAGGCATTTAACAACACAATGCACATGCATATACATACATTTAGGATGGTTGCTTAGCAAAGATATGGAAAAGTCTGTCAGTTTTGCTTTCTTCTACATTCAGTTTTTTTTTCCAAAACTCAAATTCTTTCCATGACTTCAATTGTTTTATTGCTTTGTTACTGTTATTTGTTTGTTTTATCGGGCCAGGCCCCATGTAAGCCGCCCCAAGTCCCTTCGGGGAGATGGGGCGGGGTATAAAAATAAAGTTGTTGTTGTTATTATTATTATTATTATTATTATTATTATTATTATTATTATTATTATTGTCTGTGGAATCTGCTCCGGGTTTTGTTTTGAACTTGATGGGCTGAGCCCTATACCCCAACTAGATTCAGCAGCTTAGACAGCACTTTACAGGTCCAATTAAAACCCTCCCAAGTGGGAAAGAAACCAACAGCCATCACTTAATTTAGAACAAAACAAAACAAAATACGAAGTCCACAAAAATGATACTTGCACTGGCTAAAAAGCAGAAAACACATCATGCAAAATTTTGAAGCTCTACTGGCTTTTTCATTAGGCAAAAGAAAAACATACAGGAAAAGGAAAGTGATAGTATTGGAGTCACAGGTCTAAATTTTGCAGCAGATGTTGTAGTTTAGTAGCTCTGAGGGGATTTTAATGCTGGCAAAGGCCACCCCCTGCTTGCCCATGTGGGGAGATAGAAGAGAGTAAAATTTAAACTCCATTAGCAGCAGTAAAGTAGCTCCTCTTGGGATCCACGATTTTTTTTGTCTTTTGTGAAGCCGCAGGGCTTTCCTTAGGAGAATTTCACAAGACGACTTTGTGCTGCTGCAGCAGGAAAAACTCTACCTGCATTGTGATCTTTTCATACACTGAGAAACAACAGAAACAACGTATTATACAAAATTTAGGTCTGTGATAAAACAGTACATAATCTTTGAGAAATCTGTTCTCCGACTAAGAAAGGGACTTATGGCTTCACAAAATACAGAGACACTTTGAATCCTAAGAGGGGTTACTTTGCTACTTTTACTGGAGTTTAAATTTTATTGTACTTTTATTCATTGCCCACACAGCTGTGATGACTCATGGGCCATGTAGTCCCGTTCCTAACGCTGTTGTGACAGATGAAGAGGAAAACTTGGGTTTTCCACCATTTCAGCCAGAATTGGAACTTTCCCAGCCTGAATTGGAGCCCTTGCACCTGCAAGAGGTTTGCCTTCCAGAAATCTGCCAAACAAGCCCTGAGTCAGAATCTCCCCCATTTTCTCGCCGTAGTTATTATCAACAACAAAAAGGAGTTCAGCAGGCTAATCACAGAAGCCTGAGAATCGCAGCCAGGCATTCAGCTGATTAAGACTGCTTCCATGAGAAATTCTAGGGAGTCATGCATCTGGACACAGAGATTGACTTTCGGTTCTGATTCCCCAGAGAAGTGTTCTTTGGTGGGAAAACGAGACCCTATTTAGGTTCCTTGCCCCGAAGGAATCTTGTGGAGTCAATTCGTCAGCTACTGGAATAGGTTGTGTGTGGACAGCGCTACTCCCGTTTCCAAGCCTCGTTCCTGTTTCCAAGCCTTCGTTCACGTTCCCAGCCTTGTTTGCTTCACGGACCTTGCCTTGTTTCCTAGGACTCAGCCTTGCCTTCCAGGACCTTGCCTTGCTTCCCGGACCTTGCCAAGTATTTACCACGGATCTTGTCCCTGTTCCTCGTTCCTTGTTGCCTTGAATCAAGCTTTGTGTACCAAGAATCAAGCTATTTCCTTGCCTTGCCTAAGTTTCATGGATTAAAGGACCTTGTCATCTCCCCTCACTCTGCTTGGCAAAGTGAGTGTTTCGGTTACTGGATTACAACTTTGGACCTTACTATTTCATATTGGACATTGTTTTCCTGGACTATATTTGACCTTTCCTGAAAGGACATCTTCTGAACTATATTCTACACTTATTTTTATTGCCTTTACTTATTTCCTTAATAAAGATATTAGATAGATTCTGGCCTCTGTGTATGGTTATTGGTGCTCTGCAGCCTGGGTCGTGACAACAGCCAAGAGAGAGTAGCATTTATCTGCACTGAGATCCATGCAAACCAATAAGAGAAACAACATCTCATACAACACTATCACTTTTATTCTCTTGTATGATTTTAAATATTATTTGCCTGTGAAGAACCCTTTTGCAGTTTTTAAAGTCTTTGTGTATTTTGGTTGGCTAAGAAAGCTATCAGTACTTTGTAGATTTTGAATTTGATTTATTTTGTAGTATGGTCAAGTAGCAGTATGGTCAAGTGGCAATTCTTCAAAAACACAAAAACAGCTTGGGGATCAATATTGGAAAGAGTGTCTTTTCCTATACACCACCTCATAGCCTCCAACATCCCACAGAAAAAATCAGGATCCACATGGCCTAGCAACATCAGAATGTGGTCAAGGGCCCTTCTAGACAGGCTCTAAAATGCAGAAGTAACTGGGTAACTAGCGGTAAATCTGCGCTGATTTTCAGTAACGGATGAAAGACACATGTTTAAAAAGTGCGCTTAAAACCCAATTCTGGCTGGAAAATGTGCACCATTGCATGACTGTTTATCCCTGCAGTCATGCAAAACACATGTTTTCCTTCCTTCTCCCTGTGTAGACTGCTCTAGCACACATGAACCTTTTAAAAGCTTGAAATAGCTCGGTGATGGCCAACCTATGACACGCGTGTCAACACTGACACGCCTAGCCATTTTTGCTGACACACTGCCACATGCAGATTGACTGGATGACTATGTCTTTTGTGGCCAAATTTGGTGTGATTTGGTCCAGTGGTTTTGTTGTTTACTCCATGGGAATTATGCACATTACACACACACACATAATTCTATTATTATTGTAGTATATGATTATAGTATTACTATTATATTATTATTATATTATTCATTATGCATGACTACATTGAAACTAGAATAGAGAGAAATCAGCGTGGAAACTGCAAGAGATACCATAAATTGTTGTACATGGAAATAATGGTAGTAAATAGTTTTTAATTTATGAAATACAGTTATATATTACAATTATACATTTTTGTTATTTAAACTATACATATTGTGAAATTATGTTTCTCTCTCTCGAAGTGACACACCACCCAAGTCATGCTAGTTTTTTTGATGAATTTTGACACACCAAACACAAAAGGTTGCCCATCATTGAAATAGCTGATCAGGTGGCTTAAGGGACATACAAGTGGAAAGCTATTAGAGCTCTCTGAAACTATTTTAAAATTTATAATATTAAACAGAGCTTGAATTAACAACTTGGGGAAGAGAGAGATGCAGCAAAGTTTTTTTTTTAAAACATTTACTCCATTATGTGCCAGACCTCATATGCACATATGCAAATCTGCTTGTGTTTATCTTAAGATATTTGCGTGTGTGCATGTACAGTCCAGTGGATGTTCCCCCTCCATCTTGATCCGTTTCAAAAGAAGGCTGTGAAGGGGACCATATCCCAGGATATGATCTGTGTGAGGATCTGCTATCAGGTCCCAGGATTTTTTGTCTTCTATTTAAAACATGGATTTTGGCATTGTCTGGAAGCGCTCCAAGATACAAATTTGTTATCAAGGTAAACCACAAAAACTAAGAGAGGCAGCAGTAATTTGCTTTTTACTGAATCTACAAGGAGGGGTAGGATTCTGTTCCTCCTCTGCATTAAATGGGTACAAACTACATTTACACTTTGAACTCGGTCTGCAGCAGTTGAAGAAAGCTGAGGACAAAGGGAGAAAGTAAAAGAACAAGAAAGAAACCTCGATATTTTAAAAGCAGCTAAAATGAAGTGTCAGAGGATTAATTGGGACTGTCCTGATTATGATAGTTGGAGGCTATGCTATCCAAAAACTGGAGGAACACTTCTCTATGTCCAATGTCCAAAGAAGGACTTCTTTGTTATGATACCCTTGGAAACCTGGCTGGAACCAACATTGGTTTCCAGTGCCAAATTAAAACCTGTTTTTTTTATGAAAGCCTTTGGGCTTCAGTGATGTAATAGAAATCACACCATATTTTTAGCCTGTTTTAAATTTTGCAAATTGTTCAGTTGCTTAATATGTTGATAGAATGATATTGTTTGAAACTTTAAATTGTTTCAGCTGATTTTCTTGTAAACCACTAATTTCCACTCCACATATATTCAATTAACTGCAATAATAAGATATATTCAATTAATCCAGGCACACCAGGTCTGTGTTTGGTTATATAGGGAATTTTCAGTTATTAGCCTGTTACAGACTATAACAGATACCAGTTCCATTTATCATCCTTTTTATTGTTTTGAAAAGAGAAATTGGAGCAATTTATGAGGTTGCCTTCTGCTCCTTCCTGCCCCCTGTTCTGTATGAGCAGGAACTAAGTGTGTGAAATGCAGCCATGACAGCAGTTTAAAAGAGACTATTAGGTTTTCTTTACCTGACCTTAAATTTTCTGGTGAATGGTTCCTTTGCAGCTCACTTTTCATCATTGTCACTGTCATTAATGGGCTCGTCTTTATTCATGTGTAACTGCAAAATCTCCCATCTCCATTTCTCCCCTTAGGTAAATGTCACCATCCCAATGATTTGTGGTTAGTGATTGCTACCTACAATATCGCATTTGTCTTAACTTAGGAGTGCAATGTAATGTGAACATTTTGGGTCCCGTTAGGACAAGGAAAATTGCATTTAGCTCACTTGGCATCTGACACAACTTGGCACAGCAGCAAAATGTCTCATTTAACAGATCAAGAAGCATGCTGCTTCTCTCAACCACTCAGCAAGCTTTTTCTGATCAACAAATAAAATCAGAGAATCCTCTTGTACCTTGAAGACTAATAACATTTCTCATGTTTTTGTTTTTGTAGGCAATTGCTCTGCATGTATAAAAATGTCATGATTCTAATGGATCCACAGTTTCTATGGCAGATGCCATCCAGATCATTAATGTGATCCAGTTTTTTTTCATGTCAGGTGCAACTTGAGAAACTGCAGGTCACTTTTGGTGTGAGAGAACTGGCTGTCTGCAAGGACGTTGCCCAGGGGACGCCTGGATGTTTAGATGTTTTTACCATCCTTGTGGGAGGCTTCTCTTATGTCCCCACATGGAGCTGGAGCTGATAGAGGGAGGTCATCTGCACTTTCCCCAGATTGGATTCGAACCTGCTGGTGACATATGTTGGCATAAATGCCATTATATGAGTAATTCAACCTTCCACCAGGTTCCATAAGGATGGTATCCCTAATAGCTTGTCAGAGCAAAAGGGATAGCAACCCTAATTTAGTACCAGGACATAGTTGAATAAATAGGGTTTTAAACCAGCATTTTAAGAATGAAGCACCCAGAGTACTCTGCCTTCAACTGATAAATGAGATGGGTTTGCTTTCTACTGTTTGCTTCTTTTTTTTAAACCCTATGAATAAATCTGTGCATCTTTTTAAAAATTTATACAGATTGACATTGTTCCCCACAGAGATATAGCTAAGGGGGTAGAAAAAAAATGAGGGCACTGCCCCCCACTTAAGAATTTTGCTCCAGCAAATGAACTTTTCTTCCACTGCTCACATTTTACTGCCTCACCACACTAGAGCATGAATCCACTTTAAATCCGGTTTCTGCCTCCTGCAGAATTCTGGGGTTTGTAATCTGGTGAGGCCCAGGACCTGTCTGGCTGAGCTGTTTAAAGCCCCCTCCCTAAAGTGGATTTACAGCGGATCCAAGCTATAGTGTGATTAGTATAGCAAAGAATGAGAAAATGAAGATCATTCAGTATCAGCTGTATTTGAATTTGTTTGGTAACTTTGCTTGCTCTTTTCCTTTGGATGCTAAAACTGTAGTTCTCAAATAAATTTTTAATTTTCAAAAAAAAAGTAGTTGTGGTAGTCTGTTGTAGCATAAAAGGGGGGGGGGGAGGAGGAGGAAGGAAACAAATGCAACAACATTTTAAAGCCTGATTTATATTTTAGTATGAGCTTTTGTGGATACTAGTTCCCTTCGTTCAAGGACATACAGAGTGATAATAAAACTTCAGTTTCCTTTGAAAATTCATAAATTGTCAGAGTGGGACAGAATGTTGTAAGATCCAGAATGATGCAAATTGTGGCACTCACATTAAATCTTCAAAGGCTCTGTGAAGCGATACAAATCTTTTGGATCTTAACAGTGGTCAGTTAGCATTGATATGTTAAAGCAACAAATCTGCTTGATAAATAATTTCTGAGAAGATTCCTTTGTTATATGTGCAGTTGTAAGGATTCCTGTATTAATAATACAGGTGATGTGCCAAGAAACATTTTTCTCTGAAATACTCTCCAACTGTTTCCCCCCCCCCCCCCCCATCTTTCTAATGTTAGGTTTAGATCCATTTATCCTTTTGTGTTCTGTTTGTCCAATGTTTTCTTAATTGGCAGGGATCTCCTCCTTTCTTTTTGGTTTCTTAATGAGCTTCACAGCATGAAATATGTTCCAAACCAGAGGCAGGCTGCAGCTGTTGCTTTTGCCCGATCCGACTGAGAAAGGCTAGAATCCACTCACTTCTCTCCCCTCCCTCCTGTTGATCCAACTGAGCGCAAACTACTCTGCACTAGACTGAACTGAGTTTGTTAAAGTAAACCAAGGAAGAGGGGGAGGAAGAGAGGGAAAGCAGCTGAGAAAGTAGGACAGTAAGGGATTAACTGGGAGCAGCCTTGACAAACTGGAACAGTTAGAGGGGATGAAACAATATTCAGCAATTTTGGGGGAGCTTGCCAATATCATCTTGCATTTGAGCTCTGAAATGTCTCTGTTTTGCAGAAAGCAGCCATCTGAATGTTTTACCTAAGTACAAATCCAAATGCATTAACTTGCAAATAAGTGTGCATAGAATTGCAGCATCAGTGAAGTATGTTTAAGGAGACAGCCAACTACACTTATGTATGGTGTGAGTTCATATTTACATGGGTAGAGTTATATGTAAAGACATCTGGCAGAAGCATAACATAGAAACCTGCTGGAGGACCTAGAAAATGCCTAGAGATGATACTTCTTTGGGTAGGTTCTCCATCAAGATTCGATGGCATGCTTCATCCAGAAGCCCATTCATTCATTTCAGTTAAGAAAATGAAGGTTCCAGATTATATGTAAAATTGGTATATGTGATTCATCCTGGAATGAATCACTTGCATAATATGCAGACAGACTGTATTCAGCTTTATTTGAAACTTGCTTTGGTACCCGGTGATACCCAGGTGATTTGAAAAGGGCCTTGTTTGTTTTTGGATGTTATGCTATGTCTTAGAAAAAAAACTGTTTGCTTTTTTTTTTACAAAAATGCATAAGGATATGGGTGAACTACAATTCCCAAAATCTAGGGTCAACCCTCTCAAAACTCCCCAGTATTCACCGTTGGCCATGTTGGGTCTGTGTGGCAAATGTAGTCTAGAGTCGTCATCTGCAACTCCCAGATTCCCAGGGCAATCACCCCAAAACCCTACCAGTATGCAAATTTGACCATGTTGGGCCTGTGTGGCAAGTCTGGTCTAGGTCCATTGTTGGTGCTGTTCAGAGTGCTCTTAGACTGCAGGTGAACTATAAATCTTAGTATCTACAACTCCTAGAAATCATGGTGAATTCTCCCCAAACCTTATTCTCTAGTATGTCCAGTTGTTGATCAATTCCTTTGTTTGCTGTGTGCCATAGGAAATGGTAGGAAAGGGTTAAGGGAGAGGCAATGGGCAGGGTCATACAAATGGAAAGAGAAAGGAACACTGGGATGTAATCTGCAATGTCCTAGGAGGAACTGACTTAGTGGCCACTCAGCACTGGGAACTATCGCTTGTTTGTGGAGGCCGGAGGCTTTCTGTGTGAGCAGACACCCGTGCCACATACACACATACAGATTTTCAATTTTATTATGTGTATAGATGGGCACCTAAATATTTTTATCCCTCTAGTGGACAACTTCTTTAAGACCGGGAGACATATTGTGTACTGGAACCTTGGAGTTATCCCGTTACTCCCCCTGCACCCACTGATCCTGGAATGTTGTTCTTTTGCTCTCCAATGTCCCCACATTTTGATACTTTTGTGCCCCTGTTGCCTGCTTTATTTCTTTCAAGGCCTTTCCTTACCACAAACATGAAAATCACTACTGTTGGAAAAGGAGCGCGCGTTAATTTAAAACTAGCCACTTTGGTACAAAGTACAGTGAAATGGACAACTCTACTATCCAAATGATACATTTGGCTATTTGAGGGTGAATTTTGGGGGCATAACATAGATGTTACGGGGACTGAGGAGAACAGGAATTACACTAGGATATTAAAGAGACAGATTTGGCTTGCATGCTGCACCTTATTTACTGTCATACTACTGTAACACTTTCATACTAGTGAACCACTTTCTTGTGAATCCCTTGTGTCTTTGGTTCTAGTTGCCCAGGCAGAAGCCAAAACAACCGTGCATCTAATTTGGATTTAATTCAGTAAAAAAACATTGTTCTAGTTGCCTTTGGGGCGCTACTACCTCTTCTTCTTTTCTTCCTACTAGCATAACATTGTGTACAATTCTAAAAATATAAGCCTATCCTCAATTGCAGTTCAAATTGCAGTTAAAATGAGTATTAAAAAGCAAGTGAAGGTGTCTAATCTGATACATTTTAAACCATAAATACTGACAACAATTCACATGACAATTCCTATCATGAGACTTTAGTATTCAAAATTTGATAGACAACAATTGTTAAAAATAAAACCCAGCTACATGTCTTTAGCAATCTGGCAATACTATTTGGGTCTAAAAATACTATCCATAATATGCAGTATGCGTATAAGGTTCTTGTTTGTTCCAGCTCCCTCTGTGTCAGTCTGCCTCTGATTTCACACATTTTCTTTTTCTGAGAGAGTGAGTTGCCAAGAGACCAGAGAAAGTACTCCTTTCCTTGGGCTTTCCAGCTGTGACCAAGGGGGTGGGGAGTGGGAAGTGTCTGAAAAAACATCTTTTGTTAGTTCCCACTCTCAAGGGATGCAAAAGGCAGTCTTTCCATCTCTAAAAGCTGTGGACAGTTTTAATAAGTTTCAGAAAATTGGAAGGCCGTTCTCCTCTGTCCCAATGAGAGGCACTGATACATCAGAATAATATCAAATGACATGCTTCAGAATTGCCTTTCTGGGTGCTTTCATGCATGCAAGCACACCATTATCAGCCAAGGATTGTGGTAACCCACTTCTAGCTGGCAATAGTTGCTGTCCATATTTCATTCCAGTTTCTAAAGAAGGCCAGAATAACTTTAAATAGCATGTGTAAATTAAGCTTATGGCTGCTAGGCATAAAATTTAACTAGGAAATATTGGCCAGGATGCTATTATCATGGCTGTGCTCCATCTCCCAATCTGACCTCAGAACCCAGCTGGAAATCCAACCAGCTACACCAAGCAATGAGGTTCTGGGCACATATTCCAGTCCCTTCTTCCAGACAGCAGTGGTGCTCCAATCAGAAGTAAAGATCCTTTCTGGGTCTTGTCGGTACACCACTGCATGTTAGGAAGGGGCTTGGTATGTCTTGCTTCAGTGTCCTGTCACAGATTTCTGTCCATCAGAGAGGCTGGTTAGATTTTAAGGGGGTGGGGCACATTTACAATCATGACAATGGCACCATTCTCACAATTGCAAATAAACCTAGCTTTCAGCATTGTAAGAGACTAACAGGATGCCAATAATTCCCAAGATTGGCTTCTTTCAGCTCTTCTCAGCATCGTTTTCATGGTGGCTTGGAGTTTCATTTCTCAGGACCTCTGTAGCAGATCACCTTTCAAGCTGTCTGACAGACACACACATTCCTCCTAACCTCTAATTTCTCTAAAGATTTTCCCCTCCACTTTCAGTTCTTAATTTTGTTGTCTGCTAAAATTAGTAGTTTTGGGGATTTGTCCTCATTCACAGTTGTTGCCCTCTTATTGCCTGGTGACACTTTTTTGACCACACTCCAGTTTTGCTTGGCCAGACATGTCCCAGATATTATCTCTGAAATGCCAGATGTTATTCACTTCATGCTCACTTGTCAAAAGTTAACATCCTTTTTTTATTTATTCCAGCGTGGAATTTTTACATCTCTAGAGGATCTGTATTAATAAAAGCAATACAATGGTGTGTTGTTGGTGTTTCCCCCCCCCCCCCCACTCCATGCTCTTCCAAATGGGGGAATAAATCTAAGAAAAACAAACTTTCTTCACCAACTCATAAGTTCTTGGTGATTTATTGCTTTAGAAATTAAGATGGTATGACAATATTGATCTGGGGAGAAAAACAGGACAAAAATAATCAATGACTTAATGTTTATGACTGCACAATGGTGTATGGGACAGAATGTAGTAGTTCATCAGAAATTGCCTATTTCATTGCTTCAGTTAGATCCTAACTTTATTTCTGTAGAGGCACTTTAGTGTGTAATAACTTGGAGTATGGTTGCTTATATCAGGATTGGGAATATGTGGCTTTGTAGATGTTATTGAACTGAAAATTACCAGTACTTCTCACCATGGGCTATACTGTATGGGGTTATTGGGAATTCTAGTTCAAAACCATCTGGAGCGCCTCATATTTTCCACCCATGTCATACATGATAACCTACATATTGGTTGATACAAGACTAAATGTTTCACATTTATCCAGTATCGTTAGAAGCATTGTTAACTACCCATGTTGAAATCACTATCCCTTCATATATATGACTATCATAGAATCATAGAGTTTGAAGAGACCTTGTGGGCCATCCAGTCCAACACCCTGCCAAGAAGCAGGAAAATCACATTCAAAGTACCCCCAACAGATGGCCATCTAAACTCTGTTTAAAAGCCTCCAAAGAAGGAGCCCCCACCGCACTCCGGGGCAGAGAGTTCCAGTGCTTAACAGTGCTCACAGTGAGGAAGTTCTTATTTTATTTATTTATTTATTTATTTCTCACATTTATATCCCGCCCTTCTCACTTAAAGGGACTCAGGGCAGCTTACAACAATGGCAACAATTCGATGCCCATACAAATCAATATAAAACAGTGCATAAAACAGTTAAAACTATTAAAATACATTATAAATTACAAACATAAATTCTGAATTCTTCCTAATATTCAGGTGGAATCTCCTATCCTGAAGTTTGAAGCTATTGTTCCGTGTCCTAGTCTCCAGGGTAGCTGTAAACAAGCTTGCTCCCTCCTCCCTATGACTTCTCCTCACATATTTATACATGGCCACCATCATGTCTCCTCTCAGCCTTCTCTTCTGCAGGCTACATATGCCCAGCTCTTTAAGCCAGTCTTCATAGGGCTTAATCTCCAAACCCTTAATCATTTTAGTCATCCTTCTCTGGACACATTCCAGCTTGTCAACATCTCCCTTCAATTGTGGTGCCCAAAATTGGACACAATGTGATTCCAGGTGTGCTCTGACCAAGGCAGAACAGAGGGGTTGCATGACTTCCCTGAATTTAGACACTATACTCCTATTTATGCAGGCCAAAATCCCATTGGCTTTTTAAGCTGCCGCATCACATTGTTGGCTTGTGTTTAATTTGTTGTCCATGAGAACTCCAAGATCTTTCTCATATGTACTGCTGTCGAGCCAGGCGTTTCCCATTCTGTATCTATGCATTTCATTTTTCCAATTCAATTCCTTGCCAACCATTACTTTAAAAGTGACAAAATAAAATGTGCTAGTATTTTATGTTGAAGGAATTCTTGGCCCAGTTTCACAAAGGTGATGTCAGCTGGTTCCCAGAATATCCAGTGACAAAAGGCCGAAAAAGCTCTTATCAAAATTGCATATACTTTTGTCCTTGTTGTTTTATCAGAACTGACTCCATGTTGGTATCTTGATTCTTTGCCACCTAACTTTTTTGCAAGCACTGCAAATTAACTCGGCTTAAAAAAAATATAGTCACTGCACTGAGAAATGCCACAGTCTTCCATATTGTCCTGCATGCTGTCAGAGCTGTCCTTAAGTAATTTTCTGGAGCAGGCAAATGGAATTTTGGCGCCCCCCGGGAGGCGTGGCCTCGCGGGGCAGGAGGCATGGCCGCACAGGGCGGGAGGCGGGGCCACGTGGGGCGGGAGGCAGGGCCGCGCGGGGCGGGAAGGAAGACGTTCCTGGGCACTTTGCTGAGGAGAAATGCGCAGCCCGCTTCTCTCCTCAGCAAAGTGCCCATGAACGTTTGCCTTTTCCGAGGCGTGGCCAGGCCACGTGGGCTGGGAGGCGGGGCCAGGCCATACGGGCCACATGGCGTCAAGGCCCAGGCCACGGCTGCAAGGCCCAGGCCGTGGCGGGAAGGCCCAGGCCATGGCGGGAAGGCCCGTCCCAAAAGTGGAGGCGGGGGTAGCGCTACCCTCCCGGGGGCCTCAATGGCACCCCCAGGATGATGGCACCACAGGCAAATGCCTAGATTGCCTGGTGGTTGGACCGCCTCTGCATGCTGTTCAATTAGCCAATGAATGGGTTCAGGATGAGTTTTGAATGTAGTATTGTAGAAAAAATATTTACACCTGTGAAGAGATGCAAAATTTCAGTCCTGGAAACCACGTTGAAAGCATCTGGGTAATAATTAAAGGAATTAAGACTGTAAAAGATGTAGTTGTGTACAGTTGTGTACAGTCTAGTACAGATTCCCAAGCCAGATGGAAGAACTGGATGAAGCCTTCTTTGAACAGATTACCAAACATGCAGAAAAAAAAGATATAGTAGTAATGGGGAACTTGAAATGCTCTGATATTTGTTTGGAAAACATACTTTGCCAAGAGTACAGAGTCCAACAAATTCATCACTTGCCTTGTAGACAATTTTATTATTCAGAAGGTAGAAGAGGCAACAAGGGGATCACCTATTCTGGATCTGATCCTAACCAACACTGAGGATCTGGTCAATGGAGTGGAAGTGGTGGGATCCTTAGGTCGGAGTGACTATGTTCTCCAAGAGTTTGTGATACAAAGGAAGGGTGAAACTAAGAGAAGTCAAACATGCATTCTAGACTTTAGGAGAGCTGACTTCAGGAAATTTAAGCAAATATTTAGCATGATTCCATGGATAGGAATACTAAAAGAGAAGGGCGTTAGTGATGAATGGGTGTTTCTTAAACGTGAGATACTGAAGGCACAATTGCAAATAGTGCCAGCAGGGACAAAATAGGAGAAGTGTAAAACAATCAGAATGGATGTCCAAAGAACTTTTAACTGAGTTAAGATTTAAAAGAGACATGCCTAAGAAATGGAAATGAGGGGAAATCACCAAAGAGGAATTCAAACAAATAACCAACATACATAAGTTCGCATGTTCATAAGGCTAAAGCACAAAATGAACTCAGGCTTGCCAGAGTTCATTGGTTATGTCAGTTTAAAAAAAGGAAGAAAAAGGAAACTGTAGGACATCTGCATGGAGAAGGTGGTGAAATGCTAACGGGGAGAGGAAAAAGGCAGAGCTTCTCAACACCTTCTTTGCCTCCGTCTTCTCCGAAAAGGAGATTGGTGTTCAACCTGAGCAAAACAGAGTGGATGAGGTAATATGGGAAATGGAACCCAAAACAAGTAAAAAGCTAGACCAGGAAGACCTGGCAACTCTAAATGAATTCAAGTCTCCGGGGCCAGATGAATTACATCCAAGAGTATTGAAGGAACTAGCAGAAGCCATTTCAGAACCACTGGCAATAATATTTGAGAATTCTTAGAGAACAGGAGAAGTCCCAGCAGACTGGAGGAGGGCAAATGTTGTCTCTAACTTCAAGAAGGGAAAAATAGAGGACCCAAACAATTACTGTCCAGTCAGCCTGTCATCAATACCAGGAAAGATTCTGGAGAAGATCATTAAGGAGGCAATCTGCAATTACTTAGAAAGGAAGGCTGTGATTACTAAAAGTCAACATGGATTTCTCAAAAGCAAATCATGCCAGACTAATCTTATCTCTTTTTTGATAAAGTTACAAGCTTGGTAGATGCAGGAAATGCTGTGGATGTAACATATCTTGATTTCATCCAGAAGGCCTTTGACAGGGTCTCCCATTGCCTTCATGCAAGCAAACTAGTCAAATGTGGGCTAGGCAAAACTACTGTTAGGTGGATCTGTAATTGGTTGGGCAACCAAACCCAAAGGTTGCTCACCAATGTTTCCTCTTCATCTTGAAAAGAAATGACTAGTGGAGTGCCACAGGGTTCAGTCCTGGGCCCAGTACTGTTGAACATATTTATTAATGACTTAGATAAAGGTTTAGAGGGTGTGCTTATCAAATGTACAGATGACTCCAAATTAGGAGAGATAGCTATACTCCAGAGGACAAGATCAAAATTCAAAATGACCTTAACAGATTAGAGAGCTGGGTCAAAACTAACACAATGTATTTCAACAAGGAAAAATGTAAGATACTATACTTAGGCAGAAAAAATGAAATGCAAAGATACAAAATGGGTGATGCCTGGCTCGACAACAGTCCATGTGAGAAAGATCTTGGAGTCTTCAAGGACAACAAGTTTAACATGAGCTAACAATGTGATGCAGCAGCTTAAAAAGCCAATGGGATTTTTGGCTGCATTAAAAGGAGTATAGTGTCTAAATCAAGAGAAGTCATTGTGCCATTGTATTCTGTTTTGTTTAGACTTCACCTGGAATACTGTGTCCAATTCTGGGCACCGCAGTTCAAAAGAGAAATTGACAAGCTGGAAGGTGTCCAGAGAAGGGCAACTAAAATGATGAAAGGTCTGGAGACCATGCCCTATGATGAGCGTCTTAAAGAACTGGGTATGTTTAGCCTGCAGAAGAGAAGGTTGAGAGGAGACATGATAGCCATGTATAAATATGTGAAAGGGTGTCATAAGGAAGAGGGAGCCGGCTTGTTTTCTGCTGCCCTGGAAACCAGGAAACTAGGACTAGGATCAATGGGTTCAAATTACAGGAAAAGAGATTCCACCTGAACATGAGGAAGAATTTCCTGACCATAGGAGCTGTTCAGTAGTGGAACTCTCTGCCTCAGTGTGTGGCGGGAGCTTCTTCCTTGGAAACTTTTAAACAGAGGCTGGATGGCCATCTGTCAGGGATACTTTGTGTGTTTACTGCATGGCCAGGTGTTGGACTAGATGGCCCATGTGGTCTCTTCCAACTCTATAATTCTATGGTTCTAAAAATGAAACATGATGTCATGGATATTGTTTTTGTAGAAAGAATGGAACTTCTCTTTGTTCTACTTCCAGTTATGTAGACTATTTGATTTTCATATTGGACATCTAGTGATGCCCACGTGTACAGTCATTTTTAGGGTTGTTGGAAAAATGTCCTTGAAAAGAAAAAAAAACTGTCTGCTTCACAAAATGCCATCAGTCACTTCCTGTTTCATTTCTTGATTCAAGGTCAGATTTTCCTACAGTCTTTGATTTTGCTCCATTTTCTATTTTTGCACCATAGAGACACCATACAACACTGGTTTTAAAGCAATTATACTGGTTGACAATATAAGTTTGGTCTCAGTTGAAGGTGCTGCAACGTTTTAAGTCTTAAACAGATCAGAACCTCAATACTTGAAGGAGCACTTTTCCCAATGTACATATGCCTAAAAAATTAGATCTGTGAAGGGGTACTTCTCTGTGTCCAACCAGGAGGGCTAATACAATATAGAAGGCCTCTCTGTTGTGGCAGCCTGTTCGTGGAAGTCCCAACTTGCACCAATGGTGCTGTCACTGTGACACCAGGTCAAAACACAACTTTTTGTTAAAATGTTCAGAAACATACTGATTCCATTGCATGTATACATGTTCTGTGTCTGCATTATTTAATATTGTTTTAAATCCCCTTGTTTAAAGTGATAAAGGATTCAATATAACTAGTTTTTTAAAACTATTGTCACGCTGTTATATTGTTCCCATTGATTTTATTGTGTGTTGTCCTGATCACATCAGATTTAGGACAGGTCATAAGTATTCTAAGAAATAAATTAAAGTAATTTATTTAAATATAAATATTAAAGGAAAATTGAAATGCTAATCCTCCTCCTCATCAGCACCTCCACATGTTTTCCTGTCACAAATATAGGCAGATTCCTTCACAATATAATCCCTGCCCTCACTCCTAACAAAACAATTGTATCTATTGATAATCATTATTTCTGTGTGAGGGAGCATATGGAGCAATAAATATGAATGTATTTACCTGGTTAAGATAATTGACTGAATCAAATTATTATCTTTTAATGGCTCATTACACTTCCTTCTGTCATCTATGACTCAATGCACACACACCTCATTTCACGGACCTAGATTTCCATTTCTTTTGCAAAAGAAATGTTTGTTCTTGCAAATATTTAAACTCAGAATTCAATTCAATCTGTAATTTCCTTTATTTTATTATTTAATTGTGGTAAATTCAGATTGCTTGTTTAAATGTGGAAGCATAAACTGTGACATAAGACAGCAGGTCTTTCTGTCAATTACTTTTCTTCTTCATAGAATAAAATTGCTTCTATGAATTTAGTAGTTTGAAGTATTTTCAGACATAATATGCCAGAAAAGCTTCCTCTAGCTAAATTTAAGCTGGTCAGAATACTGTTGGCGGCATAGGAATAGCGTTCCCAGAGGCATATGCAGACCCAGAATTACACACACAGAGGCAAATGTAGGCATCTTGGGGTGGAAATGTGTGTTGGGGGTGGAGGCATACATTTCAAATTTATGATCAAAGCTGTTTGAAATTGGGGCTCCTATTTCTCAGACTTATGAAGTTGGATCTATGCTTTGCACTTGTGATGGGAAGGGATCAAGACCAAGATTAGAGATGACATATTCCAATTGCTCAAATCCAGGTGTGTATTTGTCAAATTATAAAACTTATTCTAATTATGCAACTCAGACACATTGATCATTTCATTGCTTCTTCTGTTATGTTTCAACCTGTTTATCATTTCTCATAGTAACAACTGATCTGAAAAAAGCCGTACAGAGTAAGGTTCAAAGTGCTGGATTTGCAAGAAGAAAACCCAAGTTCAAATGCTTGATCATAACTTTTACCATGGCAATCTTGATCCACGCCAGCCTCTAAGCAAACCTATCTTATGGGGTTATTGTGGGAATTAATTAGGAGAGATGAACCTCATAAAGCGGGCATGCACATTCTTTGTTCACTAGAAGAACACCTATAATCATATTAGCTTTTTTATGCAGAAGCACTCTTTCGCCATACCACTATAAATATTTTTAACCATCAGTGTTGGATTTTTTTTCAACTTATGTCAAAATTCTACAGATCATAAAAAAGTCAAGAAGTTCCTGACAATGTTTGACTTTTGATTCTTGGGAGAAATGCAGAAGAAAGTAAGGGCAAGAATCAGTAATCATGGTCTGTTTTTTTTCCAGAGATACAGAATACTAGTAAATATTTTATTATATGTAGAAATATTTTATTATATGTAGAAAGGTTTAACTTTCTTTGCCCTATTTGATGTTTCATTGCAATGTACATGTGAAGTAGCTCATCTATGTTTAAAGGTCTATTCTCCCATTGAATTATTGCTTGTTAATGGTAGTTAAGATAATGATAAATGTTTGTACTTTTTACATTTCCATTCCCTCTCCCTTCACTAACTACATCTTCCCACCCCAAACATGTGAGGCATCTCTGTATGCATCTAATTAAGTAGACTGCAGATAGGAGACATATATGCCAAATAAAACTTACTAGTGTTGGATAGATAAGATTAAATTACACATATTGTTGGGTTTGCTGCAAAGGTCTAACATAGCTGCTACCGTGAAAACTTTGATATTATTTTGTGTAAGAAAAAAAAGTAAAGCAAGTGTGAATCCATCATAATTGATGTGTTTCCCCTGCAATATCACTTTTCCACTTCTTGATAATTACTTACTCCTAGAGGGTTGTATGGCTGGTATTGCCAACACTACTGATGAAGCCTGATCGATGGAATCAAGACTTACCAAAGTCTATTGACATTAGTCACTCCCAAAGGTCCTCTCCAACTGATTACTAATCTGACTCCTTGGTGTACAGAAGACTTCAGGGAGTTGAACCAGAAACGATAACGACTGGGGTGCAGATGGCAGAAAACCTGATTTATATCTAACAAGACATGTTTTACAAGCTGCATCCTTCCTAGAATTGGGGAAACTACAATAAATATGTTAATGTACATGCTGGAAACCTCAAAACTGGACTACTGCAATGTGCATTGGGCTACCTCTGTACAAGTGTTGGGACTTCTATTCATGGAAAACATGGCAGCAGACTGGGTACTGGTGAATCTAGGAACAACTATATTACCCCTCTTTTAAAATCACCCCACTGGCTGCCAATTAGTTTCCAGGCAATTTAGAAAATGCGGGTTGTTACTTTTAAAACCCTGCATTTTTTGTGTCCAGGTTACATGCAGCATCTCCTTCTCCTGAATAATCCACACTATACAGTCAGGTTCTCTGGGGGACATTTGCTTCCATCAGACAGGATTAGGCTGACAAATGTCAGCCAGAGGATTTCCTTCAGCCATTCTCAAATTGTGGAATTACCTTCTAGAAGAAATTCAGCAGCTAGACATGCTGTCTGAGTTGAAAACAGAACTGAAGTAGGCCCATCCAGATGGTTTTTAAATTATGTATTAAAATTATGAATTTGTTTTAGAATGTATCTTGTTCAATTTTAATTGCTTGCTCCTCACCTTGATCCTTACATAGAGGATGAAGAAAAAAAATCTGAAACTGAATCCAAACAAAATGTAAGTGCTTAGTGTCAAGGCTCCTAATTGAGATGTGTCAACTAGTCCTGGATGGGATTGTTATTATTACTGCTGTTGTAGCTACTGTTTTGCTTCCCTTACAGTTCAGATTGTTTAAGTAAATATTATTTATAGTGAATAGTTATACATTCCTTACACACATTTATTTAGATGTCCGAGCTACTTAACCAAGTGTGGACTGTGTGAGTAAGCAGTTCAAATATCCATACTATCCTACCAAGAAAAAAAATGTCATTGCGAGTGAAGGTGGACAGCACTCTTAAAAATACTTTAAAATGGTTTTTCAATCAGATCTTTAGCCACTTCTTCTTTATTTCCAGACTTGCTAAAGGAGTGTCAAACTTAATTAATTCTAGAGTGTAGATATACTCTTGAAGAAAGATTTACTCAGAAGTAAATCCCATTGAAATAAAAACTTCATTTGGAGTACAAAACTAAAGCAATTCAGCTCTATAGGTAAAAGATGCTCTGTCAATAAAAGAAGAAGGTACAATGTCATTATCAATCTTACAAATGGGAACAAGAGACAAGTGCATCGGAATTGTCTATTCTCCACAGTGCTGCCTGGAGAAGAACATGTGTTTTGAACTTCATAAGGATCAACAATTGTGTTAGGCCTGTCAGCCCATAATTGAGAGGCAAACATATTGGAAGGAAGACAGTGTAATCAACCAAATCTTGAACAAACTTGACCAAATGAACCTGCAATATAGTTCATTACACATGCATGCATCAAACATGGGCTTTAGATTAGATAAGCACTCAGAGCAATTTTTATAAACTGTGAACTCCTTTAGTGAAAGCCTCATTAATGTATGGAAGCTGTGAAACTAATCAGCTGTTGGAAGCAGGCTCATTTGGGTTTTTTTTTAAAAAAAAAACATGAACTAATTTGCTCAACTGCAGATACTATTCAGAAAGCCCTTCCCCCTCTCCCCAGCTTTTCCACGCATGGTATACATTTGATTTTGCCAAAATGATAAGAGTATCTGTCCTTGCTTGGGTCATCCTAGGAAAACATGCATATGCTTCTCCCCAAAGATATATCACCAATTCATGCTAAATAAACTACAAACGGCGGTACAACTTTAATATATTGTCTTTCATTCAAAGGAAGGAGAGGGAAAACAAGTGTCTGGCACAAAATGGGAACTAGCTATTGTTCTAGAATGATATGCAGCCATTCTTTGATAAAAGCAGAAAAAGCTGTATGTCTTGTTTTCATGTTTAATTATCCCAGGAAAAATGTATTGACTTGTTCACTGAATTTTTATCTTGTTCTTCAGGCCATTATTCTCTCCCGAAGTATTACAAGGAAGGGAGGGAGGGAGGGAGGGAAGGAGGGAGAGAAGGGATGGGAGGAAGAGTCTTCCATATTGAGAACAAGATACAAAATAAGGAGAATTGGGATGGGGGGAGATGAGGAGGAAGGAGCCTATTTAAAATAAGAAATATACTATAAGCTGACATTAAACTTCAGGAAGATCTTCCACTGACAGTGGTCTTGCTTAGTCATTAGTTAGTGGCTCCCATGGCCAATGGGTGAAGCCAAAATGCTTTTTTTCCACTAAAAGGGTAGCACTCTATAAACTATGTATGCAATGCATCCAAGTAAGAAGTTTAGTATTTTCTTATATAACAGAATACACTTATTTCTTCTATGACATTCATTCTATGTATGTGAAACTGAGAATCCAAAAAATGGAGGTTCAGGAAAATGTCCTCAGTATTTACCCCGCTCTGCTTCAGAAGCAGGAAAATGCACTGTGCCAGCAGCACTGCCAATTTCTCCCTTTTCCCCACTTCCACATAATCAGCTCAAGATGCCAGAATTTCCTCTTCTGCCTATCCCCTGACTCAGAACTGAGAATGGAATGCAGATTCATTCAAAAAGCATATAAAACAAAATTAACACAATTAATTATCCCCAAAGGAAATCCCAATCCCATCTTCTCAGGTCTGCTGCTATCTACTGTTTATCAAGGAACTCATCCCTTCCTTGCCCTGACTGCAGTCAGTGACCATTGTTCCCTTTGAGTGGTCACTGCCCTGTCCAAGAATCCCTTCTTCATGCTGGAGGAAAGGGGCCAGCATGGATACAGATGACAGATTCAAGATTCTTCTTATGGAAGGCTCCCCCCACCACCACCACCACCACACTGTACACCAATCAAAAACATGAAAACAGTAAATGTACTTTGAACCAGTGAAACTTCAGATTGTAATTTCTACCAATCAAAGGAATGTCTGTTATTTAAAAATGTCTATAAAATGTCCATTTCTGTGAGATGTGAAATCTGAGAAATTCCCCTTCCTTGGCCATGAAGCAATAAACCTCTGATTCTGACCGCGATATTTTGAGACAGACCGCGATATTTTGAGACAACAAAACTTTTGCCTTCAATGAGACCTGTATTTGATTCAGTCCCTGGTGTTTAATAAGAACATATCAAGGGACTTAACAAAGATCTACTAAAGGTATTTTCTTTTGGCCTAAGTATAACTTACATATCCCCAAGCTATGACCTAAAAGTTTAAGAAGAAGTGCAGTCTGATGGTTAATTACTCAATTTGTATGATGCAAATACTAGCTGACAGCCATTTGAAAGGGCCAAAAAGGAATTCTAAGTAAATTTGCAGTGGGATTTGTACTTCCTCTGCCACAATGCATTTGGTTTTAGTGCAAAATATGTTGTTATTATTGTGCAGAATGCAATCAGAATACCACTAAACATGTTTTCATTTTGGAACACCGTTGTAAAAGAAAGCCATTTTAGCCCATTCTCTTATTCAAAAGTACCCTTAATCCAAAACACTTCAGGTAACAATGGCTACTAAAGGAAGCTTTGTAAAGCACAAATATGACAAGATTTTTCTTTGTACTATGCAGGAATAGATGCAGAAAATTGCCCTCTTAGAATGGCAGTTTTGCTATGATTAAACAGATCCAAATGGCTTCATTCATCAAAATGATACAAACAGAGAAAATGGAACAATAATGAGAGTTCATAGTAGCAGTTCTAAAGAATGAGAAATAAATATAACAGTGTGCAGTCATTGGTTGACTGCGCACAGCAGCCCCAATAAGCGGGTGCAATTGCACTGAAAATGCTGACCTTTCAAAACAGCTATTAGAAAATCCATAAATCTGTACAACAATAAATACTGCTTAACTTTTTTCAGAATTCAAATATTTTATGAGTCCAAAAAGCCTGTTTGAAATGGAATAACTTATAGAAATTCTTTGGAATTGCATTATGGTGTGCATTAAAGAACACATTCCCACTTAGGTTCTGCTGTGATGTCTATCTGGTGATTCAAATCGCAGTTTTTGAGAGTTAAATAAGAAATGAACCAAATTGGTCATTTCAATACACAACTTTTCAATGGCTCCGTGAACATAAACCCAGATAACCCATCCTTTTAACTACAGAGGTGAAATAAAGCGAGGTTAGCTGCAAAGAAGAAAATGGTCTTACTCAGGCTTTCATAACCAAAAGATATAAACATATGCTAAATGTTTTGACAAGTCCATAGAAAGTCCATCTCAGATTGAATAAATATGTTGGGAAGCTATGGTATTTCTAGCTGTAGTCCTTGGAGTTGGGTAATTCCAGAAATTGTCATCCAAGATATATTTTCCAAACTCTGATTCTTAGCTTTGAAAGTAATAGAAGTGAAAGTAATAGCTTTGAAAGTGAAGCATCAGTGAGGGTAGAAACTGATTTTTCAAAAAAAGTTATTATAGGTTGTGTATCCCTTATCCAAAATGCTCAAAGACAAAAAATGTTTTAGATTTTGAATTGGGGGGGGGGGTGGATTTTGAAATGTCTGTATTTGCATATATCTATATGATGAGGTAACTAGAAGATGGACACAAGTTGAAACATGACATTCGTGTTTCATACACAATTTATAAACAATTTAGGGCTGTGAACAGATCCATTTTTCAAAACAGGTTCTGGCTGATTAGGATCTTTTAGCCAGCCATAATGCCATGGGTGCTGCCACCATTTTTTTTTTGGCCCCAACAAACCATGCAACTGCTGACCACAGCTACTTTCAGTTTCTACAAGTGGAGTGTGAAGAGGAAACCCAAGCCTGTGCTAGGGTTTCCCTGTGTTCTCTGTTCTGTTGAGCCAATCTGAACAGAAGAAAGTCATGACGTGTCTTTTAGGCAAGCTGGGCCTCCAATTGTCTGTTGTGAGCAGGCGTCTGAGAGAGACAGATCATGCTCCAGTCTGCTGGCGATCATAATTCTCAGTGCCGCTTGCAGCTCTATATCACTTGACTTGCTTTTTGACTCAAATAGCAATAAATGTTTACTTTCTATACACTTAAGAAACTGCCACTGATGGTGCCCTTCACACAATGCAAGCTTCAAATGTGGGGTGGAGGTATCTTGCCATTTCTAAAGCCATCATAAAATGAGGAACTAATTTATATATTTTTAAAAGAATGGCTAATGCTCCTTCAGGTGGTGTGGCTCCAACTGAAATAAGTGTTTTAAAAGAGTACCTTAATTCAGCTTCACTGAAGGGGTGCTGAGGGCCAACAATCCTAGAAAGGGTGGTTTCTTACATCTGGTGCCTTAACCCTGGTCATATTGAAGGATATAAGAAAAAAACGATCCCAGAAAGGGTGGTTTCTTAAGTCTGATGTCTTAACCCAGGTCTTATTGAAGGATATAAGGAGAAACAATCCCAGAAAGGGTGGGTTTTTTTTAAGGCTGATGCCCTAAAAACAACAGAAAGGGGAACCTGGGAAGTTCCCCTTTTTCTGCCAAAATGTAACTTTCAGATGCCAGATCGAAAAAAATGGAATTTTGCCCACCTGAATTTGGGAGGCTCCCGAAAAACAGATCAGGAGGTCACTGAAATCAGGCCACTGAAAATGTTACGAGGTTTGGCCGAGTTGCACACTTCTAATACACATACCCTGAAGGTAATTTTATACATAATATTTTAATAGTTTTGTGCATGAAAAAAGTTTGAAAGATCACAAAGCAAAGTTGTCACTATCTCAACCATGCATGAGGACAGTTTTAATCTAGGGCTATTTTATATTTTGGAATTCTGGATAAAAGATATTCAGCCTATAATTACACAATTGTTATTAAATGTTTGTAGGGATTTTTTTTTACAGTATATTAAGTGGCATGTGAGTAATTTTTTAAAAGTCATTATTGAATGTTTTTCAACACTGTCACAAATGAGCTGAACACAAAAATAAAGAGCTGGTTGCATGTATCATCAAGAATATTTAGTGGCATTTAGCAAATTAAAATATTCTCAGGCTAAATACGAACCGGTGCCTATAATTATGCAGCACACCTGTTGATGTCAAGGCAAGTTAGCATTTCCATGGAAACTAGACACAAAATCTTGGCATCTCTTGCCTTCTCTCTCCCCCCTGTCTTTCTCTGTCACATACATACACACATATATGGTATACACAAAAATGTATATATTACACTTCCTCATATGTGTACATTTATATATAGAAAGATTATCAGTCTAATAGCTTAGTCCAATGTTACATAAATGAAAGCAGTTATATGTAAAATATTACATGGGTAATATAGTCCCACTGTGCTACTTATCTGTGACTTGAGTTTGTATTTGGTAAGTGCAACCTAATGAGTGCATCAGTGCAATTAGGCAGTGTGATCACTCTCATGTGCATACATATCCATCCTTAAACATCCTTACAATGAAAACTGTGATGTACACATTTACCAAATAAAATTATGAGCATAGTTTTAAACAGCCACTCCACACAATCTCATCCACAAATGTACTTATATAGACATAAAGAGAAATACACACACTCAAACCTGAAGCTTCCCCCCATGGATTCCACTAGCAACACGGGAAGCGTCCTGTGTTGCAGTGGTGGCAGCATGTGCCAGTTCCATCCTACTTCACCCATGGAGCCCTGCTGGCATTGTTTGATGGGAGCCAGCAGGGTCCGTGGGTGAAGTAAGGCTGCTCCGGTGTATGCTGCAAGAAATCTACTCTTTGTGATTAGGTCCTTAAGTTGTGTTTAAACCTAATTCAGTATAAAACAAAACTCTGAAACAAATCATGAACTTTCTTTCTTATAGAAAATATCACACATTTAGATCATTTTAACAATCTGTTTAGCTGAGTGCTTTGAATGTTTCTATGAGGTTTGAATTCCAGTTTTACCATAGAAACCCACTTAGCAAACTTGAGCATGTCACACTCTCAGCATCAAAGGAAGACAAGGGCAAGAAAACCTTGTGAAAGTTTTATCGGATCACAATAAATTTGAAGTAACTTGAAGGCACACAACAACAAACAACCATATTGAAGGCAGACAGACTTCTTGTTCTGGGATGATCTGATTGTCTCTTAAAAATATACATCTGGGATAATTCTAAGGATAACCACAGAAAGTTTCTAATTATATTCAGAATTATTATTGTTTTTATATATTAATATGATGCTTTTCCTCTATTAAAAAAGACTCAAAGAGGTGAACAGTGTTAAAAGCAATACAATGTGCCATTTAACACCTGAACCATACAAGCACTAAAATAGAATTAAATCTAAGACTATTAAAGAAAAATCATTAAAGCCATTAAAACCATTAAAAACCATAACAATACTATTCCTTCAGAGAAACAATCTTACTGTTATCTAAATACTAGTTAACCATATTAATATCAATGATCAGCTGCACACTTCATGGGCCCCTCTTCGGTTTCAACCAGGCAACATACCCAATAATATCACAGTTCTCCAAAATGAAGTGCAGTATCTACTATTCCTCCTCAGAAGATATTAGACAAAGAAACAAAAAATGGAAGTATTCATTATGAACTGCAAAAGAAGCACAAATATTCAACCACAAAATGCCATCTCTGATTAATACCTTTCCGACATGTCCATTTAGAGCAAAGTTCAAATACATTTTCTGTCATTACTTTTCCAAGTCAGGTGTAGTGACAATGTAGATGCTTTGCAGGTAGCAGGTTCCCCAGTTCAATCCTGGTACCATTCATTTAAAAGATTACATGGTATGTGATGAAAAAGGGCCACTGGAGAAACACTGCCATTCACAATAGAAACATTTTTAAAAGTGACATATAGAAATTTACAAAGGAAAGATAAGTATCATAGTAGACATTCTTGATGGATTGCCTGGACTAGCATAAAGAAGCTAGTTATGTTTCAAGCAGCTTTCTGGAAAAAAGCCTTATATATTTGAAATGAAAACAACTACATAGAAGCCTTTAATTCCCCACAAAATATTTCCTACTGCAGATTGCAAGAAAAACCATATCTTTTGCAAAACAAGCTAGGAAGTTGAACCAACTGAGATGAGTCACAAGGTATTTCAGTGCTACTGCATTTTACCACCAGAAAAATAACACCAACACAGCCTGTCCAAATGTCAGATTTTCACCAAAATACTTTCATTAAACAGAACCCATCATATAAAATATTGTTGTTATCACACTGATATGAGCATAGGAAATTCTCTAATCTCATACCTCAGACCATAGGCTGACAACATTGCCATCGGAGATCATGATTTTGAAAGACAATCAAATCCTGTGCAGAGATTCAGTGTGTGTATCCCCATGTGTTTCTCTGAAGGTGTGGTTGAGTCTACATGCATGAGCACAAGATCTGAAACCATTGTACCCTGAACACATCATGATAAGAAATGAAAATAATGCTTGGGAAGATAGAAGGCAGTAGAAAAAGAGGAAGACTGAATTTTAGATGGATGGATCCAGTCAAGGAAGCTCTGGCCTAAAGCTGATGATAGAGAGACTTGGAGGTCTCTCATTCATAGGATTGTCAAAAGTCAATGTTGACTTGGCAGAAGAACATTCTTTTCTGGAAGTGATTTATAAGGTTTATCAGGTTTTCAAAAGGGTTAATGACATTGCCCCTTCAGAAATCAGTGCATTAAGATATACATTGTCATATAATAAAGCCTAAGGAAAATTTCAGTAACCAGTAGAGGTGTGTATTTTTCTAGTTAGTCCTCATAAGTCATATTAAATTTGTTAAATTCATACTTATGAGGCGATATCCAACATGTGGGCATGGCCTGCACCAAAAACTTAAGAATACTTTTTCATTTGCATTTGCCAATCATACTTCCTATGAGTGAGTTCTACAACCTGAGAGCAGCCACTGAAAAGTCTGTCTCCCAATTCTTTACCAAATGTGCCTGAACCCTATCTCCAAATAAGCTCAGCACCTTGAACAGCACTTGTATTGTTACTTCAATCTGTTACAATGCATTCTAATCTTTCTCTCTGTGTCATTATGTGTTAGAACTCCTGCCCTCTTAACTCAAATCAAACAAAATTGAAAAGATTGAGCCATCAATAAAAATACTATAGCGTTGTTCCATGATCACAAGTACATATACTAGCAGAACCACTTATACCGAACCAATACAAGCAACGCTAAATCAAATAAGGTTTCCGTAAGTTGTGCAATGGCTTGTGGAACAGCTTTGCAACTGGAATCCAAATACTGTATTCCCCCATAGCTGCAGGACTGGTATCTGCAGTTTCATTTATCCACCTTCAAGACAACATCTCCTCTCTACACATTTTCTAGGTCCTCCGGCACAACTCTATGGCATTCTTGGATTGTGGTTCACTACCATCCACAGTTGTGCATATACATATGAAGTATGGGAACATCTCCTCTGCAGATACAGGGGTTGTACTGTACTGGATCTGACACTTGAGCAAATAACATGGTGTGTTCACAAGCTTTGTGCTACTAGAATGACACCATTAGATACAAATCATCAATCTCACCATCACAAAGCATGAACATAATTTGGTTAATTAGCAATTAAAATGCATGGCACCATGAAAACAAATATTACAAAAAAGACAAATTGGTGTTCACTGCTTTCCATTACTGAGTCATGGAGAAAGGAGAAAGCCTTACTTTTGGAAGAGAAGCTCTGGAGCCTGAACTCTGAGTGGTCATTGTCAAGACTGTAGTGATGCCCAAGGCAACTCTGGCTGGAGCAGCATCCATGTTGATCCAGAAAGAAACCCAGGACAAAATGACGATCAGCAGGCTAGGAATGTACATCTGGATTAAATAATATCCCATCTGACGCTCCAAATGAAACTTTACTTCAATGCATGTAAATTTTCCTAGAACATGAAATTGCTTTTATAAATCACTTTTTGTACATTTTAATCTTATTTTATTACGAGCATAAATGAACTGCCCTAGGCACATGGATTTTGAAATGTCTGATATTATTCATTCATTTTAGGCATGTTCCTTTGCCAAGCCCTTAAATATATACTGCACGGATTCTTATATTGGCTTACATCTGCCCTGATGTCCACTGTATTGTATTGTCACTTGAGACTTTTATATCACTTGACACATAACTGACTATAACAACATATTTCCATTTGTCTTCCTGGGCAGGGATTAATACTACAAGCAGTCTCAGGAGGACTTACATTTCTTTTGCAGCAGTTTATTTTTTTCTTTGAAAAATTATTTTTAAAATGATAAACACATTTCTATTCTTGAAAATTCAACTTCAAATACTTGATGAAGGAGATCAGGGCATTTGGCATCATATTTTCAGTGTTATGATTTCAGTATCAAAAAACAAGCTGCTTAAAGAAGGGGGACTGGATGGGGTAAGTGTCCTTGGCCATCATTGCTAATATTGTTGCCAAATTTTCTTATTTATTGTCCAACTCTGGATAAGAATCCCTAATGCTTGGCTTTATTTCAGATTGAACAGCATTTCCACTAAAAGATATTGGGTTTTTTGCTCAGAATTTAGACCAAATTATCTCTCCTGTCTTGATGGCCTGAGAGCAACAATGGCACTGTCCAGGGTAGTGGAGTCACTAGATCTATAGTTCCCATACTTTTGTCCTCTAGGTGTTTGGATTTCAGCTCTCAGAAGCTAGCTTGGCCAACAGGAATCTTGGAAGCTGACGTTAAAAACATCTGGAGGAACAAAGTTTGGGAACCATTCCTTTGCCTACTAGACTATGCATCGGACTGCTAAGGTTCTTAATAGAGATGGCAGTGCCTTGAAAACTATATTTTCCAGGTCCATGTATTTTCAAGATTCTTGATGTGTGCACTGGGCAGAGAAGCACAAAGGGAAAGACATATCTCAGAGAGTTTTTAGTGAGACCATTCTGTTCCAATCAATTTTACTACTGAAATTGGTCATTGAAGCATTGTTTTTGACTACTGCAAGGGTATGCAAGTGCTAGTGGACTGAATCAGCCCTACATAAGGCCCTTGAAGAGCACATATGTTCTTTGTGTTTCTGTGGTGAGATGAAATGCTATCCACTTGAAAGAAGCATACAGGGCATTAAGATAGCCATCTTTCAGGGATGCTTTGATTGTGTATTCCTGAATGACAGAAGGTTGGTCTAGATGGCCCTTGTGATACTTAACAAAACACTAAGATTCTATTGTTCTGATTCTAGGATTCTCCTTAGTACAAGTTCAGGCCTCTTCAGTACTGAATACTGAATCATAAAGACTATTAGTATAATCCTTTGTGTAAATAGGCAGCAGCACTCAAGTGTAAACATTTTTGGCACCATCCTGGCTATATCATTATTTAGCCTTATCTCACCAAGAGGCTATGTCAGGAGTCATGACATGGAGTAACATCAAAATACATACTGGAATGGGGCAAATTCTTTGTACTTGACCCCACAGCAGAAGAGGGGTACATATACATGTGAACAAAAGGGCTTCTGGGATGTTCTCCTTATATCTGTGGAACCTGACTATAAAACAGATTGTGAAAATGGGCTTTCATGTATTTTAAACATCTGCTATATTCACAAAACACTAGGAAATCTAATTTTGCATACATCCTTTTGTCTCATCATCGTCATCACCAAATTGGTTTTAGTCATCATCATACTGGTGCGAAATCACTGGTTCGAAATCAGAATATATTTTCCTCAAAGTTTTCAAAATTTATTAAGGGTACGATTGGTCATTCTGGTTAGCTATGTGGGTACTGGCTCTTTTTTAGGCCTCTAGATCAAGCATGAGCAAACTTCGGCCCTCCAGGTGTTTTGGACTTCAAGTCCCACTGGTTGTAAGGAATTGTGTGAGTTGAAGTCCAAAATATTTGGAAGGCTGAAGTTTGCCCATGCCTGCTCTAGAGGTTTTTTCTTTCTTTCCTAAAACGGAAGATTATTTTAATGAAAGCACTGGGGAGAACTAAATAAATTTCAGCCCCAACAAATGTTGAGAGAATGGGTAAGAGGCATGGGCACAGAGGCATTGAGACCACATGTAACCTCTAGACCACCTCTGCAAAAACTGAATTCCTAATGCTTGGTTTAATTTCAGATTGAATGGCAATCTGGTAAACAAAGATCTCATGCATCTAATGGGACAGAGACAAAAGTTTCCACAGTAGTAATTTATTGGTCTTTAAGGAGTCAAATAAATGACATGTTATATTTATGTTTTCTGGCCACAATTCAGCACAGCATCTGACACACTTAAGTATCTTGTTTTAACTCCTTTACACAGTTCATTCAAAGAGTAAAAATGCTCACCAGTATTGTAGTGTTTTGTGCAATAGCCAAGTTCCTTCTCTTCTTTCAAAATAAACTGTGGTAGAGTCAAGCCTTCCGCTACTTGCACGGGACCGTCACTCATCCACTCAAATATCAGGTCGTTCATTGTGTAGCCAACTAGAATAAACAAATCATATTTGATTAGATAATAATGAAGTGCTACAGACACGGTGGCCAAGAATGAGAAATCATGACAGTAGCAGCTTTCTTTGTTTTGAGTGGGAAGACATCAATGATAGAGGAAATAAATTAACACACAAACAGTGCTATAGTCATTATCTTTGTCACAATGAATTACATGACATCACTGAATGTGGGAAATTCTGGTGATAACTATACAGATACTCTTTATCAGTGCCAATCCAAAACATTTTGCTCCGTGAAGATTATGCATAATACCTGAAGCCAATCATGTTATTTTTAGTGTGTGTGCATGTGCATGTCTGTATGTACCTTAGAGTCACCTTTCAACTTGTGGCAACCTATGAATTTCATAGGCAAGGAATACTTCGAAATGGTTTACCAGTTACTTCCTCTGAAATATAATATACAACATCTGGTATTTCTTGGTGATCTCCAATCCAAATACTGTCTTGCTCCAAAGATCAGGGAAATCAGTTTAACTATTTGTTGCTTTTTCATAACACTCCAAAACTTCAGTCCTAATCATATCAGATGAGAGATCCTGTTCTGTCTATGATAAAACCTATTTTTTAGTAAAGAAGGAAGAAATATGCTATAAAGCTGCAATTTTCTTTGCCATTAGTTAGAAATAAGACGCATTGAATGCAGAGAAACTTATTTTTTCTATGTAAATATGTATTTTATTTATTTTTCTTTGTATGGGATCTGTAAACCACTACTCACAAAAGTGTATAAAATAATTTAAAACAGACATGTAGAAAATTACAATGTTAAAAAAAATCAGTAAAGCTGTGGATGGTATATGATTTTCAGCCAGGAAATATTTATCTAAAAAGAAAAGTCTTTAGTAAACAAACATCAAAGACAGAAAAATCAAGGTGATAGATAGTATATGAAAGACCAAACATTCTACTTTTGGAGATTTCCAGACTAATCTATGGTTGGATCATCAGAGGTGTCTCTGCAAAAGACCTTATTGATCAGGCAGGTTGATGGTAGAAGTAGAAGTAGAAGCTGTGTTCATTTTATTAATCACAAATAAAATGAGCATTAATCTAGAGTTACTACTGCTTTGGTTTTCCAAATGCAAATCAACTATTGGGCCGGGAATATGGATTTCCAAATCTTGATTTGGATTCATAGTCCTGGAATGGATCAGGTATGGATTGGATCAGGTATGAATCAATTCATACTGAACCAGGTCTGGATCTAAATTGCCAAATTGGCCTCCAAAATGAATGAGGAGACTCTTTACAAAGCCTTAAGTAATTATCCCTGGGGTATTGCAAATTATCCCTTAAGAATTCAACAGAGGCAGGTAAGCATATAGAATTTCTCTGGTCAGAGATGATGGAATGCAATATCTTGTTAGGCTTTTCAATCAACTTAATATCTGAGACTGCAAAACAAGACAGAATTTGTGACTGACAATCTGAAATAACACAACTGGACATATGAGCATATAAAACTGCCTTTTAGTGAGTCAGATCTTTGGTCAGTCAAACCCAGTACTATCTATTCTGAATGACATGAGCTATATATTGTTTCAGGGGCAAACTTAAAATGCATGTTTGAATATGGCTGTTTTTTCCATTTCTGTTTTCTACCATTGACAACTTACTTCCTGAAGCAAAGAGCAACTGAGCATCTTTTTGGTAGAAAGTCAAGAAATCATTATCATCAATATGTCTACTTCCACTTCTTACTTCAGCTACTATTATTGGATAAAATGAGGAACTTCTACCAGGGATAGTTTTCCAATTTATTTTTTTTATTTTTTTTTGGGGGGGGGGGGTAAATTCCATGCCAAATTGGTATCTAAATTAAGTAAGCAAGGAAATTCACAGATTCAACCAGCCACAGCTTGAACATAACCACAATGAATAAATAAAATTCAAAAACCAAACTTTGTTTTCCATTTGCATATAATGGGACTTAGGCATTAATGGATTTTGGTATCCACAGGAGCCCTGGAACCAAACTTCAACAGATACCATGGATCCACTGTACTGGGAAAAGGAAGTATGGGATTTGAAATATTTGTCTCACTCTAGGTAATATCCTTTGATGATCAAGAATAAGAACATTTAGTACTGTAGTTAAAAATATCTGTTTTGTTGAGGCTAGTTCATTAAAAAGTGTGGAAGAGAGTTTAAACTCCATTAAATTGGCTCTTTCTTTAAAGGGAAGAAATAGCCGCCATTAGAATAGGATTGCTGTATCAGCACTTAAGGCACAAATCATGCATGTCAGCAGCAGAATGTCACAAAATATGACATTATGGTAGCATAAAAGTCTGATTTACAGTTGGCATCACCACTGGTCACAATGTTCATGGCTGATGTATATTTTTATGTGGAAAAAAGAGATGAAGAAACAGCATCTGATTACTTACAGCTTTCTAGTTGCATTGTACATGTTTGTACATCCATGGGGAAATTCTTCAGATCCATAGGACAGGATAAGGTTAATGTTAGCCTATAAGGGAATGTAAAGAGATTTCACCACATTTAATTTAACACGGAATTATAGGCAAAATGATTTTTAAGGCCATTGTTAAATGAAAACAAATCAAAGCCTTCTGATAGTCAATGAAATAAGATCAGTATGCCAGATATTAACCATTTAGGAGAGATCCTCCAAATACCATGGAACACTGCAAAATCATTAACAACAACAACAACAACAACAACAACAACTTTATTCTTACATCTCGCCCCATCTCTCCAACAACATAAGATGCATTCAATTACAATGAATTAATACATAAAAACATATAAAAATCATAAAAGCATAAACTCAACAACAACCATAACCAATAGCTGGGCTCAATGGGCATGTTCAAAAATTGGAAGCAAGGCAATAAATTATACATGTGCAATATATTGGAAGGTCACTAATAAGATGGGCCAATAATAAAGTGGGGTGGCTGGGTATAGGTGGATGTAAAAGGACTCCATCAAATCATTCCTTCCTTTCAAAGTATTCCCTGATCTGGAAAATTAAATAAAAGATTGTTTTCTATCATGAAATGGCACACAAACAAGTACTGTAGTGTTCTCATATACAGTCACTTGAAATGAAAGGCTAAAAACAGCTTTACAATGTCCAGACAGGGATACACATACACACAAAATCTACCATAATCAAAAAGTAAAACAGGGAAGAGGTGACCTAATACAAATTTGATTTTTCATATTAGATTGGATCAATAGAGGAGTCAATCCACTTCAGATTGAATTCAAACCAAGACTGCCTTTTAAAATTATGTCCTGAAACTATCCATATTGGATATAACCTTTACATCATAACATTTCAGAGGAATGTGATGCGTTATTCATACTCTAGCATCTTTAAAAGAAAAGGCTTTCATATCAGAACATATCAGATATTTTAAATTAATATAAAGACTAACAGAACAATATGATTGATGCTAGGTCAGGAATAACTCCTGGTTTGTTTCATGGTGCTTACTCTTTCTGGAAGAGAAAAATCCTGCACACCCTGGATTGGAACCAGGCTAAAGCTGAATCTACACTGCCAAATAATGCAATTTGAACATATACCCTTGTTTTGTCCCTGGCTTCAAATGGTGCATCTCAGCGGTCGAGGGAAAAACAACAACATAATTGATCTGGCAGGCCTGACATCTGCCCATCCTCATGTTAGAAATATAAAATTCGGTCCTCCTGAGTCCTGGCATTCACCATGCTACCCTTCTCAACTCAAACACATGGAGGAAAGTTCAGAAGCCTGCAGCCTCCAAAGAACCAATTCTTGTCTGACAGATAAATCCACTCAGATCAGTTATGCATGAGAGGAAACATTTACACATTAATGGCAAGGAATTCACAGTATTAATGAAACTAGATGATTGATAAACTCAGATTCATTTTCAAATCCACTTCCCCATGGATTGTTCTTTTTTAGTCCTTATAGTTTTTGCCTTCTTCTACAAAGCCACTTCTTCTAAAAGGGACTCTGTTCATATAGCTCTGTGTTTTACTGACTTTCCTCCAACACCAGTTTAATAGTTTCCTTCTAAACAAATGCCACTGGGGGAAGGGTAAGCTATAAACATCAGAGGAAGATGAAGTGAAATTGAATCTGTGAGTTCAGGGTGATGACTTAAGCCATTGATTTTTCTAGCCACAAAATGAAATTGATATTTCAGAACCGAGCAGCTAGGTGCTAAGGAAATGGATAACATGCCAGTTTAGACAAGTAAAGTCTTTGTTGTGCGTAAAATAAAAACACCCAATGTGTAAGTGTCTGAAAATACGGATAAAAAGTTGGTAAAAAAGATTCCACCCTTTTATCTGGTTCACAAACCCACAAAGTCCAAAAACATTAATAGAAAATGTAGTATTCATGTAGAGAAATTGTAACATATTTTAGAATTCAAATATCTTTCTTAGGAAGAGAGCATATACAAAGGCCAAGGTAGCGGTTGCTTGGATGCCACCTCATGAGACCCACCATTTAATAAGGAAGATCCCTTTTTTCCTGCATACGAGGTTCATTTCACTCTAGTGAGGATTCTACTTTATTAAACTTCAACAAGTCAGGTATTGTCTATGTCCAGTGCAAAATGAAGTTCAGGAATTTTCCCTGAATTATAGTGAGAACACAATGCCTCAAAAATAGTGATGTTGCTCAGAACATCTCCTTACATCCAGCAGCTTCATTTCATTTTTCATAGTCCCTAATGGGACAGTGAAAAAAAAAGGAATGCAATGGTTTCCTTTCAAAGCCAATAGAGAAATACAGTATAACAAGTCACTGCCTGTTGGATCTGAAATGCCAAGGAATGTATTTTTTTTAAAAAAAATCCTTTGGCCATTGAATGACACACTACCCATTTCCCACAAATTAGATATAAGGCATTTCCATGTTTTGCTGTTATTGTTATATTTGTTTTAGAATCTTTGCTTCTCTCAGGACAAAAACCCACCTATATTGACACTGAACATTGTCTGTTCTTTATGGTAGATACCAATGTTCTTACATCGGTATAGATACATGAAATCTGCCCTGCTGTGTGGCACAAAAGTATCCAAGAAAACCCAAGAGAAATTAGGAGATCTATGTATGTGCTGGTATTCCATGGAAGCCACTGTGACCATCAAGTCATCACTGACATATATCCTCCCATTAACTGTGCACAACAGAATTCAAACAACTTTAAAATCATGAAGGACTGTTGCTCCGAGCACTCTGAGCCCAATCATATGGCATGTTCCAAGACCAACTATTTCCACATACAAATTCTGGCTTTTCTTCGTGTGAAAGATATCAATGTATTATGATGGGAGACTATAGACTTATTATTTGTATGGGTAGGGTAGCTTTGGCTAAATTGACAGAGGAGTCAAATGATTAGCTGCAACACAAAAGTCATGGCACTTAATCTACTCTCACCATAGCTACCACTGTGTTTTCCATAGCTTTCTAATGTGTGGAAGGGTTGCCTGTAAGGAACTCTAAAGTATATTTTCAGAGGCTCCCATTCAGTTTAGAACTCTCGTGAATCAAGGTCTGGGACACAATGCACAGGGAGTCTTCACTGAAAACATGGTCCAGCTGCCCCTTTCAGCATGGATTGCTTTGGGAGATCATGCAATGATACACGAAAACCCCAATGGCACTCTGTCTCTGTGTGAACTTTCCTAAAAGGATTAACTCAGTAGTCTGACCACTAAAAGAATAATGTTTTGTTATGGATTGTAACAAGACTCTACTTTTTCACTGGTTTCTTTTAGTTACACCAATGTAATTTCAGCAATAAGCTTACAAAGAAACTATTTGGAGTATGTGTGTGGGGAGATAAATAGGCAAGTAGATAGATGGATAGAATAGAGAGAGAGAAGAAATACATGATAGATAAATGACAGAGACAGATAACCAGTTAGTTACATTTTTATAATTAAAACTATGGCACTCCTCTTCGTGTACCCATTGTTTTGCTGAAGTTTTTTAAACAGAGGCTAGATGGCCATCTGTTGGGAGAACTTCCATTGAGTATTCCTGAATAGCAGAATGGAGTTGGGACTGGGTGGTCCTTGTGGTCTCTTCCAGCTCTAGGATTCTATGATATGTCCCTCAGTTAGTAAGTGCCTTTGAACTATCTACCTGCAATAAACAGGAATAACCATCCCTTTAGGTAGAATGAGGCCCCCAGCTCATGCAGCAGAAGCTGGTGGGTAGTAGTAAAAGCCTTAATAACATTCATCCTGGTAGCCAATTGGTTCCTCTTATGCTGAAGTGGTTCTTCTTGTGCCACACTGCATGTCCTACATCCTCTAGAGCAGTGGTTCTCAACCTGTATGTCCCCAGATGTTTTGGCCTTCAACTCCCAGAAATTCTAACAGCTGGTAAACTGGCTGATTTTTCTGGGAGTTGTAGGCCAAAACACCTGGGGACCCACAGGTTGAAAACCACTGCTCTAGAGTTTACATTAATCTGTGACTAATCTACACCTGTCCTGTCACCAGTATTGAAGTAACATTTACCAATTGGTCCAATTCACCTGTCTAAATGCAGTGGCTTCACTAGGGTTGGTGTCTTTTCTGCTTATTTTCATACATTTTGCCCATTACCAGCTTTGTAGCTTTTCTCAAGTTTTCCTTGAAGTGGTAGCACAAAAGTGACACCATAACTTTAAAGAAAGGAAAGGAAACATTTTTGGACTGCAGAGTAGGGCAGTGCTTTTGCTGCCCCTCTTCCGGAAATGCATTTCTTCTGTTTGTTTAATCTAATGACACTCATTTACAAATCAGACCCTTGGGCACGTTTGTGTTTTGAACTCTACCCCTGTGCTAGTCCTCTAATGCCAAAAGGAATGTTTCAAATTGTTCAGGGATCGCCATAACTCACTACCAGCTCATGCCAGATGCATCCACTGCCTCCTAGACTCTTGTGTACACAGATGTGTACCTTGGCCAACATCCAGAAAGCATTCTCAAAAATCCTATTAGTGCTGATTTCCATAAGACACCGTCTGCCAGTTTTTAAAAAACCTTTCCAGCCAAGAATAGTGCTCTCTGCACACAAAATTATAGACAGCCTCTGCCAACATTTCTCCCATTTTTAATTAAATATGGCATGCTCTTTTTTTGACAGACAAAATGATACACAGAGCTGGAATGGATTTAAAGCAGAGGTATTTGAGCTTAGGAGAAAGCTATTATTTTTCAATATTTTCACTGTTTTAAATCTTTACTAAATATATTTACACGTTAGTAAAGTTTATATATTGCTTAGCAAAAGATTTGCTTTTTTCTGTGTTTACAATAAAACAAGGATGGATTACACACACACACACACACACACACACACACCTATATATGTTGTGTTTGTACTATCTGCTTTTGATAAGGCCAACTGGCTAATCAATAAAATTGTTGTTGTTGTTGTTACACACACACATATAAAATACCCATTTCATCACATAAGTATATGAGAGAGAAAGAGAGAGATTTAAAAATAGAATTTAATAGTTCAGTTAATAAGGAAAACATTTCAGCTGCTACCCTTCGCCTCCTGATTCAGCTATTTCAAGGTTCTAGAAATAACTGTGGAATTGAAATAACTGGACTATTAAGTTCTATTTGTTAATCCTTCCTTCCTACTGACCTATCTAATTTAGTGATTAATTGCATCCTATCACGAAGCATAACAAACTTATGAAAAGTGCTATTTCTTTGCTCTCATATCATACATCTATATTTATCTTGATCTATATTCATATAGATTATAGGTTATGTGTATGTGTTTGGTTGTGTACAAGAGAGAGAGAGAGAGAGAGAGAGAGAGAGAGAGAGAGAGAGAGAGAGAGAGAGAGCAGTTTACCCAATCAAGCAATCAAACTTGGAAAACATAGGATAAAAGAGAGGGTATGGAATGCCCTGCTAATAGCTCCAGGTGCAAGGTATTCTGATGGTCAGGGGAAATTAAACTAATGTCTGTGGCCAAAGGAATGGTTAAAATTTAGAAAAGGTTGGGTTTATGCTCCTTTTTTTCTGGTCCAAAGCAGAGTGCTGAATGATGAATTAATACATAGAAGAGGTCATGAGAGATCCCCTTTGGGGAGATAAAGCAGGGGAGATAAATATAATAATAACAATAAATCATAATATTATAGGTGAAAGTTAATGGTTTCTCCCTGACATTAAGTCTAGTCGTGTTTGACTCTGGGGGTTGGTGCTCATCTCCATTTAGCCATGTTTAAATATTTGAAAAGATGTCATATTTAAAATTGAGCCAGCTTCTTTTTTTGAAGTTCCAGAGACAAAGACATGGAGTATTGGATTTAAACTATAAGAAAAGAGACCCCCACCTAAAGAGCTAGTGAGAGCAGAGTGTGTTGGAGTCTCCTTCTCTTGAATTTTTTAAATAGAGGCTGGATCTGTTGAGGATATTTTCACTGTGCATAGCAGAATGGGATTGGACTGGATAGCCCTAGTGGTCTCCTCCAACTCTATGATGCTAGGTAAACTCCATTGAGTTAATGGGTCTACTGTAATTGGGGCTAACCAACAGAATTTTCTAACCGATATTTAGGCGCAACTGCTCACACTTTTTTCTAGCAGATATGATCACTGGTCATGCTGTCTGGGGGATTCTGTGAGCTACAGTTCAGAAGAGAAGCTTTTTCATTCTGTAAGAAAATTTGAATATATAGATTTTTGAAGAAGTATTCACTGCAGTCTGACTTTTCCACATTTGTTTGTCTAAGAAACTGGAATTAAAATAGGCTTACCAATTGATATAGAAAAGCTGCTCAACACTTTCATAGTTTGAAGAATGTGTGAGCTGAATCTCATCAGAAGCATAGTATTTAAAAATGGGTGAAAAACTGAGCTATTTCATCGGTCAGGGCTTGTTTACACATGTAAATCATCACTTGATGGTGCAGTATGCAGTACAGAAAGCAGGTGATGTGTATGGGCACATGCATAGCATTTCTGTGACATCTAGCAAAACACCTGAATCCTGTTGCGGCATTCTCCATCAATTAGCATTTTCTGTATTTTCTTATTGAGTCTGCTTTCATTATTCTGGGAGGCTATTTCAAGCCTCGGTGGAAAGCTTTACATTTTAAAAAAGTCATTCCAAAGAACAAGGAATTTCATACCATTTTGCCTGAGGATAATTGAATCATTTTTCTTGTGCTGGGCTTTAAAAGAGAAAGAAAGGAGAAGAAAAGTTTCCCCAGGGAAAGCAAGATCTGATGTTGGCTTCTGAAAAACTAGGCAACCTGTCAATGTCACCGTCAGGGCATAACCAATGTCACTGTAAGATGGGAGGGAGAAATGCAGGCAACAAAACTTGGCTGTTGTCAGAGCAATAATGAATTTTTGTGGTCGTGATTGTGACCTCCGCCCTCTCACTTTGCTAATCTTTCCCATGATAAGGCAATGTTACTAGGGAAATCAAAATCCTCTTAAATCCTAACATTAGATTATAGAATAGCATTAAAGTCATCAAAGCCAAGTTGCATGCACACGCAGGAACAGACCTGAATACAATATCGCAGCTCTGAGGAACAGCCACTATAATTTTGAACACTTCATGTAGTGCAGGCTAGGCATCAAAGATTTAAGGTTAAGGGCCAAGCATACACTGGGATGTAAAGGAGTTTCCTAGCAAACTCACTGGTATGAATGAGAACTGTGCAAGCATTAATTAGGCTTAAATGTCCCAGTTGAATCTGCCTATTTGGAGCAGCTAAAGCAAACGTTACATTCATACACCTGCATGAGCCTCATCTGCCCAATTTTGTATCCCCCTTTCTCTCTACCCTCCCAATGCATTGCTGCATCTTCTAATCAACCAATTGTAACTAGATATATAGCTGAGTTGCACTCTTGGGAACTCCCAAGAAAGCAAGGTGAATTCTGTGTCTTGTTTTAAAGAAACATGGTTGGGTTTTTCTGCCACATTGCCCAAGCATGGTGGCTTCGTGATATACAGTAGAGTTTCACTTATCCAACACTCGCTTATCCAACGTTCTGGATTATCCAACGCATTTTCGTAGTCGATTTTTTAAATAAATCGTGATATTTTGGTGCTAAATTCGTAAATACAGTAATTACTATATAGCATTATTTCATATTGAACTACTTTTTCTGTCAAATTTGTTGTATAACATGATGTTTTGGTGCTTAATTTGTAAAATAACAACCTAATTTGATGTTTAATAGGCTTTTCCTTAATCCCTCCTTATTATCCAACATATGTGCTTATCCAACGTTCTGCTGGCCCATTTATGTTGGATAAGTGAGACTCTACTGTATTTGTTTGCCAATACAGCAGCAACAAGATGAGCTGAGTATGGAAAATGTTATGGATTGGGAAAACAATGCACTTCCTACCCACTCTTACAGTTTCTTCACTTCTTGATGAAAAAAATTATAAACTGATACCATTTTCTTTTGGATTGTTTTAGTGCTATTGGGAATCTAAGTGGGTCCTTCCACACAGCCCTATATCCCAGAATATCAAGGCAGAAAATCCCACATTATCAGAGTGTGGGCTCAGATAACCCAGTTCAAAGCAAATATTCTACCTAGATATTCTGGAATATAGGGCTGTGTGAAGGCCCGTAGCCAGGATTTTGATTCGGGGGGGGGGGGGGGGCTGAATCTGAGTGAGAGAGGATCTACCCTAGCAAACCTTTTGTATTGTTATCCCAATACCCCTATGCATATGGGGTATATTGAGCATGGTGATCAGATCATGATATGAATAAACATAACAGTTTCAATAATAAATATAAGGTCTTTTCGCGGACTACCCTGAGAATTTCGGGGGGGTGAAGCCCCTCAAGACCCCCTCCCCTGGGCTACATGCCTGTGTGGAAGGGCCCAATGAAGAAGAAACATGCAGCTGTACTATAGTTATCACTAATATTTTTCCTTGTGGACCTTGGGTACATTGCATTATATGCCACTATGCATTTATATAAGAACATAAGAAGAGCCTTGCTGTATCACACAAAAAGTCCATCTAGTCAAATATCAGTATCCTGTTTCATTCAAATGTTTTTGAGAGCCCTTCCACACTGCCCTATATTCCAGAATATCAAGGCAGAAAATCCCACAATATCTGCTTTGAACTGGGTTATCTGAATCCACACTGCCACATATTCCAGTTAAAAAGTAGATAATGTGGGGTTTTATTCAGCTGTGTGGAAGGGGCCTGAGAAATATGCAAGCAAATGAGGCCATCATTTAGATAAAAGGCCTGGTAATAATGGTCACTAGAAAATAATTCCTCCATGAAGCTGGAAGATTGTGAGGGAAATATGTGAGGTGTGAAGGAATCATATCCCTCCAGGAAAGAGATATTTAACAGATGGAAGCGAGACACTGAGTGGAAGACTGACAAAAATAAGTGGTGTAACTCCCAAGCAATTGCCATAGGTACAGAATACCACATTACCTTTGTTAAAAGAGAGATCAGTTTGACCTTGTACATAATACAGATTAAGTCTCTGTTATTTGAAATGCTTGAGACTAGAAGTGTTTTGGATTTGTTTTAATTTTTTCAAGATTTTGGAATACCTGTATTTGCATATATGTACATTGCTTCAAGATAGGACCCAAGTCTAAAAAAAAAGACCCACATGTTTTATATACATTTTATGCACATTATCTAAAGGTAATTATTTTAACAATTTTGAACTTGAAATGAGGTTTGTGTTTATTGAACCTTCAGAAAACAAAGTTTCCTCAACTACCCATGTGGATGATTTTGGAATATTTTGTATTTTGAAATTCCTGGTAAGGGTGCTGATCCTTTATGCTCATATTCCTGTATTACAGTTTATTCTTCACTCTATTTACATTTAAGTGGCTGCATTAGGTCAATTTGTTTACTCTGTAAACAAAGAGTTTTACTTTTTAAATATATTAACATTGTGATTATTTGTAATTATTACCATTACTGTTTTTGAATTTAATGGGAACAAACATTTGGAAAAGGTGAATACAAATAAACACATAATGACGGTGACGATGTTGTCAGATGATGACAAATTTATCCAATTTTTAAATAAAAGGGCTTTAAAAAACAGCTGCTGATAATGCTTGAAGCAGAACAGAAGGTGTCAAAAGTTTCCATCCAAACTCTGTAACAGACAGAAGAAACATCTGTAGTTTTAAAATGGGAATTATATGCCAGCTTTAAAAAAAATCCTTTTACGAAAGCTTACGATGCAGCCAAAGGATAATTATGCACTGTGTGTAGAAATTCTTTATTTTGCCCATCTTTAATTTTCTACTAATCAGTTTCAGTAGTCAACACTACATGTTGACCATCCAAGAATGCCTCTGGAAAAATGTATCATTCAGATTTCCAGGAGACTAGGAGTGGGAGGGAGAAAGAAAGGGAACGGTAAGAAGAGTAGAAGGATGCTCTGGCTCCAGTACTGAGTTCATGAAGGTCTGAAAAAAAGAAAAGAAAAAACAAAAGAGCCTTATGGGAAAAGCAAGGCTCTACTTCTCCTTTCCTCTTCTTCCTAAGTGTAAATCTTTCCTGAGTATAAATATTTGTGTGCTTTGAACTCTGTTTGCAGCAATTGAAATAAGCCAGGGATGAAGAAGGAAAGTGAGAGAAGGAGGAAGAAGTGGGACATTTTAAAATCATCCTAGTATGTGGAGTGGCAGAGGATTTACCAAGGTTGTCCCTCAGTGGTGTCACTAGAGGGCAAAAGGGTGCGAACCATTAGCATTTTAAAGACAAAAATGATTGTTTTCTGTGCAATGTTTCAGCAGAAATGCATTTGTTATAACCACAAAAATATTTTTCAAAGCCCAGATTGTATCAATTTTACTGTATCAATATACTCACAAGGCTAAAATCCACGCTCAATTTACTTTTTGAATTCTCTGATGTTCCATCATTGTTATCCAATTACCATGGTTCTCCAAATTACATGGTTTTATCAGTTGTTTTCATTGCTGCTGGGTTTTTTTTTTTTACAGTTGCTGTTTCTGTCAATTTTACAATGTCTTGTACACTAGTACAAAACATTACTAAGAATTCTATATAGTTTGGTACAGGAGGAAATCTATAGGGAGACACCAGAACCGGCCCGAGGTCATTTCAAAACATACGCTAAAAAAAAATTTCCGCCCCCCCCCCCGCGGTGCGGGAGGCGTGGCCACGCAACGCGGGAGGCATGGCCAGACCTGGCCCCGCCTCCCGCATCGTGAGACCACGCCCCTGTGTCGCACGGCCACGCCTCTCGCGCCACGGGCGGCGCAGGAGGCGGGGCCAGGGCACGTGATGCGGGAGGCGGGGCCACATCTGGCCCCGCCTCCTGCACCACGCACCCTGGCCCAGCCAGCCTGGGCCAGCCAAGCTGCGGCGGGAGTCTCTCCAGGCCACAGCAAAGGCTTTGCTGCGGCCTGGAAGGCCTCTGCCACAGCCTGGCTGCCCCAGGGTGGCTTGGCCAGGGTGCGTGGCATGGAAGGCAGGGCCAAACTTGGCCCCGCCTCCCGCGCTGCACTCCTTGGCCCCGCCTCTCGCGCTGTGCAGGGGGGCGTGGCCAGGGAGTGCAGCGTGGGAGGCGGGGCCAGGGCGCCGACCACGCCCCCGCTTTGGGCGCCATGTTGCAGGGGCACTATCGAGCCCCACGGGAGGCGGGGCCAGATGTGGCCCCACCTCCCGTGGGGCTTGATAGCGCCCCTGCAATATGGCGCCCAACGCAGGGGCATGGTCGGCGTCCCATGTTGGGCCGGGCCTGGGTGACACCATGAGATATTGCATGGGCTAACATCAACCCTAGTGGCATTACTGCTGCCCCAGCTACACTGGGAAAAGTTGGAGGATAGATCCATGTAATGTAATGTCTTGGGGTGTTTTAATGTCCACTAAGAAGATTCCCCTGCAAACATCCAGCGCACTTTCCTGCTCTATCCTACCTCATTCAGAGCACCGAATAAAGCCAGGTCTCCGAAAAAACAATTCGATGGCCATGGATGGTGCCAATGTTTATGCCTTATGATGCTTATGCATGTAAGATGCATTTATGCTCACTTGAACACGACTGGGAATTGATATGCCTTTAATTCAACACAAAATATGATTTATGCTTGTCTTATGACAATTACCTTTAATTCAGGCTTCTGAATTTTACAAAAAAAGTTGTAATTTTAAAATATATTTTTATTTACTACATATATAAACAACAGCAATAACAATAATCATGATACATACAATTGTTTATTTTCTACCTAAACATGTACTTCAGGTTAAGTCATATTTCTTCCCTTTTCCCCCTTCCCTTTTTCAAATCATGTAATCATAAACCTTATCCCTGTCAATCAACATAGATGTAAGTTGTCTTCCAAATAGTTGCATGTTGTTCATATATTAATGTTAACCTTCAGTAATCATTTTTCCAAAATTGTTGTTGATCCAGAGGAAGTTTAAGATTGTTAAATACTACAGACAACAAAATACTTCCATGTGATTTCCAAAGTATCTTCTTTTATTGTTTCACTTGCTATTCTCACTTCATCTCTTGTTTTATGCTGTTTAACTTTTTACTTTTGTACTAAGGGTTTTTCTAGTTTCCATTATTTAACTATCTCTAGTCTTGACAATGAAATCGATAAAGTCCTTTTTCATTTTCACTTTTAAAGACAGGAATTAGTATTAATGCCCCTCTGAAGTGAACTTTTTGACCTAACGTTTGGGTTGTCAATCCTAATACATCCTCCAAATACATTCGGACTCCATCCCATAGAGGCTTCTCTCTGTTGTCTTCTCTCCATTTCTCTGCACTGCTGAAACAGAATCCCATGAAGGCCACCACATGGCGCAAGGCCACTTCAGCTGGTTGCCCGTGAGATTCCATTGTGGCAACACAGGGAAATGGAGGGAAGGCTGCGTTTCCAGGAATCGGGAGCAACCCGACTCTAACTGACAGAAGTCGAAGACAAGCAAGGAAAGATGAGAAGCAGACATGCAATGGCTGCCATCCCTGGAGATGGAAAGGCACGAACCTTGACGGTAGGGAATGAAAGAAGATGGTTCCCTTGGCTTTCCCCTACTTTCTCCACTATTTTATTGCAGCACCTCCAATAAGATTAATAATTATTGTTCAGTACTTCACTATTAATCTTATAAAGTTTAAGTGGATAATATTTTAACATATCCTAAACAGATATTGATTTATAGGGTGGCATCATCCAAACTGAAGCAAATTATTTCCCTATCTGACTTGCATATCTCATTCCTATAGATTCACCACATTTTGTCATGCAATATTTGAGATAGTTTTGAAACTTGATGTGTATTTGTGCTACTATAATAATAGGATTTAAACAGATGTAGAGCTCTTTAAGGGGGCATCTGTTGTGTTTAATTTTACCTAAAATTTGTTTGTTTTAATTGCTGACTATTTTTTGCTTTTTTTCAAATTGTATAAATTTACACATAAATCCTTTCTTCTGTATATAGCTTTCTCTTCCCACCCCTCATATGAATTATATTTCTCTTTCGGTTTAAATAATATTCTAAGAAAGGACATAAGTGATTATGATAATTTTTAAAATACCTGAGCCATATAATAAACACCCCCTAGGTGAAAGACTGGCTGTTATATCCTATAAGGGTTTTTTTTAAAAAAAACCTTTTAGTTGAAACTATTCCTCCCTGGCAGTGTTTTGGTAACATCTTTCTTTCTATTTGATTCCAAGCTATTGAGTTATTGGCTTTTACAAATTTGTCCATTTGAACCAATTGGAAGGTATCATAACATAGTTCTAAATTCAGTGAAGCTAAACCTTTGATGGTTATGGATGGTGCCAGGGTTCATGCTTCATGCTGATTATCCATGAAAGATGCATTTATGCTCGCTAGAACACAACTGGGAGATGATATGCTTTCGATTCAACACAAAAATATGATTTATGCTTACTCTGTTTTAGATTAGCTTTCATTCAGGCTTCTGGAGTTTACAAATCTGATATGACAGTCTGAAATATTACTTTTGCAGCATGGATAAATGTCGGAAAAATTACCCAACCATGCTCCAAATAGCACTCAGCTGCACTGTTGCCTCCAGTAAGATGGCTCTGATGTCACTCAAGCAAACAGAAAACATTCATTTTTTCTTGGGATGAAGCAGGTGATAAGAGTGTTGGTTAATCAACAACATGTTTATTGTGCCCTATGGTCTTGGGATCATTTAGGTTTCCTCTTACTATTATATTAATATTATTATATTTATTTGTAGCCCGCTTTATCTCCCCCAAAGGAGACTCAAAGCAGCTTAACATAAAAGGATTAACACACAATTTAAAATATACAACTATGCAAACATTAAAACAGCATTAAATATAAACAGAATTAAAATTTCACAGTTAAAAACCTTTCAAATATATTCAAGGCATATTCAAAGTTAAAACCATGTTTTTCTCATGCTATTGCAGTGGGCCAGTGTTATTGGACCCAATAAATATGACAGCACTTTTTTTCTTTCCCTAGTCAGAGAGTAAGGTAATTTTTACTCTAAAAATAATTGCCTATTAAGTTGTATGGCAAATATTTTCATGAAATGCTGTGATTTCAGTTGCTAAATGTCATGATTTCAGTTCCTATTAGATGAGATTCACTAGAAGAATTATATCTTCAGCAAGGGCTGTTGTTATGTTGCTATGTAGGGAAGCCAAGAACATGGCTGATGCATAATGGGACCTGATGTACAACAAGACCAATGCATGGTAGAATCCAGCATACAACAGAACTGATGCACAACAGGAACTGATGTACAAAAAAACCAAGGCATATCGAAAACTGGCTAGGGAGCATTGATATACGTTACTAAAGCTCAATTTGCATTGACACACTCTTGTTGATGCCAGTTACACATCTTCACACATTCATTAACAGGGACCCTTGGCTACATAGCCACATAGCTACACAGTAGGCATGTGCAATAAAAAATGGTTTGAAATTGTGTTCAAAAGTAGGGGGTACTGGCACTTCATTTCTAAAGTCCTTTCCGAATTTTGGGGGTAAAAATTTTGAAACTTTACAAAATTTCTGAATCTTCATAAGTACCTTGTTAATGGCGGTCGCGCATGTGCATTAAGGAAAACATTACTGTTAATGGGGAAACTTGAGGGGCTTCTCTCTCCCTCAGTTTTTGAGCTATCCTGGTGAAACTTGCTACAGTGATAGAACACATTTACCACTGTTAGCTCACCCAATTTCAGAACATTTGACTTATCCACAGATTTTCAGAGAATTTTCAAAGTGTTTATAAAAACATTTTAAATAATAACAAAAATCATCTGTTCCTGGTTTGAAAGTGTTATTTCCTGTTTCATGGGGTTGTCTTTACTTAAAAAGTTGTTGTTACACTCCAGAAACTTTGTTTTCTGGCAGAAACCTTGTTAAATTTGTGGAGAGAGACTCAACAAAGCAAAATGTGTTATTTATAGGAAGATATCCCTTGTGCAAAGACAAATTTTAGCAGTGCAATAAAGTGTTGTCGAAGGCTTTCATGGCCGGGATCACAGAGTTGTTGTATGTTTTCCGGGCTATATGGCCATGTTCCAGAAGTATTCTCTCCTGACGTTTTGCCCACATCTATGGCAGGCATCCTCAGAGGTTGTGAGGTAACATCTGAGGTTGCCTCCATAGATGTGAGCAAAACGTCAGGAGAGAATACTTCTGGAACATGGCCATACAGCCCGGAAAACATGCAACAACCCAGTGCAATAAAGTTTTGCCATGTTTTTATGACAGAACCAATTAGGAAATGACATTTATCACCCGGGAACAGAAATCATAGCACACCTTCAAGCCAATCCCAACAGATGGCCATCAGCCTCTGAATAAAAAAATCTGTTCCTGGTTTAAAAGTGTTATTTCCTGCTTGATTGGGTGGTCTTTACTTTGAAAGTTGTTGTTCTACTCCAGAAACGTTGTTTCTATGGCATAAACTTTTTTAAATGGGTAGAGAGAGACTCAACAAAGACAAATGTGCGATGTCTCTTAATCCTGAAAGATTTAGTGCAGGAGCCCCATAAAATAAAACACTCCATTTAGTGTTTTTCCTCATCTGTTTGCAATAAAGAAAATACCTCAGTCACAGTTCTCCTCTTTGCAGATTCCGTGACTGCTGTTAGGGAGGGGCAAACCTCTCTGTCCTCTATCTTGATTGGAGCCTGCCTTCTGATGCTGATGCATCTAGGAAATGTAGTTTTAAAGCAGGCATATGGCTCCTCGGTTACTATTGCAGAAACTTCAGGGGCCGCTATCTCCCTCATTTTTAAAGCTGTTGGGGTGAACTTGCTAAAATGGTAGAACACAATTATCACTCTTTGCCTATCAAATTTCATAATGTTTCACCCATCCACTGATTTTTTTGGAAATTTTCATTTTTTAAAAAAACATTTTTTTAAAAAAAGACTACAAGAACAATGCCTTCCCCTCCTTCCTCCGTCAGCCCTGATTGGCTGAGAGGCATGCCAACAGGTTTGGCTTCACCTCTGAGCAGGGCTTGGTCACAGCTACATCCAAAGACATCTGAAACTTAAGAACTGAAGGCTCCTTTTGATTCAAATTCTTAATATTGGGGGGGGGGGCAGTGAGCAGGTGGGTCGGAACTCACTTCAAAAGTGCTAAACTTCTAAATTAGATCCTAATTTTAAAAAATTCCAAACCAAACGCACAACCCTACTATACAGCATAACAGCCAGCAAATACAGATAAAGCCCAATAATATAAAGGGGACTTGTGAAGTAGGTACACAGCAAAGAAAAGCAAATTCCTAGACAAGAATAATGCCCCCCTTCCATTTCCCAGGTATTACTGAATGGGTCCTCAGCTATTCATAATCTATTCAGGAATCTTAAGAATTAACAGTCACTGGAGGGATTAGAACAAGAGTAGTGTCTCCTTTTGTAGTTGTGCTGTTGTGAATCTAACTATTGCAATGTCACTAATGGCACATTCGCCCTGCCATTCCCTTGCAATTTCATAGTCCCACTTCTGTTCTGTGATAATGATGCCTTGTGATATATTTTCGGATGATTATGTTTGGTTCTTGGTTAATGCTTTTAACTATTTTGCTCTATGTGTTTTAATCTTTGATATGTTGAATTTTTTGTTCTCTGGGCTTCGTCCCCGCGTAAGCCGCCTCAAATCCCTTCAAGGGAGATGGAGGTGGGTTATAAAAATAAAGTTGTTGTTATTGTCATCATCATCATCATCATCATTCAGGTCTTTTGTCAGTCTGTTTGGAATTGTTCTCATAGCATCTATAATTACTGGAACAACAATTCAATTTGAAGAGATGGATATTTCATTATCTTTTCTCTGTCTTCAAATCTGTTTTACCCAGGGATTTCCACTTCTATAACTCAAATTTTCTTTTCCTCTACCACACTTACAACTGGCATTGTTGTTGGTCTGAGCCTTCAAGTCATTTCTGACTTATGGTGACTCTAAGGCAACCTTATTATGGGACTTATTGGCAAGAGGAAAACTGTGTATAGTAGGTATTCCTGTTCAGCTGAACAGATGATAGAAACAATAGTTGTGCTTTCTTCACGGGGAGAGGGGAGATCAGAGGCTGGGTTATTGGGGGCATTTTGGAAAATACATAGGCCATCTGGTGTGGAGGAATCTCCTCAGACCCATACTCCATCTAAGAAGAATTTCATGCCATCTCAAATCATAGCCACTAACAGCTCACTAAGCAATTAAGCAGCTCATAGAAAGCAAGAGAAAACAGCAAGAAAAGGAGAAATTTTAAAATGATGATTAATTTTCACTGTTAACAGTAAGTGGACTTTCCATCTTTGAGCTTCATTGCAAATATTCGGCTGTTAATAACCCAACGAAGCTTGGTAGCTAAGGAGCATAGGAAATGCAGGCTGCAGTGATCATTTTTACAACACACGCTTCTCCCTTGCTATTTTAAGGCTCTTTATCATTCTGATTCTCTGCAAGTGTCTTGCTTAATCAGATCTCATCAATGTAAGCTTGTGATAGCATAACCAGAACCGCTCCAGTGTAGTATATGTGTCTATGCTAAATAGAAATGCAAAAATAAAAATATTGTATAAGCAAGGAAGTCTATCTAGGACAGGTAGAACCAGGTACTCATTTTGTGGCGGGGGCGGGGGGGATGTTCAAAGATTGTTCTAATAGATAATGATGGAATATATTATAACTGTGCAGTGTGGGTTTGTTAGACTCTTTCATGTTTTCAGCAAGACTAGCTGGTTTTGTTGTGCTACCTGATTTTCTAATTTGAAAAGAGTACAAACTGAAAAAGGTGAAGCAGAAATATTTTCCCTCCCTTTCTATACACTCGCCTCATTAGAGTATAAAAGGGGAAGGATGAAAATAGAACATAAAAACTATGTTCTGTGATCTAAGACACGTTTTTAAAGATCAAGAAGAGGCGGGTAAGAAATAAAATTGTTGTTGTTGTTATTATTATTATTATTATTATTATTATTATTATTATTACAGTATTATTATTTATTTGATACACAACAAGATTAGTATGCAGTAAACAAGATCACTATGCTGGCTGTTGTATTTGATCACATGTCGGACACTTCCCAAGTGTCTAGGACTATGTGATGTATCAGTGAATAATGCGGGCAGATCTGAGTAGGGTGATCTTTTGCAGCTGACAGATGGTAATTTTGTCAGTGCCAATTCTTTTTAAGTGCTGGCCAAGGTCTTTAGGCACTGCATCCAGTGTGCCCATCATCATCATCATCATTATTATATGCCCAAAGGAGATAGAATAAGGCGAGGAGAGAGGACAGAGGGAGATTTACCTGATGCTATACAACACTTTCCCATTTTTGGAGATCCTCAGAAGTTTGTTGTCTGTGGTTACATCATGGAAGTTTGCACCCTTTTCATTGGCGAAGAATAGATCAGGTTTCCAAATAGAGTCCAACATGGAAGGATCCAAATCCAAGGAGTCATCGGGATACTCGCTGTAGGCAAGACGGGAGTCGTTCCATTGCTGTCTCAAAAAAATGTTCACTCTGTAGTCCTACAGGAATATCAGGCACACAGGTTATTAAATTTCCGGCTCACCATGTTTTTTAATATCTAAGACAAATATGAATGAGACAATTGGTAGTGGAACAGTATGTATTACTTTGACCAGGACACTATGGGGCTGGCTGATAAAGACATTGCCCTGCCTACAAGGGTAAGGTCCTGGCATAATTGGCTCACTTCAGTTTTTGTGAAGTGAGCCATTTGTGATGAAACAAAAGTCTGGTGAAAAAAGAACTACCAATTATGAAACTATCTGTGCCATGTCAGAAAAAAAGAGATGGGCCAGTGAGTGAATTGGAAGGCTTTAGGGGGTATATTTTAAAATATCTGATTGAGAGTCAGAGAGAAAAAAAACTGTAGAGATGATGAAAATCACACTGCTATGAGGCAGTTTCATCATGGGATATTAAGAGACTTTGTGGCCACCTCTTCAAAGCACGTCTGTAGCATTGTTATAGATATACTGAACTCGTTCTGACTATATGAACTGTAAGGATGTAAATCCTCACTAATTTTGCATTTGAAAGAAGGAGTCTTTTAGTCAATTTCTTCCTGATGCTAGAATGTCTTTGAAATGTGCAGTTTTCAAAGACTACTTACAGTTCAATATTTATTCTAAACAATTCATACTATGCAGGAATATATTTTTCAGTGCAGAAAAAGTTGTGATCTACAGGATGCAAAATTTTTATATTGTTTTCTTTGAAGAAAATATTTCTGAATGCAGTTTTATGCAAAAAAAAAAATGGGGAGGAACATTTTTTTCTGTTCCAAATGGCAAAGATTCCCATTGATTCATATTTCTCCCTATGAAGGTTTCTTATCCCTTGAGAAATGTGGTTTTCCATTATTTTTAATATTTTGAATATATCTTCCACCCAAATATAGTCTAATCTAATTTACTATCCAGCTGTAAACTGTATTCCTGTTTAGCTTGTTGTTTAAAATAGTTTAATCCTTTTGAAGTTTATAATTGTATTTGCAATATTATTTTTTAAAATTATGCCACAGATAAATGATTAAAAGAATTCACCTAAAGCAGAGATCCAGTGGAAGGTGTGGTGCAAGAAAAAACTCAAAATTTGCTTTCAATTGGGAATTCCTACCACATTTTGCCATTGAGAAAAGGTTTTTTTTATCTTAATAGATTTTCAGTAATCCATTGACTGCTAGGGAAAATATGAGTGTCTGGTATTATTGATCCACTCTCAAGTTTTAATTTTATTATTTTTTAATATTATAGTTTATTTGACATCATTTTAACATTTGTGTCTGTGTGCTTTTCTTTGTACAGTAGAGTCTCACTTATCCAACATAAATGGGCCGGCAGAACATTGGATAAGTGAAAATCTTGGATAATAAGGAGGGATTAAGAAAAAAAGCCTATTAAACATAAAATTACATTATGATTTTACAAATTAAGCACCAAAACATCATGTTTTACAAGAAATGACAGAAAAAGCAGTTCAATACACAGTAATGTTATGTAGTAATTACTGTATTTACGAATTTAGCACCAAAACATTGCAACATTTACTACAAAAACAATGACTACTAAAAGGCAGACTGCGTTGGATAATACAAAACATTGGATAAGTGAAGCTTGAATAAGTGAGACTCTATTGTTTCTATTTCCCTGCCTTTCAGCTGCTTGGAGACCCAGTTGTAAAATGAGTATCTCCAGGAAGACTAAATGTACCATCCTCCCACTATTTAAAACAAAGAATAACCCAGCAGTCGCTTCAAATCTTTAATCTCTAATGCATCTTCTTCTTTCTCTGCTGCTCCATTCAGATCTGTCTAGTCTGAGTGTTGATCTGAATTGTCTAGTTAGGAATTGCAGACAATTTAATTGTCCAGAAGATGGAAGAGGCAACAAGGAGGTCTGCTATATTCCATTTGATCCTAACCAACCTGGTTAATGGGTGGAAGTGTAACCCAGCTGTATGGGAGGTTTATTAGTAGTGAGAGATTTGGCATCATGTTAACAATTACCTTAGCTCCCAGCTATATAAACACAGAGCAATATCAGAAGAGATCTTTTCAGTGCTCCCAAGGAAACCGGCATAATCCATATAATTTTGACACTTGCATATGTTTTTATGAATGGCACCATGGGCTGTTATTCAGGAAACACCAATTCGAACTTTTCTTAGGGATATATAACTAGTTTCATGGTTGTTAGATTCCAGCTAGTTAAAGTTCTGTTTCCTTTTCCCATGGTTTCTGTTTTATCTAAAGAATTTTTTTGCTGAAATTGGAATAATAAAGTCTGTATGAGTTTCAGAATCAACTTTTGATTAGAAAAAAACAGCAGCAAGACGCAGAACAACATTTTCCAAATAAAATTAGATGTTCAGCTGTAATCCCATTAACCCTAGCTAGCTCAATCAGTTGAGAGGAATGATAGGAATTGCATTCCATTGTCATCTGAAGGACTTATGTATTTCTGATCTAGAGTGCAAGCTGAGTCACTAAAAGCCTATAGAAATAATACACAAATATATTTGAGTCCTCCTATTAATCTAATGGCAATTCTTCCAAATCCCACTGGATGATCCTTTTGTTGATCACTCTGCTTATCCGGATATTCAGAAATAATAATAATAATAATAATAATAATAATAATAATAATAATAATAATAATAATTGTTTTGTAGATTGTTTTATATGAATTGTTGTTTTTACATTGTTTTTAGGCATTGAATTTTTGCCTATTTATTGTAAGCCGCTTTGAGTCCCCTCAGGGAGAAAGGCGGGGCAAACGTGATGTAAATAAATAAATAAATAAATATTATTATTATTAATAGGCCACCCTATCTCCCTGAAGGGACTCAGAGCAGAAACACTACATTATATAGTATACACTATATATGTAGTATACACTACATTATCCCCTACTGCCTGATACAACGTTTAGCAACAACAACAAAAAGGTATAGAACTGTTCCCAAGGAGAAGGACTATCGGGACAATAATTACATATTAAGAAATATCTGGTACCTCCCATGTCAGGGAGGTGGTAAACACTAGGTTTTAAAGAAGCTGTCCAATGTGTTGGACTTCTAAATAGGTTCTGCACCTGGGATACTTCTTTTAAATCTGTTCAAAACCTGGAATGGATTCACAACATGATAAGGAAGCCACTAAGCCCCACTGACAAGTCAGAATGTCCAAACTTTCTTCTAGAGGCCTACAGCTGATCAAAAGTAATGTCCTATGGGGATGGATGATATCTGCACTTTTTAATGGATGCAGATCAAGATCTGTTATCATGACCCCAGCTCATTACAACTAGGTGTGACTGGAGGTGGCTTAAGAGATTTTTTTTTATAGTGGGTTGTAAACAGACAGTGAACATAGAAGTGGAACATGACAAAATAGGGGGAATTGTCTCCGTTGTCTGGAGAAATTCAGATGTGTTACCTCTCAGATTTCATCTGAATGGCTTATTGAAAGAGCATGCAAAGGGAAGCTTTGTCTTCAGTGAACTTAACCAAAGCTGTTTAGCTGGCTGTATAGCATTTTTCTTTACATCTTGACATTTCTGACATGTTTCCAGATTGGATAAAACTGTACAGTGATATATTACTTTCAAGCAAAGGCAAATGCACCTGTACACATGCACGCACATACACACACACTTCCACACAGATGACACTAAAGCAGAAGTCTGTCAGTGAAACAACGGCAGTGAAAAAATGGGATGCTTATTGCAAAAAAGGCAGAATTTTTGCTCAGGATTTTACCCTCCTGCTATTCTCACAATGGCTCTGAGTTGAATGGGATTTCTGCAAAAATACTAGAATTTGCATTTGGCTTGAAGGTGTTGTTGAAGAAATGGCATCCACCCCATATAAAAACAAACAAGTTATGCAGAAGTGGAAATGTCCTCTTTCACCAACAGGAGGCATCAAACAAAGCTTAGAAAACATGACCGGCATCTTGTTGATTAGTCTCAACTAGAGTAGACCCATTAAATCAGCGGTTTCCAACATTTGGTCCTCCAAGTGTTTTGGACTTCAGCTGCCACAATTCATAACAACTGGTAAACTGGCTGGTCTTTCTGGGAGTTGAAGTCCAAAACAACTGGAAGACCAAAAGTTGGGAACCGCTGCATTAAATCAATTGTTGAATGATTAGCCGACATGAAGCTAAATTAAGCTGATTCAGTAGATGTATTTAAATCAAAGTTTACAACAGGATTTAGGCTCCTAGAATATCTTCCAGATCCTAGAGATCCTAGAATGTCTTCTAGAATTTTGGAGTCAGTTTTAAAAAATAGCGTTTCCATGCTCTGCTTTCCCATTTTGAACCTCATGAAAATCCAGTGCAGCATTCTAATTTGACGCAAACTGCTCTGCACATAAATTAGATGTTAAGTTGTAAAGCTAAAGATATTTAATAGGGACTTTGGACAAAAGTACGAGTTACTTCTGAATAAACAGGCACAGGACAGTGCTTTTAAAAGAGTAGAAAAAGCATACTAGATGAATAATTAATGGCTAGAGATAAGGCCTGCAAGGCAAAGCACTCAGGGAACGACCCTAGACCTCAGTTCCAGTTCTTATATGGGCTCATTGGTTATGCTTGGCTCAGGATGAGTGGTTTTTCTGCTTCGTTCTTGTTCCATGGGTTGGCTCTGACTTGCTTTCCACTTCACAGGCTTCTTGTTTAACTTGAGGTAATGAATTCAGTGAAAGAGTTCCAGAAATGTAAGTAGAAATGGGAAACACACCAAAGGATATTAACATCATTATGGTCAACTATGCATAAGGAGGGGAAGGGCCTTTCAGTATGAAAAAATACAGCTTTATTATCCATTGTGCTAAAAGAAATAATCCTAGGACTCTTGTATGTGGTTTTTAATCAAATGTCATCAATATAGCATCTATTACAAATGTGATAATACAGCCATTGCTTTATTTCAGGAGAACTATAAGATGTTGCCTGTCTACAGTAACGGGATATATATGTATGTGTATATGTATGTGTGTGTGTGTGTGTGTGTGTGTGTGTGTATCAACCTCATCATATGCACTGATTTGTCCGTTGTATGCCACTTGCTCTCCCCTGTCGCCACAAAACCCATTACACGATGCACAGCAACTTCGGGCCATGCTCAATGGTAAAAGGGCAAGTGGAGATTTCCCGTTTTGCCTTTGAAGCAATGGGGGGAAGTGGGTGACGACACTTTCCCCTGTGGGGTGGAGGCAGAGGCTAGTCAGGCAATGTGGGGCATGGTTCTCCACGGGACCTCACAGATTCGCCAAGATGCTTGGTGAATCCATAGACTTTTGTAATAAAGTCCTTAAATAGTTACTATCTGGAATCTTAGTGTGTAATTAAGGAGAGGTTCCACACATGCTTATCTGGGAATATGTACCACTGAATTAAAAGGAACATACTTCTGAGATAGGGAGTCAATCTAAAATTTTACCGATATTTTAAACTTTTGTATAATAATGGATTAAAGGTACTAGATGCCCACCACATGTCTTCCCTTGAACTAATTCACTTTTCAGACCATCTTTGCTAACAGCAATAAAATGGATATGAAAAGAACATTTATAGTCCTTGGTCAAAAAATAAAATGTAGGACTTATGTTGGCTAGGCAAACCATAGGACTGAAGAATAAGGAGAATGTATTGTTGGTGAAATGTACATGAATAATCTAGCATTGAGCGGTGAACAGTAAGACTGTATACATATAGGAGTAGCTTCCGCAAGAACACTGGGGTTTGATTTTAGGAAGCACAGGCAAGCATGGTCCCTAGACAGAGTCTTAGAGAGCAGCTGCCAATCAAAAAGGATGGGTTTGGACTCAGTGGATTAAGTGATCTGAACCAACAATAAGGCATCTTCATTTGTTCTGTTCAGGAAACATATGTTGAGGACTTTTAAAATTGTTACTTCAGAATGAAATTAACTTTGGAGACTAACTGAAGTAGCAATGGTGAAAGTGTGTGTGTGTGTGTGTGTGTGTGTGTAAGCATGCGTATTTTTCTGGGAAAGAATTTTGGCAGCATGCCATCTCAAAAAACAGGCAATCATGTTATTATTTACAACTTTGAAGGAAACAGCTGTGTTCGTCTGTTGTAGCAAAACCAACAAATAATCTTGTAGCACTTTAAAGATGTATTTGGCACAAAGATGTATTATTTGACATGAGCTTTTATGAATTGCTGCCCACACCATGTGATGTGATGAAGTGATGCCTGCTCCACAGAACCTTATGACAAATAAATCCTCAGAACTAGTATTCTGTTAGGCATTTACAATGTCATAAGCTAGGCTTACAATCTTATAACTATTTGTTATACATATTTCTGATCATGGCACCTCTGTCATGACTGCAAATGGGCATGTTTAGCCTGCAGAAGTGAAGGCTGAGAGGAAACATGATGGCCATCTATAAATATATGAGGGGAAGCCATAGGGAGGAGGGAGCAAGCTTGTTTTCTGCTGCCCTGGAGACTAGGACGTGGAACAACGGCTTCAAACTACAGAAAAGGAGATTCCACCTGAACATTAGGAAGAACTTCCTCACTGTGAGAGCTGTTCAGCAGTGGAACTCTCTGCCTGGAGTGTGGTGGAGACTCTTTCTTTGGAGGCTTTTAAGCAGAGGCTGGATGGTCATCTGTCGGGGGTACTTTGAATGTGATTTTCCTGCTTCTTGGCGGAATGGGGTTGGACTGGATGGCCCACAAGATCTTTTCCAACTCTATGATTCTATGACTCTTTGATTCTATGAAATGTCCCCCAAACCCACCTTGAAATCTAGGCAGCTATACTGAGGGACAGAGGCATATGAGAGCAGGATGCTGAAAGATGTTCAGTCTTCTTTTGAATTGTGACAGAACCCTGTAGGAGTTCCTGGTTCTGCTTCTCATACGATAATTTGCTGGCAGGAGAGGTTTGGATGTGTGAACTCCCCTTGCCAGCACCATAGAACTTCCCTCAGTACAATGCCTAGCTTTTAAGGGAGGTTTTAGGAGAGAGAAAACAGAGCTACAAGATCAAAGTTATCTTATGCAGGATTTCAGCTGTTTGTCTTGAAGTTGCTAGCTACAAGGTACTTTATTTTACATTCAAGTTTCTGTATAGCACCCTAATCGTGAATGGTCTGCATAAAGGCTGTGATCCCCAAAATGTTAAGTGCTTGGCTCTACTGAACCTGCATGAACTTTAGGCCATAATTTTCAGTGGTTCCCATCCTGGTTTTTCATTTGAACTTTAAAGGAGCTATACAAAGTTCTAAACCTAGTCTGGAGACACTTTCGATAGATCCTTTAAAAATCAGACTAAAATCTGGATCAGATCTCCCCCTGACATGGTAATCATCATCTGTGTTAAATACTTTAGGATGAACTACACCTTTTTAAAAAGATGATTAGTCTCAGGAGACTCTGTTTTAATCTTCAGTCTCCAACTTTTTACAAAAGCCAAGGGGAGAAACAATACTAACAGCTACTTATTTATTTGCATTTCTGCATAACATGTCTGTCTCTCAGGTTATTAGTTTCAAGAGAGCTTTCCCAGACCAATAACCTGTTTCTGGATTATACACTAGATTTTTCATTAAGTAGTTTTATCAGCGTTTACATTTGTCAGTTGACATGGCAACACTTTTCATACAGAGTGAAGAGAGATAGTATTGAATTTTTAATTGTTTCTTTCTATTTTGTTTTTCCAGCCCAAAACCTAAGTCCTAAAATTGTTTACAATTATTTTAAAAAGCTTCACCAAATCCAGAGATAATAATAAAACAACAAACTGCTGAAACCAGCAAAAAGAAATAACATAACAGTGAATTGCACAATCTATACATATCTAAGCAAACCCCATTGATTTTCAAGGTAAACATAAGATTAAAACTGCTACAAATAATGCAAAATGAAGGGCACAAATTTTAAAAATAACATTTAATTACATTAAAGGGTTATCATGTTCAAATTTCTGATATGTCATTGCTTTCATGACAGAGACATTCATTTTTTAAAAAAGAAAGTGGATATTTCATATACCTCAAGTGTCAAAAACTGTCTAAAATAGTAACAAAACCTATTTCAAATTAAAAGGGCAAAATAAAAGGAAAATTACATTTTTGTAGAAAGCAGATTTCATATTAAAGAGATAGCGTTTATATCTTGATTTTAAAAAAATAAAATCAACAAACAAATGCGTAAGCTTCCACTTTCCACACATTTTCCATAATGAATACATTTTCACAAACATCCAGTATCATTCACACTGCTGCAAAACATTGGTGTGAACTTCCATTCATGCTCAATAAAACTCAGAACTCACAGTATTAAAAGCTTACTAGAGGCTTTTGTCTGTCAAGAGTATTTCAGTCTTTTATCATCAACCATCATAAGATGGTTGAAAAGCCACATAGAAGAACAGTGATGCTCAGTACACTTCCTGTGGCTGTAAGAATTATCTATCAGATTAAGTTAGATCAGGCTAAGCAGATGTTGGAATGCAACTCTCATCAGTCCTAGCCAGCATTGCCAACACTGAGGGATGATGGGAACTGGACCACAGCAACATCTGAAAGGCTACACATTGTCTACCCTGTCTATTGGTGTAGTTGACGCTCACTGAATAATCATTATGTCGAAGTTTGTTCACAAATATTTGTCATCACCTCTTGTGAAAATGGTATGCATATCAGTCATTTTGGTCCTTTGAACCATGGACACTTTGCTATAGAATGTGCACTGTCCCTAAACTTCTGAAAAACTGAATTTTCACGCTTTCTGTTCAAGCTGTCAATCAACATTTTGTGAGGACACAATAACTTCTCAGAGCCCCACGAAAGGTATGATATTAGATGACCACAAAAATGCAATACTGTTCATCACAATGTTAGGTTTACTCTGGAAAGCAAAGCAGATGAGCGGGAGTTGATGTCTGCCTTTTGGATCATCGTATAAATACATGTCACAGCTACTATACAAAGAAGTGACAGCTTTAAGAAAATCAGCATCAGACATCTGAATAGCACTGAGTTGAGCAGAGCTCCTTCAAAGCTGTCTGCAGGTATTATGATAAAAGCAAACAAGGCAGCCAACAGACTTATTTTAATCTATTTTGACATTTAGCCTTTTGGTTAGCAGAAATGCAATAATGAACACTGAAAAGACGGACAATCACATATTTTATAGACAGTCAAATGCAATGGGGGGAATCTATTAAAGCAATGGAGGCGTCTGATTAATGCAATCAGCATTAGGTCGTGCAAATATTGTCATTGAATGCCATCTTGTAAAGTCAGTAACACGTAGGATTTACTATTTAATGTCTGTAATTCTCTCTTTGCATTAAGGTCATTGGAAGGTGAACATAATCACCCTACAGCTACTACCAGAAGGCCTTCACAGGATCTTACCACTCATTGGAGAATATTTGACATTGATTTTTAGAGTGCCATCACAACTGAAACTACATATACTTCTGAATGAGTCTTGTACATGGTTTTGGTTGTGATGGGGCAGATAGTTTAAACCACAAATGGTTGGGGTTTGGCTTTTAGCATATTGTAAATGCATGTTACTACAGTGCTTTGTCCATGATTCATGCTCAGTTGTTTTATCATTTGTGACACAGAGTTATCACATCAGCAGCTCCTCAGATGTGAACTTCAAGCCCATTTGACATCAATAGTGTCATCAGGGTAGGCCTAGAGAGCAGATTACAAAAACTTCCTTCAGGAGAATTAGCAGAAATACAATGGAGTTCACTCACTGCTTTGCATGGGTACATCATACTATCAATTTAAAGAGCTCCTCCTGCAAGGGCCGTTGCATCCAGAATCTAAAATTACCTAAGTGTAATAACTATGGATCAGGAGGTCCAGCATGCTCCAGGTGTGCTGGACATTTGTGAATGTGTGGCACTCCCAACAGTCTCATAAAGATGATGGCTCTGAGTCTGGAACAGGCAAATTAAAGTCTGCCCACCTGCCACCTCACTGTCATACTCTCTCTCTTCCCATATGTTGAATGGGAAGAGAGCATGATTCAAGCCTGTTCAATATCATCAGTACATAGTTTCAACTTAAAATGCAAACCCTTTAGTTCCCTGCAAATTTGCTTTTAACTGGAACAGTTCTGGCAAGTCCCCACTCCTAGAACATGGGGAGGCATAAGGTCTTCCCTAAGCTGTAGGTTTGGTCAGGTGAACAACTGCTATATCCCGCAGAATTGAATCTCAAGCTGCATCTTTAGACATGACATCCTTCAGAACACACTGCTCTGGGTTTATTCAGAGATTCCAGCTGAAAGTGTAGTTTGTGCCCCATAATCTAGCAGGCACAAGACTAGTTTCAAAAAATGAACCCTCTGATGTTTAGCACAGAATTGTGATTGATTCTGTACTCAACCCCAGCCTCACATTTTCATCACATAAAACTAACTATGTGGTTTGATCCTCTGGAGTGCTTTATTAAGAACCCTTATTCTTTTCACCATTGATTTTAATGGGAAGTGGCCATAGCAGAGTGATAGTGCCTGGATTTATACTGCTCTATATCCCAGGATCTGATTTCAGATTGTCTGCTTTGAACTGGATTGTGTGAGTCTATACTGCCAAATAATCTGGGATAAGAAAACAATCTGGGATTAGATCCTGGGATATAGCGCAGTGTAGATCCAGCCAGTGAAAGGGCCCACCTTACCTTTACTTTTTACTGTTTGAGGAGGAGAGTGGAGATAGAGTGGCACATCCTACACTGTGCAGGCCAATATATGCTAAGTAGACGACTGCCGCAATGCAAGTAAAGGCCACTGATGCTACCAACAAGAAATCAAATGTGCACTTGCATTTCATTGTTTGGAGTCCCTCTGTCTCTGCTACTGCCTCCCACTGCAGAAGTCTAAGGACAGGGAAAGCATTTCCCCATATTTCCTTGTTATGTCCACCTCATTGGTTTTCAGCAAAACACCTAATTGGCCACTAGTGATTATAGGATTTCACAGACACACTAGTAGCTACAAGAGAGCATGCAAGTGATAAATCTGTGGCAGCAACTTGCAATAATAGCAAAAGTACAAAAGTACCTTTGATCTCTGCTTACTTGATGTTGCTCTATTTCTTTATCTTTTTCATCTGGGACCTCGGTATTTCAATGCTTATGTAAGAAAAGAACTTGCCCTGTTAACAGTTCTATTGATCTTTTATAGAAGCTGGTAACTAAGCATAATTTAAACTGGCATTTAAAATAGAGAAGCTGCACATCTTTGTTCCTGTTATTTTTTAACCTTTTCCTTGTGGCAGTAACATTTAAATAATATTCTGATTCCCATATCTGTAAAAGATACATTCCCAAACTTTCTATAGATATGGACAGCCATATATAATAGCGAACCCTATTTAAGCAAACGGCTTCTGAACAAAGAGTAACATAGAATTTTACAAGAAAATACCTACAGAGGACATATATGATGTTGTATATGTTTTTATGTATTTATTATGTTTGGTTTTTTTAAAATTATTGGTCTGTATTTTACTCTGTTGTTGTCTGGGCTTATCTCCATGTGAGCCACCCCGAGTCCCTTCGGGGAGATGGAGGTGGGATACAAAAATAAAGTTACTATATAATATTTTCAGATGGGGACAAATAAAACCATGGATACTGGTCTTTGGATATGGGGTCATACTGCAAAATACTATATGTATAGTAATGAGTAGCATGTGTCTGTTTAGCACATTTCCTCCAGTTTTGAATGTTCTGTAAACTCCTGTATGTTATCCACTTAACAGCTGTGGATCCATGGACCATAATCAAGTTTTTTAAAATAGTACTAATGAGTAGGCAACAACCTGGGCCCCTGGTGGTGGAGCAGTGTGTTAAAGCGCTGAGCTGCTGAACTTGCAGACCGAAAGGTCCCAGGTTCAAATCCCGGGAGCGGAATGAGTGCCCGCTATTAGCCCCAGCTCCTGCCAACCTAGCAGTTCGAAAACATGCAAGTGTGAGTAAATAAATAGGTACCACTCCGGCAGGAAAGTAACGGCGCTCCATGCAGTCATGCCGGCCACATGACCTTGGAGGTGTCTGTGGACAACGCCGGCTCTTCAGCTTGGAAATGGAGATGAGCACCAACCCCCAGAGTCGGTCACGACTGGACTTAATTTCAGGGTACCTTTACCTCTTTTTTTAGGCAACAACCTACAGTTCAGTTTTAAGTAAGCTTCATTTAAGTAGTTCTACTGCAGTTTCTCCCAGCAATAAATTTCAGGTTGTTTGGTGGTGCAGTGTAATTAGCCTCTCTAGAATTGGTGATGATCAGTTTGAATCCCATGAATTTCCCTGAGTGTTCTTGGCCATGTCACACTCTCTCAACCTCAGTGGGACACAAAGGAAAACCTCCTCTGAAAATTTCTTGCCAGGGAAGCTCCATGACAGATTACATTTAGAGGTCAACTTGAAGGAACACAACAACATACACCTTGACTTTATGCAGGGGAGGCATGTTAGAATATTGGACTAGCTATCCTGAAAACTACAACGTTGCCTTAATGTTGACAATGTCCATTTCATAGTTTCCATTACACTCTATATCTAATCTATTTTAAATCCAAAGCATGTCACTTTCCTTCACAAGATGGCTTCAATGATCATTTACCACTCACCATTGTAGTTTCTGCTATTGAACCAAAGCTGTTGATAAATATGTTGCAGGTAACATTTACAGGAGGACCTGCAAGTTGAACAATAAATAGAAAAAATTGATAGATTGTGTTTATGACATATATAGGGTTGTTGTTTCTGTGCTGGTGGCATTGCCACACTTACCATTGTGGTTTCTGTGACTGATCCAAAACTGTTGATAAAAATATTGCAAGTAACGTTTACTGGAGGACCTGTGGATGCAATAAAAATGTTGCAATATATATATATATATCAGAGCAAAGGTTCTTCTCCACCGTCATCTTTAAAAAAAAACAGCACCTGGAATAGATGCAGCTGAAACTAAGCAAAAGGTGAGGTCCAACAACAAGCAACATTTACATTGATCAATTAACATTGGTAGATTCCTGATTTAAATTATCTGCAATGCAGCGGTTTAGTAGTTTATGGAAATTTCTAAAACCTGATTCAACTGAGCTTTTGTAGGACAAATGGTACTTACATTCTAAGGACTCATTGGTTCAACATAACTTTCTAGCAAGAGAAAATACATAAAAGAACTTCAGGATAGCATACACATTGTGATTCATATGTTTTCTCTTGGGAATAAATTAAAAACATCTAGAATAGATTCTTCGTGGTGCTTTTCTCACACAATTCCTGCTGACTATTCAATATCAGTTAATAAAGGGAAGAAAAGATAGGGTTTTCTAGAAGAAACATAGTGGAAATAGGGAAGTGTAAAGTTATTATAATCTGCATGGTATAAAGTTATTGTTTTCCTTTAATCAATGGTTTGATTCAGATTAAGGTGATACAGCTAGCTTTATTGTGCAACTCTCTCTAACACCCCAGAGTGCGACAGCAAGCTATAGTACAAGATTAGCCAGCTACACTACTTTATAGTATACAATTCTTTATTTGAAGGTCCATGTTTTGTTTAAAGGTAAAGAACGAAGAGATGGGAGAACATGATACTTGAAGGCAGGGCTGTAGCCAGAAAAAATGGGGGGTGGAGGGTGGGTTGAAACTTTTTTTTTTTAGCTAATCAGGAAGAGTAGATCCATAATGTAAATTAATTTAGAAATCAGACTTCATCGATAAACTTCAGTGCACACTCAAGACAGGTAAACTTCAGTGAACACTCATGGGGATTTGGTTAACCAGTTAAAATTCATGACTAAACCAGTTTTTTTTTTAATCTGAAAAATTGGGGGGGGGGGGGGGGGTTGAATCCCTACACACACACACACACACACACACACACACACACCCTTGGCTACAGCCGTGCTTGAAGATGCCTTTCTACTTGTACCCTCCCCAAACAGCAGACTAGCCTAATGACAAAGTATGTTTAAAATAGAGTCAGGTCTATTGGTCCAAGCCTTTCCCCCTATGGTGAAATTAATTATTTTAAATTGTATAACAATTTCTGACTTTCTACATGTACATGCAAAAAGGCACCTTGCTTTGTTCTCTGGTTTGCTTACTCTTAGAGCAGTGGTTCTCAACCTGTAGTTTCCCAGGTGTTTTGGCCTACAACTCCCAGAAATCCCAGCTAGTCTACCAGCTGTTAAGGCCAAACATCTGGGAACCCATAAGTTGAGAACCAGTGCTCTTAGAGGATAAGAATATGTTAATTTGTCACCCTATGCAATGCAGATCACAAGATATCCTGACTGATACTGGGTTTGTGGAAAAATCATTAAAACCTTACATAAACTATAAACTAAATACAGTGTTTCCCCACTACTTCGTGGTTCACTTTTTGCAGATTCAGTTTCACGGTTTTTCAATAAACTCTAAAAGAATATTATAAATCATAAAAAAATACAATTTACAGCCTAAGGAAGAGAGGAAGGAGAAGCTGAAGGGAGAGAAAAGGAGCCCAAGTGGCAACGGGAAGGAGACAATTTATCAACACACGAATGGTTGATAAAGACTTAAAATAGTATATAACTACTAAAATAATGTATAAATGTATAGCGGATTTTCATTTATTGCGGGTGGTCCTGGAACCTAACTCCCACAATAAGTGAGGGAACACTGTATAATAAGGACAGTTGAAATTAAGACATGAAAAGATTTTAGTCTTTCCATCCATGCAACTAGATTACAATAACTAACTGTTCTAATCTATTAATTTATTTTTCATACTGAGGGATTGTTAGGTATTGTTCAAACATACAATATATATCAAGCTATGCTATAGCATGCATAATGGGAACCAGCATGGTATAGTGGTTTGACTGCTGGATTAAGATTCTGAGAGACCAGAATTTGACCCCTTACTCAGAAATAGAAACTCCCTGCATAAACATGGGTGAGTCACGCTCACTCAGCTTTAGAAGAAATCAATTTAAAAAACCTTCTCGCCAAGAAAACCCATGAAAGGTTCATCTAACAGTCACCATATACTGGTAAAAAGGTGAAGACGCAAAGCAACAATCAATATACATATTGCTCTAAACATGTATAATAATTACTACAGAGAATAAATTTGACCATGGGTCATGATTTCTAAATGTATGGCTCCATTACATCTATCAAAAGAATTATAGGCCTTAAACCATTGTTAGTCCCAATTGGAATAAACCTATTATTAGCTAACTCTTACATATATTCTGTTTATTCAACAAGTCTACTCTCACAGAAGTTAACAAATTTAGGCCAAAATGTCCAAGGTTTGTGGCTCAGGAAGCATTGTTACAGTAAAACCCCTTTTCCATATATTCCATGTCCTGAAGTTATTTGTCCATATATTGATGCAGTATAAAAGTAGGATCAATCCAAACCTATGGAGAATGCTAATGATTCTGAGTCACATTGAGAAAGGTGTTCCTGTTGTATATGGACATGTTGGCACAAATGCTTGGGAACATGTTGCTAGAATCAGAACCCTGCTACATGGGGATGCAAATATCACTCACTGAAAGCAAGGACTGGTCTAATGCATTAGCATCTGTTGCTCAATGCATTTGGGTCACTCTGCCTGCTTTGGTCCTAGATTGAGGCAGAACCAAACCGTTATTATTTTAAAGCAAAAACTATGCCAACAAAGCCTCACAGGAAGTGAGGTCTTAATCATTGTGAATTATGCTTCAGAGACCTATAAAACAGCTTCAGGGGAAGATTTTTAGAAATGATCACCCAGAGGCATACTCCAGACTTATGAAATCCTACTGACATGCAGATTACATAGGTTTCTGGCTCTTGTTCAAATACCAATAGAAAAGAATTCACATAACTTGAACCAGGACTTGCTCTACTAAAGGCTCCTTGGTGGGGGATTTTAAGGCTCTCATTTACTGGCTTGAATCAGCAAATAAGTGAAAGTCTCGATCATACTAAAATTTCTGCAGCGAGGATTTACTTTCTCAACAACATTCCTGCTTGCCTTATGTGATTATGTTCAAAGCAGGAATATGAATGGAAAATTTTTACCACTGCATCATGTTCTTCACATTTTGCTGGATCAAACTCATTGCATGATTTGACTTTATGGAACTGTTTTTTTCTTTGAACTTTTTGTTATAGAAATGCAAAACAACAGTGTTGAGTGATGAATGAATAAAACATGAACACCACAGCACACAATAGCTGGTTCTGTTGTGCTTTTAAAGATTCTGCAGTACACTCTCTTGAACAAATCCCACTAAGAGGAATGGGAATAGAACACTTTTTGCTGGGATATGCTTTAAGTTATTAGTCAAGTGCAGCATGTCTTTGAATTTGTTCCAGTTTTTTTCTTTTTAGGCCTCTGCATTTCAGTCTTGGAAACTACATTCTGGGAAAATTGTCTGTGGGACCAGAATCAACACTGGTGGTTGCAGAATGGTCTTGGGCCATTATACAAGCTTGTGCACAAACCTCAAAAACATTATACCTTTCACCTGTCCTAATTTGGCAGATTAATCTTCTGTCATCTCACTTTTTCAGGTGTTTTTTTTTTAAAAAAAAATCTCCAAGTTTTTCTCCCCTCCTTTCCCCTTTTCTTTACATGAATGTCCATATCAACAGTTGTGGCTGGTTCCATTTTGAAACCAGCTCATCTATTTACATGGGCCCAAAGTCACAGTTTGTTCTTCATTCTCAGGGAAACCCTGGAGCAACCTGCATCTTTTGTTTACACAGTTTAGGGCTACATTAACTCAAATTAGTGCTGTGCATCATGTAGCCACCATGGAGCTGATCCACCCCCTTCAGGGTTAAGTGTCCATGTAGATTAGTGGTTCTCAACCTGGGATCCCCAAATATTTTTGGCCTTCAACTCTCAGAAATCCAAAATCTTATGTCTGCCGTCTTGCTCCTCCCATAATGCTATAAAAGGAAGGCATGAAAGCAGCCATGGGTCATTCCAAACACAGCTGTCTTATTGTGCAATTGTCGTCTAGCTTGAGTTGCTGTTCTGAGATAAAGCTCTGTTAGTTGCTGTTAGTGTTTCCTTTCATCCACTTGACTCCAGAAGATACGTAGACGTCTATCAAAGCAACTGAATGTTTTTGAGTTTATGGCAAAAATGAAAAAGCCAAATTTTGAAGACCAAGAAGGCAACAGGTTGAGAGCCATTGCAGCAGCTGGTACTAATGAAGATTCCAGAAAATGCACACCTGGATTGCAGGTAAAAACTGAGGAAACTAAGGTGTCTACCACTGGTTCATCTAATCCAAGTCCTGCCAAAGAAATCACGGAACAGAAGCAAAGACAAGAAGCTGTGGCATTGTTAGACCTTGGACTTTCTATGAACAAGACTCTTTCTGATGACCAAGTGAAAGCTCAGTTAGTGCAAAATCCACAGACTTCATAGCCAGGATATATATTTTCTGTGGATAAGGAGAGGCATCTACGTTTTTAACACAAATATTTCAACAGAATTCCCTGGTTAGCCTACTCATGTACAAGGTGCACTCTGTAAGTACTACAAGGTGTTTGGAGGTGAAAACATGGTCATCAGAAGACATATTTGATATGTCTCTACATGCCAAGTAGGCTTTGATGTGAGTTTGTTTCAGCAATGGCCCAGCATTATATTGCCTACAGATGATGGTTGTCTCTTGGAAAGTTTCTTGCATCTCAGATGCAGATGTCTCTAGTTCCCTCACCACTGGCCTTTTGGTTGCTTCACTTACTTATGTCTTCCTTATCCAGTCCCCGAGATTAGATAGTTGACCTTTTTAGGCAGTTGCAGTTGAGCCATAAACTTTCCATTTTGTATTGATGGATTCAGTTGTGTTCTGGGAAATGTTCATAATGGTTGTTTTACAACCCAAACCTTAATTGACAATTTGGCACAATTTTATCCATCATTTGTTTTCGTAGCTGCTTCGTTTTTGTGATATCTAGGTACATATGCTATCCAACAAACTCTGGGGTTCTCCAGAAATAGGTACATTTAAGCTGAAATAATACGGCATTCTTGGAATGGCACGCAGAAGGACTCCACTGCATAAATTATGAGATTTCTGAAGACAGTGGGTTTCACAAGGTGTCTCACAACAAAAAGACAATATTTACACAAATAACAAGTGACAATTTGTTTTTGTTCATTTAATGATAGTACCATGGTAAAAATATTTAACACTTCCATAGTGCTGAGTATCTTATATACATCAAGTGGTAATGATGCCAATTAAATCTATTTCAGTTCCAGGATGTAACATAATAAAATTACTAAATGTCAAGCAGGACTGAATACTTCTGTAAGGTACTGTACTCTATTTAGGATTAGCATTGGAATGACTTGATTATAAAATTAATTAAAAATAGCATTTCCTTTTGACTGCATACAATTATTATTATGTTTATGTTTGTTTAGGTTCCACTTATCCCTCAAGATTGGGACTCAAAGTGGCTCACAATTTAAAGATAATCAAAACATACAAATGTAAATATTAAAATAGAATTAAACAAATTATAATGTTATGATGATGTGAGATTGGGAAGACTATGTCTTTGCTAGACAGTTTGGCAAATAGCTGATTCCTATCACAAAATCATACAGAAAATGTGCAGGAGGGCAATATATTCCTAATAAATGTAATCATACAATTAACTAACCTATTTACACTCAGACCTACAGTTCACAGATCACACTTCCAATAAAAAAGAACCAATGCTACTATGACAACTGGTTATCCGTGTGTGTGTGTGTGTATATATATATATCTGTGCTGTTGTATTAGAATTACAGGATTAGAGTACAGTAGTAACCTTTGATCACTCGTGAGCTGCCTTGTCTATATATATAAAAGGAGAATGGCATCACTCCACCAGGCAAAACAGCAAATCTAAAGGACCCCCAAACTAGAAAATTGACAACACAACCTCTCATCCACGTCTCTATGTTCTTACAAACAAACGACACATCCCTAACATCCATGGGGCCAAAAAACCCCCAAAAACTGGAATGCTCCATCTGCACCTGCGCCAAAGGCCAGTCCGAGCACAGACAGCACAACCCCCACCCCTCCCTTCAACGGCCCCTCTCGTGCGCAATCCTTTTCGCACCACAAAAGTTGCTGCCCTTTCCCACACCATCCACACCATCCCGGAGACAAGAACATGCCAGCCGCCCAGCCCCCTTTCTCTTAAAAAAACCCCCCAACACTCCCCCCCCCCTCAGCCACCGGAGCCACCATCACTCACCTTCCCTGCAACGTTTTTCACCTCCAAAACGCCGCCCCCTCCCAACCGCTGGAGCCACCATCACTCACCTTTCCCTTCCCCACTTCTGCCATCCACAGCTCTCACCTCCCCCCACCGGAGACAAAAGCAGGCAAAAAAAAAAACAGTCTCTCCACATCCAACAACAACAAGGTACGTTGCAACCATCAGGGACATCCCCAATGGGAAAGAGACACCATGGGACAGCAAGATCCCCACAAAAACTACAGAACTTAAAAAACTTCAGGAGAAGGAAGGGAAAAGGGGAGGGAGACAACACCATACCACACAAACAAACAAAAACACTGCCAACAGACAGAGGGGAAAAAGGGGAAGCCCCATACTAAAAATACAACACTACAACCATTACACTTACAAAATACCTCAAATACACATCCAGACATACCAGACAGGAAACAATCACAGCCAGCTCACACCTCTCAGTAAAGGATTCTTCAGTGTACTAACCAGGCAGACCTTAAGGCTGCATGCCTATTCAATGCTAATCAAGGACATCCATGGCAACATCCACACCTCCCTCAACCAGACAACAGTTCTTTCTACCACACTAGACGTTATTCCACACATAGATCAATCCCTTTGTGACCCACCTTCATTAACACTAAACAGCCTTGCAGCTTCAAAGCCACGCTGCCTCCTCGGCCACAGCAAAAAAAAAAAAAAACCAACCCCCCCCCCCCCCAAAAAAAAACACACCACTTCAGTGTGGATTTTAAACCATTGTATAGAAGGGGCCTCATATAATCCTGTTCCAGGCAAATCATATAACATATAATGGCAAAAAGACCTATAAAAATTTATATGGCAAGGACGTAAGCCGAGGATAAAAATTAAGAATCTTGAAGATGATAAAACCAGAGGAGGATTGAATCTTCCAAATCTACGTCTATATTACGAATCCTGCGCTTTAACATGGATACGAGACTGGTTGCTCTTAAAAAATAAGAAAACTCTAAACTTGGAAGGCTTTAATCTTAAATCTAGTTGGCATATATACACGTGGGGCACCCCAGACAAAAAAGAAGTAAGAATCTTCAAAAACCATATAATAAGAGACTCATTAAATAAGACATGGATAAAATATAAAAACAGGATGTTCCCCAAAACCCCAATATGGTTAGCACCTCTGGAAATAATTTTGAAGGACCACCGAGGAAATCCGAATTGGCCAACCTATAAGAACATGGTTGTAAGACAGGATAATGATCTTTTTTTAAGAACACAAGAAGAAATACAAAAACTATCCCCGTATATAACATGGCTACATTACAGACAAATAAAGGAGCAATTCAATATAGACAAGCAGAAAGGTTTTATGAGTACGGAATCAGATTGGGAAAGAATCATGAGCTCGGAAAACAAGTTAATTACAAAAATATATATAAAAATTACTGGAGTGGGACACCGAAACGGAACACGTAAAGACATGCATGACCCAGTGGGCAAAGGATATTGGGAGACCAATTCTATATGAAGAATGGGAAAAGTTCTGGGAAAAGAATATAAAACTTAATTATGCCTCGGACCTAAGAGAAAATCAGTACAAAATGATGTATAGATGGTACATAACCCCGGAAAAATTAGGTCACTACAAGAAAGATAACCGAACAAAGTGCTGGAAATGTCAGGAGAAAGTGGGAAATTTTTTCCATATGTGGTGGGCATGCACAAAAACGAAGAAATACTGGACAGAAATACACAAAGAATCCCGAAAAATATTGAAAAAAGACCTACCATTTAGACCAGAATTATATTTGTTAGGGGTGACAAACACAAAATTAGGGAAAAATGAGGAAAAGATCTTAAATTATTTAGTAACGGGGGCCAGAATTGTCTTCGCAAGAATCTGGAGATCAAACCAAATACCTACATTGGACCAATGGCTAATAAAGATATGGGACATAAAGAATATGGACAAACTGACATTCCTAATGAAGAAACAACAAGGAAATCCAATGAAAGAAACGGACTGGTCGAATTTTGAGGAATACATAAGACAAAGAATGACTGCACCAGAGGATAAGATATAGAGACCAAAGTATAAGGAAGAGAATAAAGAAAACACCCAGAAAGAAATTAGGACATTCGAGACAAGAGGAATGGACACCTGTCGACGGACAATGCAAAGTTCAACAAATGAAGACTACTCACTTCCAAATTACATCATCTCACCCCCTCTACCTACTCTTCCCCCTCTCCCCCTCCCTCCACCCTGCATGAAGTGCCCCCCCCTCACAAACCTCCCCCCCTATCAACCCTCTTTCCTTTTCCCCAACCATGATTTCCCCCAGGTTTTTTTAAAGCACTGTATTAAAAGCAACCAATAAAAATTATTAAAAAAAACATTATCTATATAATGTGTAATAATTACTGTGTTCTAATAACAATACACACCAATATAATCTCTAAAATCAGGACACTAAATAAACAATAACACTCAGAACACAGGGGAATTCCACACAGGAAATAACCAGGCCCACCTTACACCTCCCAACAAAGGATTCCCTCAGGCAGGAAGCAGTCAGGTTTGGAAGCTACAAGACCATTCAATGCTAAACAACTTAAATAATCACACCCAGCTAACACATCCCAGTAAAGGATTCTTCCAGGTACTAACCAGGCAGACCTTGAAACTGCATACCTATTCAATCCTAATCAAGGAGATCCATGGCAACACCTGCCTCAACCAGACAATAGTTCTTTCTACCACACTGCACGTTATTCCACACATATATCAACCCCTTTGTGGCCCACCTTGATTAACACTGAACAGCCTTGCAGCTTCAAAGCCAGACTTTGGAAACCACAAGGCTACTCCATCTCATTCAACCTGGCCTAGCAAGGATACCCTATGTAGAAAACGGCCAGGCTTTGAAGCAGCGAGGCTATTCACTGCAATTCCAATTGGCCATAGCAACGCGTGGCAGGGCACAGCTGGTACATCATAAGATAGAAAGGTGGGATAAAAACAATTTATTCATAACTTAACCAACTAATATCTGCCCAAACAATACCTGCTTGATCATCAAGTGCATTTTGGAAGTACAGTAGAGTCTCACTTATCCAACATAAATGGGGCGGCAGAACGTTGGATAAGCGAATATGTTGGATAATAAGGAGAGATTACGAAAAAGCCTATTAAACATCAAAATAGGTTATGATTTTACAAATTAAGCACCAAAACATCATGTTATAAAACAAATTTGACAGAAAAAGTAGTTCATTACACATTAATGCTATGTAGTAATTACTGTATTTAGCACCAAAATATAATGATATATTGAAAACATTGACTACAAAATGCGTTGGATAATCCAGAATGTTGGATAAGTGAGTGCTGGGTAAGTGAGACTCTACTGTAATCACATATTCCCCAAATAAACCCTATGTGACCCATTTAACTGCCAATAGTTGCCTATTCATTCTATGAACCATCAACTTACAAGTGGGACCTAGTTTAAACCAATTATATTAGTGCTATAGAAAAAAATATGACACAGTGGTATTTTGGAGCTTTGATACAAACAATGATGAAAAAATGTTGAATGTGAAAGACAAAAATGATAGGACCACAAGAAACTACTAAAAGGAATTGTGTAGAAGACAAAAATCTCAAAACCACTACAAATTTAAGTATTTCTTTTGCACAAAGGTTTGAATTCTTTTTGTGGTGGTTTAATTTCATATGTTATTTTTATGGCTTCATTCATGTCTTAGATAATAAAGCCCCCTTTCAGAGGCCTCTTTTAAGAAATCTCCAAATTGTATTAGGATGAGATGAATAGGACTATAAAGTACTTTAAAACTGACTTAGCTGTAAATTCTTTGCTATTCATTCATAGCAATTTTGAGCACTCATTAAAAACAACAGACCTTCTAAAATCTCCTAGACCTCAAATATATAGTAATTCTATAGTATTATTTAAGACTGTTCAATTTGTTGGAAAAAGAACAGATAACATGAAGTTATTATTCTGCTTTATCAAGCTCAAACCACTATCTTGATATGTTCTACTACCACTTGCATATGAAAAGCATAATATATGCCCAGTAGGGCATAATAATGACAATAAATTCCAATCTTGCTTCTTACTCTACATGTAATCCCCTCAAATGGGTCCTGCATATTCTTCACTGATTTTAAATGAGAGATGTGGAAAAGCGATATGAGGAAATTATCTGCATGTTAGTATGCAAGGGCTTGTTGTCCCAGAACATCATTTCACCATTGATCATGTATGTGTGTGGCTTCAAAATGTTCCTGCTTCTAGAAAATAATTTTCCAGTCTCCAGGTCCATGGATGTTCATTGGAAACATCTATGTTATCATAAGAATTACAACATTCTGGGGTTTGGGAAAACTGATGAAAAGCATGCTATTCTTGCAGATCAGAATAAGATGATATTTGATTACTGCAGCATAACTGACATAGGAAATATACTACCACCTTGTGTCAAACTCAACATCAGTGCCAGTCTGTGTGTGTGTGTGTGAGAGAGAGAGAGTGTGTGTGTTTGTGTGTGAGAGAGAGAATGTGAGAGAGAATGAGAGGGAATCTTTTTTCATCAAGATCACAGTGACATTTAACCTTTCCCTCCATTGACATATAAGTGCACCTGAACCTTGAAGCTGGGAGGTGGGTGGGCAGAAAGTTTCATTGACACCAATAGAAACTTTCTTTTGAAGGGACATAGCAGAAAAGCCCACTACATTTTGATCAAAAATGTGCCCTAAGACGGAAGGGTATAACCAATGTACCATGGTTGCCATGAAAATGCTATGCCCTATCATATTTGTAATTAAGGAAAGAAAGAAAAGTAGATACGGGACAAAATCCTTCCTGATCATGTAAAGAAGTTCACTGTCCACTTGTGACACCGAGTTCTTGAGGGAGTACTTCCTCATTCTTCCGTATGCTGCTGGAAGGTTTTTATGGTGTCATCAATTAGTTATATTAGCTTCCCCGCATAAAGCGGTACCTAAATTTTCTACTTGACAGATGCAACTGTCTTTCGAGCTGCCTAGGTCAACAGCGAGCTAGACTATTAATGGTCGCAAGTTCACTCCGACACGGGCTGGCTTCAAACTCATGACCTCAGTAGTGATTTATTGCAGCTGGCTACTAACCAGCTGTGCTACAGCATCTGGTTATGTTGTCACAGTCACATACAGACCAAGGAGCAATCCCATAGAGAACTGCTGGCAGGGCTATATTTAGAAAAAAATGGAGGGGTTGAAACTTTTTTTAGCTAATCATGAAGAGTAGTTCCATAACGCAAAATAATTTAGAAATCAGGCTCCATTGATAAACTTTAGTGGACACTCAAGACAGATAAACTTCAGTGGACACTCATGGGGATTTGGTTAATCAGTTAAAATTAATGAGTAAACCAGTTTTTTTAACCTGAAAATTTTTGGCGGGGGAGGATAGAACCCCTAACCCCCTCCCCTTGGCTACAGCCCTGTCTGTTGGTGTCCTCCAGTGGTCTCAACAGGTGATGTCATCAGTATGCATCTGTCCAAGAGGAAATAGTCAAATGACTGTCTGATTTCCTCTGTTCTTCACCATCAATGGAATAGTGGTAGTAGGAAGTTCTATCACAATACAGCAGGGAGTCAGGGCAAGTGACCTTCGGTTGCTGCAGAGGATGAAAAAGAATGCCAAAAACAGATATACGTGGGTATAAGGTAGTCATGTGCCTGTGTATCTCACTAAAAAACTGCCAGTCATGGTTTATAAAGATGCATTAAATGTGTTATATAGTTTGACTTTTAGCCTTGTAAGAAAGATAAGTGTGATGACCCATGGGCCTTGTAGTCCTGCTCATGACATTGTGATGCCTGATGAAGAAGAAAACTTGGGTTTTTTACCTTCCCAGTCAGAACTGGATTCTTCCCAGACAGATTCTTCCCAGCCAGATCTGGGAACCTTGCACCTGCAAGAGGGTTATGTTCCAGAAGTATGTCAAACAAACACTGAGGCTACATCTCCTGTGTTTTCTCGCCATGAGTTTTGTAAACAACAGAGAGGTTTGGAAGCGGCCTCGCGCAGGAGTGCTAGAATAATTGCTAAGAATTTAGCCAATTAAGCCTGCTTTCCATGAGAATCTTTAAGGAGTCAAACATCTGGTCTCAGAGATTAGCTTTCGTTTCTGGTTCCCAGAGAACTGCTCTCGGCGGGAAAGTTAGACTCTATATAGGTGTTTTACCCGCGGAGTAACTTTGCGGAGTCAATTCGTCAGCCTCCGGAGCGAGTTGTGTCTGGACAGCGCGCTCCGATCCAAGCCTCGTTCCTGTTCAAGCCTTGTTCTTGTTTTCAAGCCTTCGCTCCTGTTTCCCAGCCTTGTTTACCTACGGACCTTGCCTCGCCTTTCAGGACTAAACCTTGCCTTGTTTCACGGATTTTACCAAGTAATTCCACGGATCTTGTTCTTGTTCCTTGTTACCTTGTGCCACGATTCAAGCCTTGTTTCCAAGTATCAAGTTAATTCCTAGCCTTGCTCAAGTTCATGGACTAAAGGACCTTGTCATCTCCCCTCACTTTGCCTGGCAAAGTGAGTGTTTCGGTTATTGGATTACAACTTTGGACCTTAATATTTCATATTGGACATTGTTTCTTTGGACTAATTTTGACCTTTCCTGAAAGGTCTGCTTCTGGACTAACTTTTACATTTGCTTTTATTAACTTTATATATTTCCTTAATAAAGATATTAGATAGAATCTGGCCTCTGCGTATGGTTATTGGTGCTCTGTAGCCTGAGTCGTGACAGTTTGACTCCGCCACCCTAAGCACCAATTAACCTCGGCCAGAATGTCTACCGGAGCCGGACCTGGACCGGGCGGCCAGCCGATTACCTACACCATCGACAAGGATGAGGTGGACCGAATCCGTGATAAGCTCAATGCACAAGATGGGGAAATAAAGGGTTTGAAGGAACGCGGAATCCGTCTTCCGGCCATGGCGTTGCCAACCAAGTTTACTGGAGAAGCTTCTAAGGTTCATGTTTTCCGTCGCCAATGCCAAGCTTATCTAGAGGCCCGTGCTGCCGAGTTTCCCCAAGAAGACATCAAGGTGGCATGGGTTTACAGTCTTCTAGACGGGCCAGCGGCCAACTGGGCGACGGCACTGTTCGACCAAGCCTCTCCACACCTAAGATCAGCGCAACGCTTCTTGGACCACCTTAAGGAGACTTGGGGAATCGAGGACAATTTGGAGGCAGCCGGTCACAAACTCCGCCGCCTCTTCCAAGGAGACAGACCCATGTCTCAGTACATAGCCGAGTTCCGAGTGCTGGCCCACAACACCGGCTGGAACGATGTTGCCCTCAGAGGACAATTTCGGGAGGGTCTCAACATTGAAATGCTGGAGGAAATCTCCAAGGTGGATCCTCCCCAAACGCTTGAAGCACTCATCGATCAATGTTTACGGGCTGAAGTCATGATTGCCAACAGGAAACAGTGGGTACGAGGCCAGAGCGGTAGAGCTGGGGCAAAACCCCCCGCTCCCGCCAGCGTTCAGCCGCGTCCAGTGTGGAGACCTCCACCACCATCCCCATACCCCAGAGGGAGCGAGGAGGTGCCGATGCAGTTGGGCAATGTGCGTCCCAGATTAGATGCCGCCGAGAAGGCCCGCCGCCAACGCCTAAATCTCTGTTGGTATTGCGGAAATGGGGGCCACTTCGCCAGAGAGTGCCCAGCCAAAGGGAAGCCCGCCGCCCGTCTTGCGGCGGCGTCCTCCACGGAGACGAAGGCGTCTGAGGCGGCTGGCACACAGCCGGCGGGGGAAGCCAACGACCGGGCGTAGAGAGGCTCGCCAACCCGGTCAAGAAACCCATTCAAGAGCCGCCAACCGGGGTCCTGTTCCTTCTAGTAGTCACCTTATGGTCAGCAAAAAAGGGACCCGTCATGATCCACGCCATGATAGACTCAGGAGCTACCAACAATTTCATTGATAGAGAGTATGCCGACTCTCTGGGATTACAATATCATGACTTCAAGAATGCCCGTGTGGTGCAAGCCATCGATGGCCGCCCTCTCAAGACGGGCCCCGTAAGCCAGTGGTCAGAACCCACCAGGATGTGGATAAGGGAACATATGGAAGAGATTTCCTTCTTTGTTACTGAGGTTCCCCATTTCCCTGTAATTTTGGGAATTCCATGGCTGACACTTCACGACCCAAGCATCTCCTGGTCCAACAGAGAACTGCAGTTTGCTTCAAGGTACTGCCAAAACCATTGCCTCGTAGCCAAGGTCTGCCATGCCACAGACACCGAGCCCATTATCACCTTGCCAAAGAAGTACTCCGAGTATTGGGATGTATTCAATGAAAAAGAAGCCGAAAAATTACCCCCACATAGACCTTATGACTGTGCCATTGACTTGGTGGAGGGGGCCCCGATCCCGCGAGGGCATCTCTACTCCCTGACTGAACCAGAGCAAGAAGCTCTCAGGGAATTCATAGAGACAAACCTTCGCAAGGGATTCATCAGACCCTCTCAATCCCCAGCCGCCTCCCCAGTGATGTTTGTGAAGAAGAAGTCAGGGGAATTACGCTTGGTGGTGGACTACAGAGCATTGAACAATATCACTAAGCGGAACAGCTATCCCCTGCCCTTAATCTCGGATCTACTAGACCGACTTCGAGGAGCCAAGGTCTACACCAAGCTGGACCTACGGGGGGCTTATAATCTAGTTCGCATCAGAGAAGGGGACGAGTGGAAGACCGCCTTCCAGACTAAATTCGGATTATTCGAGTCCCGAGTTATGAATTATGGTTTATGCGGAGCTCCCGCAACGTTCCAGCATTTTGTCAATGACATTTTTCAGGACTATCTAGACCGGTTCTTGATCATCTACCTGGACGATTTTTTGGTGTTTTCTAGATCACAATCAGAACATGAGAACCACGTTAAAATGGTGTTACAACGATTGCGGGATCATGGACTTTATGCCAAGCTGGAAAAATGCGCTTTTGATCTACAAGAGGTAGATTTCCTGGGGTACCGCATCTCGCCTCTAGGGCTCTCCATGGACCCGGCAAAAGTTTCAGCAGTATTGGAATGGTGGGCGCCAACCATCAAGAAAGAGGTGCAGCGATTCTTGGTGTTCGCGAACTACTACCGCAAGTTCATTCCAGATTTTGCCCGCTGGTCTGACCCAATCACCAGCTGCATCCGTGGGAAACAGCCCTTCTGCTGGACTGATCAAGCAGAGAAAGGGTTCCAGCAACTAAAGAAATTATTCACATCCCAGCCAATCCTTCAGCATCCAGATCCTGAAACCCTTTTTGTGGTGCAAGCGGACGCCTCTGATGTGGCAATTGGGGCTGTGCTCCTACAACCGGTGGGAGATCACCTTCATCCTTGTGCCTATTATTCTCGTCAACTAACCGCACCAGAGAGGAACTATACCATTTGGGAAAAAGAACTATTAGCCATAAAGGCAGCTTTTGAAACTTGGAGACATTGGCTAGAAGGGGCCAAATTTCCCATTGAAGTCCACACTGATCATCGGAATCTAGAACATCTAAGAACTGCCCGCAAGCTAAATCAGAGGCAGCAACGTTGGGCTTTATTCTTTGAACGTTTCAACTTCCAGATTCATTATGTGACCCCAGCCCAAACCAAGCAAGCAGACGCCCTGTCACATAAACCGGAATACGCTGCAGGACGCAAGGAGACCTCTGAATCCCAACTACTACAACCCGAGAACTTTGCCACGCTCACAATGGGGAACACCAAATCCACTCCCATTGATTCAACTCCCTCTACTCCAGGACCCATCTGTGCTCAAGAAATCAGGGCTAGTCAGCAAGCAGATGCCTGGGCGCAGGACCAACTTCGTCAAGGTCTGCATTTTCCCTTTTCGCTTAAAGATGGACTGCTTTGCTATAGAAATCATGTTTATATCCCACCCGGACCGGGCAGGGAAAAAGCACTTCGTCTGTGTCATGACTGCAAACCAGCAGGGCATTTCGGACTATTTAAAACCATGCATCTGATCCTAAGAGATTTCTGGTGGCCCAAGATCCGCAAAGATGTGGAAAAATATGTCAACACCTGCCCAGTATGCCAGCGCTCCAAGATAAGAAGGGAGAAGCCCTCAGGGCTTCTACACCCCCTTCCTACCCCATCTCGCCCATGGGAAATAATTTCTGCGGATTTTATCACTGACTTACCACCTTCCTGTGGATTCACCACGATCCTAGTGGTGGTGGACCTTTTCACCAAGTTAGCCCATTTCATTCCCTGTGAAGGCCTTCCCACGGCCCAAGAGACTGCAGATTTATTCCTCCAACATGTTTTCAGACTACATGGATTGCCCAAGAGTTTGGTCACAGACCGTGGATCCCAATTCACCTCTCGCTTCTGGAAGGCACTACAAAAACTATTGGGCATAGACTCTCGTTTATCTTCGGCTCATCATCCCCAAACGGATGGTCAAACGGAGCGCACCAATGCCACCTTGGAACAGTACCTTCGCTGTTATGTAAACTACCAACAGGACAATTGGGCTTCTCTGTTACCACTGTCGGAGTTTGCCTACAACAATGGAGTCCAGGCTTCTACAAAAGAAACGCCGTTCTTTGCAAACTACGGCTTCCATCCACGTTTCTTTCCCCCTGTCATTGAAACTTCAGAAGTTCCCGCAGCAGAAGATTGGCTGCAGGAACTCACAGCGGTGCAACAACTTTTGCTCCAGCAACTGGAACAAGCCAAGGAGGACTATAAACGTCACGCGGACAAACATCGCCAGCCGGGCCCCGAAATCAAGGTAGGAGATCGGGTTTTCCTGTCCACTCGCTTTTTGCCCTCCCATCGCCCTTGCCGGAAGTTAGATGCCCGTTTCATTGGCCCCTATCCAGTGGTGGCGCAATTAAACCCCGTGACTTTCAAACTCCAACTTCCGCGTTCAATGCGCATTCACCCAGTGTTTCACCGCTCCCTGCTCCTTCCGGCGGATGGTGTGCGGCCAGATGTAGACCGGCCGGCCCCCGTCCCTATTTTGGTAGATGGGGAGGACGAGTTCGAGGTTCAGGACATTTTGGATTCTCGCTTTCACCGCCGCCGCCTGCAATATCTCATTGACTGGGTGGGTTTTGGCCCTGAGGAACGCTCTTGGGAAGACGCCTCCTCAGTCCATGCTCCTGATCTAACCCGTCGCTTTCATCAGACCTATCCCGCCAAGCCACGACCTCGCGCCTCGGGGAGAGAGTCCCAGTTTGGGAGGGGGCTTGAGGAGGGGGATAGTGTGATGACCCATGGGCCTTGTAGTCCTGCTCATGACATTGTGATGCCTGATGAAGAAGAAAACTTGGGTTTTTTACCTTCCCAGTCAGAACTGGATTCTTCCCAGACAGATTCTTCCCAGCCAGATCTGGGAACCTTGCACCTGCAAGAGGGTTATGTTCCAGAAGTATGTCAAACAAACACTGAGGCTACATCTCCTGTGTTTTCTCGCCATGAGTTTTGTAAACAACAGAGAGGTTTGGAAGCGGCCTCGCGCAGGAGTGCTAGAATAATTGCTAAGAATTTAGCCAATTAAGCCTGCTTTCCATGAGAATCTTTAAGGAGTCAAACATCTGGTCTCAGAGATTAGCTTTCGTTTCTGGTTCCCAGAGAACTGCTCTCGGCGGGAAAGTTAGACTCTATATAGGTGTTTTACCCGCGGAGTAACTTTGCGGAGTCAATTCGTCAGCCTCCGGAGCGAGTTGTGTCTGGACAGCGCGCTCCGATCCAAGCCTCGTTCCTGTTCAAGCCTTGTTCTTGTTTTCAAGCCTTCGCTCCTGTTTCCCAGCCTTGTTTACCTACGGACCTTGCCTCGCCTTTCAGGACTAAACCTTGCCTTGTTTCACGGATTTTACCAAGTAATTCCACGGATCTTGTTCTTGTTCCTTGTTACCTTGTGCCACGATTCAAGCCTTGTTTCCAAGTATCAAGTTAATTCCTAGCCTTGCTCAAGTTCATGGACTAAAGGACCTTGTCATCTCCCCTCACTTTGCCTGGCAAAGTGAGTGTTTCGGTTATTGGATTACAACTTTGGACCTTAATATTTCATATTGGACATTGTTTCTTTGGACTAATTTTGACCTTTCCTGAAAGGTCTGCTTCTGGACTAACTTTTACATTTGCTTTTATTAACTTTATATATTTCCTTAATAAAGATATTAGATAGAATCTGGCCTCTGCGTATGGTTATTGGTGCTCTGTAGCCTGAGTCGTGACAATAAGACATGGTCAACTGATCCATTGATCTATCCATCCATCACATGCAAAATAGAGCCACAGCAGAAAGAATAATGGTATCAAAATACAGTAGAGAGCTTAGTGTACTAGCTGGAAAGTTATACTTGGATGTGAAAGATAAATACAGATCCTTGTCACCTCATGTTACTGATATTTGAAAGGTTAAAATGAGAAAATATATTTTAACATGCTTTGTGCTTTAATAATAATAATAATAAAACTTTATTTATACCCCGGCACCATCTCCCCAATGGGGACTCGGGGCGGCTTACATGGGACCACGCCCAAAACAATACAATGTAAACAGCATATAAAAGAACAGCACAACACAATACAATAAACAATACAGTAAATAATATCCATTACAAAATAAAACAAGGAGACAATAAAAACAAGGGCAGACCACATGAACATTAAGTTAAAACTCGGGGTGAGAAAGACATAAAAATAAAAACCACAGCGAACAGGGTCATAAGGGAGTGGGGTATTCTGGAGGATAGATATTAGAGGGAGCAACGGAAAAGAAATATAAAATGGTTACTCTCCAAAAGCGCAGCGAAAGAGCCATGTTTTCAAGTTTTTCTTGAAGGCTGCTAGTGTGGGGGCTTGCCTAATCTCAGCAGGCAGAGAATTCCACAATCGGGGGGCCACAGCAGAAAAGGCCCTCTCCCTTGTTCCCACAAGGCGGGTCTGGGATATCGGGAGTGGGGACAGGAAAGCTTCCCCTGATGAGCGAAGGGATCGTGTAGGCTTGTGGTAGGAGATACGGTCACGAAGGTAGGTGGGTCCCAAACCGTTTAGGGCTTTATATGTGATGGTATACACCTTGAATTGGGACCGGAAAATAAAAGGCAGCCAGTGGAGCTCCTTGAACAGGGGAGTAGATCTCTCCCTGTAACTCGCCCCCATAATTAACCTGGCAGCCGAGCGCTGGACCAATTGTAGTTTCCGGGCCGTCTTCAAGGGAAGCCCCACGTAGAGCGCATTACAGTAGTCCAGTCTAGACTACTTTGTGTTTGTTTTCTGAAAGGCAAGAACTAAATCAAAAGAAAAAAAACTTGTTTTCTTCAACTTTTTTTGAATTAATAAAGGTGTGCAGTAGCCACAAGATGCAGTTCAGAATCTATTACAGGGAACCATAAACGGCTCAATTTTTCTTGGTTTAATCAGAGTCACATCAAAAGATTCTGGTCCTCATCTGAATCCAAGTTTTGTGTTTTCCCTTGATTTTCATTGGAATTCAACAAAGGTCTAGAACACAACCTGTTTTCATCAAAAACTGATCATATTTTCAGGAATTTTGATACTTTAAAAGGAGACTGCCAGTTGATGTAGTGGTTTGAGCATTGGACTATGACTCTGGAAACCAGGCTTCAAACCCTTGCTCAGCCATGGAAGCCTCCTGGGTGACCTTGGGCAAGTCACACTCTCCCAGTTTTAGAGAAAGGTAATGGCAACCTCTTACCAAGAATCTCAGTTTTCCTTAGGCTCACCATTGAGTGAATATAACTTGAAGGCATAAAACAAAAACAACAAAGATATTACCCTATATTACCTTGTATAAGTCAAGAAATTTTGTCAAAAATTATTTTAAAAACGTGGATCAAATTACTCATAATGCAATCTGACTACTGTAAGTAACTTAACTCTTATCAAAACAGGAGCCACTCCCTACTCTAAGTAGAGTAGCAAAAGGCAAGGGTTTAGTCTACCCCGGGAGAACCTAAAAGAAGCACTATTCTTGGCCATGGTGCTATTTATGGCTTGTCCCCCTGGATCAGCATTGGGGCTTTCCTCTCTTTGCAGAATAATTTTCAACATATCCACAGGTCACATCAAAATCCATAATTGTAGTCTCAAAATTTGCTCGTGATACATACATGAGGTTGATTTCTACATAAATATACACAGTATATTTGCCAAATGTTGGGGGGCGGGGCATAGAAAAAATGTGCTTGTGTGCACACCATGAACTTTAAATTTCGATTAATATCTTGTTAAAGGACATAATCAGTACCTTTTAAAAACGTATTTGTTCTGAGGGGGTCAAGACTGGAAAGTTTCAGATGAAAATGCACACAAAAATGAGTATGTTGGTGGGTTGGCATTTTACCTAAGATTTTTATTATATTTTTAATCCAGTAGAAGCCCCTCATTGACCCTAATTTACCAATGCCTTCCCAGCATCACTTTGCCCCAGACACAAAAGACCAAGACACCTGGGTCTCTTAAAGTGAGAAAAAGAAAACAAACTGATCTTCCTGTTTCTAAATTCCTCCAAAGATATTGTGAATCAAAGGAAAGGATCAAAAGGCAAAACTAATTGCTGGTGAGAAAAGCCTAGAATTCAATTTCAAGTGCCCAGCTGTATGTTTTACAGGAGCAACATTTGACATTTGGGAGTTTCTGAACAGAGATACATTTCTGAACATTATCTTTTTGGGGTTGGGAGGGGTGATCAAAAGTTACAAAATTAAGTGGAGTAAAAGAAACACTCATCAAGGAATCCACAAAATTTAATATGGATGGCTAAAATCCAGTCAGAAAGTTATACATGTGTAACACATTTATAACTGGGTGGTATGAATGATCCCTACATAACCCCTAGTTTAGAGGACACATAGATACTGTGAAAGTCTGTCAGTGTCCATATACCAGGAAGCAGCTGCTGTCACCAATGGGAGTCCATACTCCTGTTGCTCAGGATGACATTCCCTGAATGACATTGAATGACTTTCCCAAACCTCTCACATTACCAGTCACAGCACAAGGGGGGGTCGTGACAGGGACTGGGCATCTGCCTATTACAACAGAGACTGCTCATGAAAAAGGTATTGGAACACCAGTCAACTGATTTATGAATGCTGGGAAATGGATCTCCATCAATCACAGTGCTTGTTTCCCAGTAAGTAGAAATGTGGAGTGGGGTGGGATTTTTGCGGGCTGGGCTTCACAGAATAGCGCTATAACTTCAGTAGTAATTTCCCAATAGGATTCCAACTGATATGTGAATCAGAATTTTTGAGGAAAACGAATGTTCCAGTTGTTAGCTTTCATTCTCCTTTCTCCTGGAGGGCTGGGTACTTGCCCTATTTTCCACCTCCAGCAAAATCCCCAAAACTGGAAATAACTAGATAAACTTCTATGGTTTTCTAGAAAAAAAATTGTACCTTGAAAATTTAAGAAGGGAGAATTTAGACTTGGGCATCCTCTAGAAGCATGACTTCACAATTTTTCACCCATATTTTAGATCAGGGGCCAGTCCATGAGAAGTCCAAAAACTGTAAAGAAAACTTGAATGCAGGCCATAGCAGAGGCGGTCCAAACACCAGGCAAGGGAAGCATTTGCTTGTGGTGCCATCGTCCGGGGGGGCGGGGCCAGGTTGCGTGGCAGGAAGGCCCAGCCAGACCACAGCCAGGCTGGCTGGGCCTTCCCGTTGCGGCCTGCGTGGCTTGGCCCTGCCCCATGTTGCACGGCCCTGCCCCCACACCGTACGACCCCGCCCCCCACGCCGCACAGCTCCGTCCTCGCTCTGCGTGGCCCTGCCCCCACCCCCACATGGCCCCGCCCCCACGCGGCCCCGTGTATCAGACTCTGGTCTAGGGCTGTTCCAAATCAGATTTAGCTTTGGGACTCCACTTTGAGATGGACCTTTCCAAAAACTCGGCAAATCAACCTTATTTGTCATTTAGTTTGGGATATGACTCAATGCACCAATGAATTAAAAGGACATTTACTGAAATTCAGTATGGTCACAGCCTACCCATTTACAAATGAGAAACTACTCAGAGTGTCTCAATACAACTACCCACTTTGATCAAACAGTAGCATAACATGAAGGATAAATGGAAGTGTCTCACTTCAGATTTGTGCCATCAAAGCCACTCTGAAGCCGGTACCCAGTGAGGTCAAACATGCTGCACATTTCAGCAACACCAACTTCCAGGTGTTGGATACTGTTTTGGTAGTACAGTTCCTTGTTGAATTTAATAGCAGTCAGAAAGGTGAAGTCATAATAGTACTAGTGTTCTAATAAAAGCACATTTCTAAGCAAGGTAAAAACAAAAATGCCTATGAATGGCAAAGGTTGATATTTTTTACTGCCTCTTCTACAGTTGCTGTCATCAAGGAATAAAGAAGGTGTATAAGCTAGGGAAACATGGTGTTTGTCTGCATAAAAATGCATGCATTACAAGTAGGAGAGAAAGAAAGTCTAAGAGTCACATTAACGTGAGACGAATTCCCTTACTTTCCACAAAGGTAGCACCCACACTGATATGGTATCTGATTTCCCCCACATGGCTTCCTTCTTTTCAGTTTAGCATGCCAGATTTTCAGGGTTATTTTTCCAGATATTCTTTCCCAGAATATGGAATAGAAAGGGTTTCTTCATTCCCAAGAACTGTGGGCCTACACCTAATTTTTATAGTGTAAGAAACACTACGGATATAATTCTTGTCTATGTTCCTTTTTGAAGGAAGCAAAGAGTCATTTTAGCAATTTTCCTTTCACTATAAGAAAGACTTCAAAAACGCACTGTTTGAGAAGCAGTATGCAATTCAGGACTTATTATGTGCAGAATTCATGCTTGGCAGTTTTGTACAGAAACTAGCATTATGTACTGCATGGAACATGTTATTCCTTGCACAGAAAATGCTGTTTCTACACAAAACTCTCATCAGCCCAGGATTCTTCTCATCAGGGTTTCTTAACACTCAAAGAATATGGTATTTTGTGCCCTGAAAAGTTGAAGGAGGGAATGTTTCTCAACCATTTTGTGAATATATTCTTTCCATCTCTAAGAGGCACTCAGCAACTAAGACACTGAACACATTCTTTGTTTTCCCATGGAATTCTCCTAACAACAAGACCACAGCATCATGGAATGTAGATAGAATTGTATAAGGTTGGAGAAATTTATGTGGTGGAGACCTCTGAAATGTAGGCCCCATCTGATGCAAGGAGGGTACAGATCTGGCGTATAGAAGGTCCATGTCCTTTCCTTTCCTCCTTTCCCACTCTCAGCTGGCACTCCCAGCTGAGGAAGGGAAAGAAGTAACTATCACTTTTGGTCAGCATTTGCAACCATGGGAACCAAGAACAACTCTGAATACCAACTGAAATGATAGATGAAAAAAAAAGCACCAAAGAGATCTGGGTCTAGAGACAATAAGCCCAAACATCCACCTTCCCACTCAATCATACTGTATGGGGTTGGCTGATTCCACTAGATTACATCATGTTGTGTCTCCAGAAGAAGGTTGAATAAATGATGTTTAAGTTTCCAGTTTAGCATGATGAGCCCCATTAGACTTTTTTTTCCTGTCATTCCTTTTTCATCCACTTCCATCACCCATTACTGAAAGGCATTTAAGTCCATCTGCATCATACCATCCCTATGTCTAGTTTTCATTTGGGTGTTTCAAATGAACTGGCATCCAAACACCCTGCAGAAGGTACATTTATCTCTTCCCTGCAGAGAATGTTCATCAGTATGGGAAGCCGGGAGCTCATCAGTTCTGAAAAGTAACAGTGAAGGCGCACACTGAGTGGGAGCAGTTTGCAGAGACAATTGCTTCATGCTCTTGTATGAACTCATCCACTTGTTTTGTATTAAAGTGGAAAGCCTTCTCTGCTGAGCGCATCAAGTGTGTAATCAGTGCAGAGACTCCAGAGGATCTTTAATATACCCAAATAAGAGAAGGAATTGCCTGCCAACCAAGAAATCTGTTCCCCATTACCTGGTCTAACAGACTCTTTCTGAGTAGTTTCATCTTCCATATTCATGAAAACAAAGTCATCATACCTGCTGCTGAGTAGAAAGAGAACATTTCACATATTGGAGAAGGATGAATGGAAAAAGAGACCAACAGGTTTTGAATTCTTCCAAACCAAAACTTGGGGCCGCATACAGGGAGCATACATCTCCCATGTTATGCTAGCTCCACTGGCTTCCAGTCTGCTACTGAGCACAATTCAAAGTGCTGGCTTTAGCCTATAAAGACCTAAATGGTTCTGGCAAAGCTTACCTGTCCAAACATATTTTCTTCTATGATCTACCTCAGAGATTAAGATTTTCTGGGGAGGCCCTGCTCTCTATCTCACCTTCCTTGCAAGTGCGATTGGTGGGGACGAGAGACAGGGCCTTCTCAGCGGTGGTCTCTCGGCTATAGAAATCAAGTATCTTTGTTTTAAGTTATTTCACATACTTTTGGAACCCAATTTCTTAATTTGTCTCCCTTGTTGCCATCTTTTAAACAGATCCTTTAAAAGCATTCTATCCAATCAAGATGTATTCTTATTCTGCCTGTTTGTATACTATGGATTCTTCATGTGCTGTGTTTATTATAATGTTATCAATTTAATGTTATCAGTTTTGTAAACCACATCTTGTAAGAGCCTGGTCATTAAGGTAGTACAAAATAGGGGAAATAAATATATCCATGTGACTTTGGCAAATATCTACATTTTGATCATGAAAGGATCACTGGGACATAAAAATAGACCTGCTGGATCAGATCATAAACCCATCTGCTGCAGAATATAGTTTTCAAAAGCAACTGGAGATACCGTATATTTCCAGGTGGTCTACTAGCTCTCCCTGGCAAGAGACTGAAGAGAAGACAGCCTGGGACTTGCTACATGTAAAGCATGTGCTCTCGCAGTATGTTACAGCCTCTATGGAAATGCCTATTAGGCTCTGGCGGAGAAAAAGAGAATGCAGCTAACTGACTCATTACGTGTTGGGATTTAATCGCTCTCAGAAGATGTTGTTTTCCACAGTGAAATCTCAAACTCTACATGATTAGATAACATTTGGGAAGTGTTCAAGCTGACTCCAATACTGTGCTGTTTTTGACTTGGTTGATTTGTTTGTTTTGAATTATGTTGAACATTAATCAGTGGTTATTGTTTTCTTGTTCTTTGCACATTGCTAGCTACCCTGAGTAATATCTTGGAAGTGGGAAAGTGATTTTAGCATTATTCAAATAAAATATTCCTCCATTTCCCCACCCCACAAAAAAACAAAACGAAATATTGATTTTATATAAGGTAAAGGTTTTCCCCTGACATGAAGTCTAGTCGTGTCTGACTCTGAGGGGTTGGTGCTCATCTCCATGTCTAAGCCAAAGAACAGGCGTTGTCCATAGACACCTCCTAGGTCATGTGGCCGGAATGGCTGCATGGAGCGACGTTACCTTCCTGCCAAAGCTGTACCTATTGATCTATTCACATGTGCATGTTCACAAACTGAAAGAGCTGGGAGAAGCTGGGGCTAACAGCATGAGCTCACCCTGTTCCCCTGATTAGAACTGCCGACCTTTCGCTCAGCAAGTTCAGCAGCTCAGCGGTTTAACCCACTGTGATTTTATATAAGAGACACTATTTTACTATGCTACTGAATTCAGTGGGATTTGATCAGCAATGGATGTTAGTATCCACAGGGGGCTCTGAAACCATGACAAGAACCTGTTCTATGTTAAGTATTTGAACTAAAACTCCATTTTCCCAAGTTCTTCATCCATTCATAAGGTATACAAATAATATGCTATTGAGACCAGAAAATAATCCTAGCAGTGACTGATCTGTAGGAGTGTAGACTTTTCTAGAAAAGCTGACATTTCTGTTGATTTTTTCTTACACATATACAAAAAGCAGTCCGATAATTATCCTTTTACTGCTTAAAAAAGAATACAAATTGTGCTTGCCACTGAAGTGATGGTAGGAAAGCCCAACAGTGGTAGATCTCAAATATATATGCCACAGTATCCTGCGGTGATTTTTTTGAGTTGAAGAGAATGTTAGTCTGACACAGCAGGAGCAGCCTGTCAATAAGAGTGCAAGCAGAACAGTAAAGCTGAGCAAGACTAACAGAAGGCAGAATGATCTATCTTAGCTTTAGCATGTCAAGGCCATTGAATGCCATAAATCTTACATATAATACGCTTGACAACAAAATGAGATCTAGTAATGTGTACAACTATATCCATTTTGTCTCCTTTTGTTCCCCTGGAGACAACCAAGCAACATAGCTAACTCAATAACAAGAAGTATGAAAAACTGAACAATATACTGCATAGATATGTTCTCCTTCTCTGTGCATGTGTAGTTTTAAATCTGATAAGGATTTCACTCCTGATCTGGCTAAAGAAGTCCCTTTTATTTCAGTGGGAGGTATTTCCATATATGTCTAAGCATTGGTTAGAAATTACAGCACATACCTCTCTAGACATTTGTAGGCCCTTGAATGTGATTCTATGTCCTGAAGGAGGTGGCATATGACAACACCATCCTTCTTGCCACAAGTCCCCTGACTGACCCTGCTAGCCTCTGCTCCATTACATCATGGGCGGTAGTGAAGGCAGTGTAGGTAGATGATGTAGCCTTATGGATGGTACTGAAGATATTCTTACAAAAATGACCTTTTTCTGATTTGTTTCCTAAGACCCAGTCCATGGATACAGAATCTTTCCGCTGTGCCGTTTGTTCTTAAGTTGAATTTTTCAACTCTGCTGGACTGGCCACGTTGTTTGAATGCCCGATCACCGTTTTCCAAAGCAGTTACTATACTCCCAACTCAAGAACGGAAAACGAAAAGTTGGTGGACAGGAAAAGACATTTAAAGATGGGCTTAAAGCCAACCTTAAAAACTGTGGCATAGACACTGAGAACTGGGAAGCCCTGGCCCTTGAGCACAGCAACTGCAGGTCAGCTGTGACCAGCAGTGCTGTGGAGTTTGAAGAGGCACAAATGGAGGGCTTAAGGGAGAAACAGGCCAAGAGGAAGGTGCGTCAAGCCAACCCTGACCGGGACTGCCTTCCACCTGGAAACCAATGTCCTCACTGCGAGAGAACATGTGGATCAAGAATAGGTCTCCTCAGCCACCCCCAAGACCCTACAAATGGAGGGCCATCATCCTCGGCCTATGAGGGATCGCCTAAGTATATATACATACATACATACATACACACACACATTCTCTCTCTCTCTCTCTCTCTCTCTCTCTCTCTCTCTCTCTCTCTATATATATATATATATATATAGGCTTTGGATAGCGTGTGTGTGTGTGTGTGTGTGTATATATGTGTGTGTGTGTGTGTGTGTGTGTGTGTGTATATATATATATATAGATATATATATATATAGATATAGATAGATATATATAGACTGGAGTTACACTTTTTAAAGTACCTGTTCCACCTTACATAAAAATTCAACTTAAGAACAAACCTACAAAACCTATCTTGTTTGTAACTTGGGGACGGTCTGTACATCAATGTAAATAGCATATTTCATCACATAATATTCACACTTTCCCCACTTTTTGTCAAAAAAGGGTATGCGACTACTCCACAAGGAAAAAGGGGGGCTTCTTTTTGTTCTGAAACCGTAACTTTTTATAAAATTGATGTTGAAATCAACTTGAAAAAATATACAAAAAATTTACATGGTTAAACATTTTAATCTTCCATATTGGATGTTAGAAGACTCTGCACCACTGCCATTCATTATCTGATATGCTGGCCACAGCACTGCTCATGGCAGGGTTTTTTTCTCACCCTCACTCTCCCAAAGTACATCATCTTCTGATTCATTCAGTGCATTAGAAATGCCCATTTTTAAAAAGCTTTTCACCACAATGTCCTCTGTAATAAGGTACCAATTCCCAATGACTCATGTGCACATCAGTTCTAAGGACAGTTGCTTCATGTTTCCAGCAGGCATCAATTGTTGATCACTGCTCATCATCCACTCATTATAGAAAATGGTGCAAGTTGTCTTTAAAGGGCTTGTTCACTGATACATTCAGTGGCTGCAAGATAGAGGTTATTGTCATGGAGAAGTTGCTTCATTTCCTTGACAATGTGACTTCAAAAACTGTCCCAAACTAGCAGCGTCTGCTTTTTCTGTAGTGCGCCTAGTCTTCTGCTCCATGGTTTTAATCCAACCCTCCATGAGTTCTAAGTCCATCCAACCTTTGCCTACATTCATACATGACTCCCACAGGGAAATTGTACTCCCATAGGCATCGTTTTCCTCTTGAAAATGATGTAAAGCAGCAACTTCCTTCTGTCAGCTGTAACAGGAAGCATTCAATGCACCACAATCTCTCATGATCACTGGTTCTCATGATGACATTGGATAACCCTTTTGGTGCAATAGTGTTATTGCAGGGCCTATCAAAGAACACAGCAGTTTGATCAGCAATACCAATTTGAGAAAGGGGGTTCGATGTTTCCTTGCACACATGAAAGACAAATCGATTAAAGCTTTCACTTTTTCAGTGTAATCAGGTGGAGGCTTTTGCCATAGTATGATTCTCCTTCACAAAGACAAATTGTGTTGTCAAATGAACCCTACAACCCAACCACGACTTGCCTTAAGCTGAATTGGGGGAATGTTGCATTTGTGGGTTACCTCTGGTGCTTTCATCTGCAAAATCTCATAGAATTCACTGCGCCATTGTTATGCATTTCCTTCACATGCACAAATGCTTCCTCATCAATTTGTAGAAACTTGCCTGTTTTGGAACATCTAAATACTTACCGAGTAAGAGTGGTGTTCTGTACTGGTGTTCCTGGAAGGGGGTGACTGAGTGGATGGATGAGCATGCGAGTGAGTGAGTGAATGCATGAGTGAGAGAGTGGGTGGGTGGGCATGCAAGTGAGTGCATGGGTGGGTAAGTGCATGGGTGGGTGAGTGAACGAGTGAATGAAGTGGTAAGTGGATGGGTAGGTGAGCAGCTGCCTAAATTAAGGGTGTACTTATTATGTGAGGAATCATAAAATACTGAAACCAGGACCCCAAAAAGTGGGTGTTACTGTTATGCGATGGTGGTTATTATACAATGAAATACAGTATAGAATAGCAAGAGCCTCGTTGGTCCTTATATTGTACATGAATTTCAGGTATAGATTTTGTATGTAAAATCAATTCCAAAAGCAGCAGAGCAATTCAGAGCATGGAATATGTTACTTGTTTAGAGTAAAGCTCTCAAAATAACATCAACAGTATGGCTAATAGAATCTGGAATCCTGTAAAACTGAAAAAAGCCACAGTGAAGGTACAACTACCAACAAACCCATGCTTTTAAGAATCATTCTATTTTTACACTGGAAATTCCACCTAACCCAGCCAATGTTCAGAGATTATATAGGTACATAGGATCATATAATCATAAGGTTGGAGGGACCACATGGACCATCTAGCCCAACCTGCTGCTATTCAGGGGTAAATTCCTAAAATTTGTCACTCTAATCTTTGTTTGAGGCCTCCAAAGATGGAGAATCTACCACCTACCAAAGTAGTCTATTCCACTGCTGAAAAGTTTTTTAGTAAAAAATTTCTTCCTACTGTATAGGTGGAATGTCTTTTCTTATAATTAAAAACCATTAATTCATGTTCTAGTCTGTGGAGTAGTAGAAAACAAGCTTCCTCCGTCCTCTATATGACATCCTCATAGATATTTAAAGATAGCCGTCAGAGAACTTGTCATTCCCTAAGTCAATTGTAATAAGGCATGTCTTTCAAATTTTTCATAATCTAGTTCCCATTCTCTGGATGTTTCGGTTTGTTAAAATCTTTCTTGAATGGTGGCTCCCAGAACTGGACACAAAATTCCACATAATTAAAATAACACAAAATCAAACTTTTTTAATCATAAGAAATGAAAGTAGCACAGTTTAAAGAAATTTTTATGCTGATTTTAAATATGCCTTTTTTCCCCATCATGTCAATTTTTTAAAATATGACGAATGGTACATTACAGTAGACTACTGTAAACTCTGCACATTTCGCATCATATTCATGTAACACAAGCCAACAAATTTTTTCATCAGATATAGTTTTAGGTCATTCTTATAGAGATTTTTACTCTGAATTCAGATCTGTGTTGAATTTTTTCTCTATGATGTGTAGTTTTTGCGATGAGGCTAATTGAATAATTTATGCATTTATGCATGGATATCAATAGACTCTAATTGTTATCAGTGCATAAATGCATTAATTATTCAATTAGCCTCATTGTAAAAACTACATATGATTAAAAAAAATAAACACAGATCTGAATTCAGTGCAAAAAAAAAAACTCTATAAGAATTACTTAAAATTATTTCTGTTGGTTTGTGTAATCAGAGGGCTCTCCCAGATTGGTCTGAAGACACGTGACTTCTCATAATAGAACTCTTGGGTTTTGCAGAGATGTGCCAGCTGTTGCTTTCATATCTATTTGTTCCATTTCTTTTGGGACTTGTTTGTAGCAACCTCTTGTATCTGCACTAGAGTTATTGTTTTGTTTTTGTTTTGTTTTTCTTTAAAAAAAAAAAAAGGTGACAATTGGAGTATGATGTGCTCATGTGATCCTATGATTTCAAGGACAAATTTCCCCCTATCTCAATTTTATTTTAAAAGTAAAATAGTTACAAGTACAAAAGTGTCAGTTAACTGATGCACTATAGCACAATAACTCCTTTAAAACATGTTGCTTTTATCTGACTCAGATTTTTTTAAAAAATAATAATAATAACGCCACTTGGGTATAGGAATAAAATGTGTTGAGAATTGCTAGAAAATATTTATCTGGGTTTTTTAAAAATACATATATAAAGCCTGAGCATGCAAGCAATGAATATCACAAATTACATACATATTTTCCCTATCTTTAGGAGTTCTGAATAGCTTCCTTAGAGCCCTTCTAAAGTATTTAACAAAAGGGAAATTCTCTTTCTTTTACTCTTTTGATGGCCATAAAAGTACTTGAAACAGCGTTCCTTTTAAATCCTAGGATGTTTACACAGGTCAATGTGTTGTCGAAGGCTTTCAATGGCTGGGATCACAGGGTTGTTGTATGTTTTCCGGGCTGTATGGCCATGTTCCTTCTGGAACATGGCCATAAAGCCCGGAAAACATACAACAACCCTTTACACAGGTCACTGGAACTGGATAAAAAGCACCTGAGAATTACTGTGTAAAGTTGGTCATTGTTAGGATAACATATTCTCTAGGTGCCAAGAGTATCTGGAGAATATGGTAACAATCCCAGATGACTAGCAGGTGAGAGAATGTCGAGCATACTTACTTTCTTACCAAGAAATGATATATAAAACCACCTGGGGAACCTGGAAAATTCCCAGAGAAGATATATTTTGGCGCATGAGAGTAGGTGACAATGAGGATAATGGCCCCGTGAGCATGGCAGTGCTACTGTATAAAAGGCTGGATTTCATCATTGCAGTTTGCATTCCTTCCACATCCCTTCCATGGGCAGATAGAAACAATGTGATTCACACCATCCGATCCTCCATAAATTGATGAGGGAATATGCAGTCAGAATCATAAAGGAAGAGAGACCTGATTTTTTCCTATGGATATCAATGCAGTCTCAACCCTTCAACCAGTCACATAACATTATATGGATGACTGTATGTGTGATGAGCTATTGTGTATGCATGCGTGCCTTCCCCCTTGCACTTGAAAGGATGAGTGAAGGATTATTAAAATCAGTTTTTTACTTGCTTACATGTATAGAATAGTGTGAAGTATACTTTTTCTCCAGCATGTGAATCTGTATACCTGCTCAGTGAAAGTTTCAGTCAGTTCTCCAGTTCCCCAGTTACACATTACATGTTTTGTGTTACATTTTCAATCCAAACATTTGTATTTTTAGAAAATAGATGTTTCCCATTCCTCCCTTCTTAGCACATTAAGATGCTGTTTCCATGCAACAACAGGTTTCCCCCCTTTTTTGTTCTCTTGTTTACTTGCTATTTAATGCTTTCCTTTCCCTTTTTCTCTACTGAGTGTTTTATAAAATCAGATCTTTCTTTGTGCAATTGGCAAATTGCTAAGCAAAACTCTTGAACACAGCAACAAACATTGATAAACAAGACCAAGTAATAACATTATTTGAAACTGTTGTAGGTACAAAAAATGACTTATTCCAGTGTGGTTAATACTGAACTTGAAATCTATTAACAAAGCATGAAAATGGCATTACACCAAGACATGAATTGTAATCAGAAATATTTTTTCACAGTTGCACTCACTCTGGCCATGGCCAAGTTGCAGCTCGCATGAATAGAGATGGCACAAAGTTTCACATGTCCTCCTTCATCAGAAGGAGCAAAGAGGGACACATTGTCATCCTGGAACATGAAATAGCAGCCCTGTCACTATGCTGTCTAGCAGTGACAACACTATATATAGTACGGTCTCATTTAACCAAAGGCCAAGGGAGGGGGTGGTCTCTTCGGTTAGAAGAGAAAATAGAAAAGTGAAAATAGAAAGTGATACTGTTTACATAGACATGCAGCCTGACCTCATTATCCATCCACATTGTCTACAACATGGATTCATCTATCCAAAGCTTGGGTTTTTTAAAAAATATACAAGGCAAATTTTGATTTTGCCAATTTATATAAATAATAAGATTTACTAAGCCATTGTATATAATAGGACTTGAACATTCATGGATTTTGCTATCTACGGGTTCCTGGAACTAAATCCCAAAGCTATACATGTGAAGAATATATATGGTACAATTCTACATCTGAAACACCTTTGTCTGCAAATCTTGGCAAGGACCCATAACAGTTTTTCAGATGCAAGATGTCAACATTGGCAGGTAGGTCAGTAGTAATGCTGACTATCTATGTTTTACAAGACAATACAAACACAAAATACATAGCATTAAAATGATGATGGTGATGGTGTAGCAGGAAACAGTCTGGCTATTAAAATCCAAAACACTTTGAGGACCAAAGTTTGAGAACCACTGCTTGACTAGATAATTCATAGAAACCCAATATAGATCTATGATTCTTTGAGCCAACAATATTTCAAAGCTCTGAAACACTAGGGACCCCATCATACCGATGGTCCTCCAATTCCGTTTCGCCGGTGAACGGAAGGTGAAGGGAAGTCGCATTTAGTACCTTGTGGCAACCCACACACTCTCCCTCCTTCTCCCATCACATGGGGGCATCAGGACAAGACACCCTGTCCCTGTGTCCATCAGATGGGGAGAAAGCCTGAAGAACATGGATAGCTCCGTTGGAGCTACGCAAAACATGGCTTAGCTCCTGTTGCAATGCTCCTTCGCCACTTCAGCCATCAATGGAGTGGAGCTATGGCCTACATCATGTGATGGCACTTGGCATCCCCGTCCACCAAGAGGAGCAAGGGGCTAATTTATCCCTGTGTGATGAGGTGGTAATAAGAGAAATCATTTCCAGAGCATATCCAAAAAACAAACAAAAATTACTTGAAGGAAAAAGTATTTGTAGATGCTAGTTTCTCAGAGATTACACTGAGGCCCCTTCTAGACTGCCATATAATCCAGTTCAAAGCAGATAATCTGAATTTTATATGGCAGTGTAAAAAGGTTCTGATGGAATAGGCCTTTATTTTTCAGATTTTTCACTCAGATAGATAGAACCAAACCTTTCTGGAGCATGGAAAAATGTTTTGGACTTTCTGTGACTTGTAGACTGCTAAAGCAACTAATAAAAACAGTGTCTCAGGCGCCTTCTACACTGCCATATAAAATCCAGATTATCTGCTTTGAACTGAATTATATGGCAGTGTAGACTCACATAATCCAGTTTAAAGAAGATAATATGAATTATCTGCCTTGAAATTGGGATTATATGACAGTGTAGAAGGGGCCAAGGTGTCCTCCATTGCTAGACTCAGCATTGTTTCCAATCATTTACACTGGATATTAGGCTTGAGCGATCCATGAAAAAATTGATTCTAAACTCGTTTCAAAAGTAGGGGGCGCTAGCATTTCGTTTCTGATGTCATTCACGAATTTTGCCCTCAAATTTTTTTGAAATTTAACAAAAATTGGTTAGTTTCAAAAGTAATTCGTTAATGGCGGACGCGCATGCGCAGTAGCAAAAAAAACAGCACGAGGGGAGACTTTACAGGACTCTCCCGCCCTCATTTTTTGAGCTATCTTCTTCAAGCTTGGTACAGTAGTAGAACACATTTAACACTGATAGCTCACCAAAATTCAGAACGTTTCCCTTATCCTCTGATTTTTGGCGAATTTTCATAGCTTTTATAATAAAGCATTGTTCTACTTCAGAAACTTTGTTTTTGTGGCTGAAACTTTGTTAAATTGGTGGACCAAACCATAACAAAGTTCAAGCAGTGTCATAGATTTTGCCATGTTTCTATGACAGAACCAATTAGGAAATGACATTTATCACCCAGGAACAGAAATCATAGTACACCATCAAATCATTCCTGACAGATGGCCATCAGCCTCTGAATAAGGAAATCAGTTCCTGGTTTGAAAGTGCTATTTCCTGTTTCATTGTCTTTTCTGGGCTGAGAGTGTGTGACTTGCCCAAGTGGGTGGCTGAGTGGGGAATCAAGCCACAATTGGAGTCCAAAATTCAAACCTCTCCCTCCCTCCTTCTCTCTAAACTTCTCATACCTTCCAAGAATTCACATACTGTATGAAAGTTTGGTCAAGATGGTCAGAGGAGGGCAACTAAAATGATCTAGGGTCTGGAGAACAAGCCCTATGAGGAGCGGCTTGAAGAACTGGGCATGTTTAGCCTGCAGAAAAGAAGGCTGAGAGGAGACATGATGTATAAATATGTGAGGGGAAGTCATAGAGAGGAGGGAGCAAGCTTGTTTTCTGCTGCCCTGCAGACTAGGACACGGAACAATGGCTTCAAACTACAGGAAAGGAGATTTCACCTGAACATTAGGAAGAACTTCCTCACTGTGAGCTTTTCAGCTGTGGAACTCTCTCCCCCGGGCTGTGGTGGAGGCTCCTTCTTTGGAGGCTTTTAAGCAGAGGCTGGATGGCCATCTGTTGGGAGGGATTGGATGGTGTCTTCCTGCCTGGCAGAAGGGGTTGGGCTGGATGGCCCACGAGGTCTCTTCCAACTCTACTGTTCAATGACTCTATGATTCTAAGTGAGGACAAAAGGCGGTGGGGAATGTTAAGAGGAGAGAGGGCCTGGAACACCTGGGAATTGTAGTTTTAAAGTGGGCATAGTACTATTGGAGAAACGTTTGCTTCAGCCCAATGCTTTTATAAATGGTGATAATTCAGAGGCTTCGTTCTCCTGCATTTTGAAAGCTATTGTGATGAAATTTGCCAGAATGGAAGCAAAAATTAACCACTCTTTGCCTATCAAGTTTCATAATGTTTGACCCATCCACTGATTTTGGGGGATTTTTGAAGCAACATTTTTTAAAAATGCTATCAGATCGATGGCCACGCCTCTCCCTCCCTCTCTCTTCCGCTCTGATTGGCTGAGAGGCATGCCAACATGGCTTCTCCTCTCAGAGGGGCTACAGCTACATCCGAAGACATCAGAAACAAATGAAAAAAGGTACTTTTTTATTCAAATTCTTAAAATTTTTAAGGCAGTGAGCAGATGTTTCAAATATCAATTCAAAAGTACTTTCGAAACGAATTTTTAACGAATTTAACGAACTAACAAAAAATTTGCTCAAGCCTACTGGATATGTAAAAAGTCCACCAACATATCTGAGATAGAGGCCCTTTCTACACTGCTATATAATTCAGTGTAAAGCAGATCATATGGATTTTATGTAGCAGTGTGGAAGGGGCCTTAATTTAAATTATTTTTCAGCCATTGAGTTCACCGATGCCCATGGGCTTTTCACTGTTTTCTGACTATGCTACTTCACAGGTCTATCATAAAGATCCAAGGAAATACAGCAGGAACAGAAGTCTATCCTGAATCCTTGGCTGGGGACTATAAAAAGTGAACTATTTTAAAGTATGAGCTTTTTTCCCATTTGTGAATGAGCATTCAGCATCTACAATGGATTTGAAAAATCCATGGAGATGAAAAGCACTTCATGCAAACAACAGAGCAGCTCCCTGTCACTCTCATCAGCATCATTATCAGATTGTTTAATCTAGTATCTGCCAAGAAAAGCTGCTGCTCAGAGACCTCAAGGCTGAATTCAAAGCATTCCAAACAGCATTCAAAATGTAGTCAGTTATATTCAGAGTTGTTGAAAAAAGACCTTCCCTGATTAAAGGATAGATCCTACATATTCCATGAATGACAAAATGGTAGAGGCATTTTTATCATGAGGCCTTGTGAGCCAGTCAGCACAGGCAACTAAGTGCAAGGGACAACAAATACATGATTTCTCTGCTACCAGGTCAGTCTAGTTCCTTTAGTGAAGACTCAAACACATATACTTTATCCAGCATAGCTGATGTAATTAATAATAATATAATTGCACCACCATGATTTCTCTCAGCATCCTAATTCTTCACTAAATTTTCTGCATTAAAGAATGGAGTACAAGGTAGAGTTTGATCAGGTGCAGCAATAACACACAAAACCTCGAGAACTGCTTCTACTGAATCAGACCATGTGTCCATTAAGTTTAAGATGGCCAGTGTGATATAGTGGTTTGAACATTGGCCTGCAACTCTGGATTCCAAGGTTTGATTCGCTTCTTGGCCATGGAAACACACTAGGTGACTTTTGATGAGTCACAGACTTCTAGGTCAGGAAAAACCCATTATTGGCTGTCCATAAGTTGAAAATGACGATGGCACACTACAACAATTGTCTATGCTGAGACAGGAATCGTGTTTCTTGCAGAATCACATGCAATCTCATGACTCTGTTTTGCATCCTGCTGACACCTTCTGGACATCCCAAAAAAATGAAAAAGAAAATTCAGGAAAAAAATATCTACAGTAGAGTCTCACGCATCCAAGCCTCGCTTATCCAAGGTTCTGGATTATCCAAGTGCAAGGGACGAATACTCTTTTAGGCAGGAGAAGGAATCTTTCTATCCCACCACTGCCACCATTAGATGCAAGGGTCCACTTCATAGACAGGCAGGGGGCAATCCTTCTTTCAGGATCCCAGCCACTGCCCGTCACAAACCCTCGAGTCTGTACATGTGCATGTACAATATGATGAGTCACTGAGGGGCAATATTTGAGACAAATCTTCTACTGATACTAAGTCAAGCAGTTTACCACTCAGAAGCACTTTCTTTCTTTGAAACAGAGAACTATTTATTTATGTTTACTTCAGTCCAACAATCATAACTTGTGTCAATAGTTTACTTCTTCAGTTTCACATATATACAATATCAAACATATCTTTCATTCTTCAACATTAACCACTTGACTGAAACTTTGTCTCTCCCCTATTCCTTTTCTTTTCAGTTCTACCTCACTAGAAAACCCAGATCTGACTCACTAATAGTCACTTTTTCCTTCAGTATTCCAACTGAAGTCCCAAACTTAAACTTGGATCCTTTTCCTTCTAGCTCACCCGGCTAGATACTACCATAACTGAACCTCAGACACACACATCTTTTCTCTAGTTTCCCTCACCAGAAACATCAACACAACTCCACTCTTTTTAAAACATCTCTCTTTTCTCCTCCAGCTAGCTCCGCCCCTTTCACTAGCTTAGAATGGTTACATTTCTACCGAAGCAGCTACATTACCATGGTGACACATGGCCAATCATCAGTAGCTAACTTCTGCCCACTTTTATCTCCAAATCAACACTAAATAACATAGGCAAAATTTACCAATAAAATAATGCTTTCCGTTACACCAAGCCATTTTTGTAGTCAATGTTTTCAATATATCGTGATATTTTGGTGCTAAACTCGTAAATACAGTAATTACAACATAACATTACTGCATATTGAGCTACTTTTTCTGTCAAATTTGTTGTATAACATGATGTTTTGGTGCTTAATTTCTAAAATCATACCCTAACTTGATGTTTAATAGGCTTTTCCTTAATCCCTCCTTATTATCCAAGATATTTGCTTATTCAAGCTTCTGCTGGCCCGTTTAGCTTGGATAAGTGAGACTCTACTGTATTTCCATTTCTGAAAATCTCCAGACCTGGTGGTTTTGTTTAAAACAAGGCGCAATCCCAAAAGATGTTCTTAAAATTAATCAATGTTTTAATTAATTAATTAATTATGTCTCATCTTTCTCACAGCATGGGGCACACAGCAGCTTACGGGGCTTAAAATAAGATAAAACTAAAAACCTAATAATGGGAAAGCTAACACATTTTTATGATCATATTAGTTTTATGATAATATTAGAATGCCATTATATATTTAAAATCAGAAGCAGACTTCTGGTCTACTTAATTTTATTTGGGGGTAATTTGAAGGGGCTGCTCTGGCTGGCTGCTAATTCTGAAAACCACTGAAACCTTTGGACCTAAACTATCCATGGTCTGTGTCAATGATCAACAATTCTCCAGGGTTTCAGAGCCATGTTCAAAGATTCTGAGAGTGGAATCAATATCTTTCTGTATGTTCATTGTGATAACAGAAAAAGTTGAGCCTGTTGTATCTCTATCAGACGTAGAGCTGCTAAAGCCTTGGAATATCCAAGAAAAACATTCTTAGCAAGTCTTGGCCATCAAAGATTGAAAAAGCCAAGTCAGTGGATGGATTTATTTCACTCCATACTCTATCATGTATTATCATACACCTGATGTGTGTTGAAGTCTTGACTACTATGTGGCAGAAGTCATGAGGAAGTACACATGTTTGGATGAACCACTTCAGCATAAAACATAAACAGAATATTGAATGTTGAAGCAGCCCAACCTGACTCTGTAAATGCTCTGCCCGACTTACTGAGCAGAGACGTTGCGGCGGCAGGGCACCCTCCCAGTCACCATGGCATTAGAGGGGGGCTTCTTTTTTCCAGAAGCCCCCTTGGTGGTGAGAGAAGTTGCTACCGGCTGGGCAGCTGGCCAATTGGAGGCGGCCCCTACTTGCCCCCTAATTGGCTAGGCTGGCTGCCCTCAGGAGGTTCAGCCAGCCTTAAAAGGCTGTGAAAGGCCACTCTGGGTAGCGCACCTTTCCTGTATCCCAGATGTAATAGATGGATGATTTAGATGGTGATGTGACAGGGAGGAATCCTTTTATCCCACCGCTGCCGCCAAATTGTAATAGAAGATGATAGATGATGATTGTGATGGTGTGAAAGACAATTGTAAATGCTGTTTCTACTGCTGAGGGGATTTTTGAATCTTTTAATCCCTCTAGATTATATATATATATATATATATATATATATATATATATATATATTAGGCTTGCTCAAATAATTCGATTTCCCCGTTACCCGTTATTAATTCGTTATTTTCGTTAGTTTTGAAGCAATATACGGCCTTGATTGTTCACACGTCAGGATATCGCGGTTTCGAATCGCGAGAGGCCGTTTTTTCTTATTTCGTCGTTTTTTTCGTTAGGAAAAAAAAGCTTTTGCAAATCACCCAAACTCCCACCATTCAGGCCCTTTCCTTTTGCCCCTCAGCAAAAGGGGCGTCACGGGCTCAGCCAATGGGAGGGGGCGAGGGGGAAGGAGGCCGAGGAGGAGGAGGAAGACGGAGGGGGGAAATGGACGCCGCCGCCGCCTCACCTCAGCTCAGGCCTGGTGTCTCTCTGTGAGGCGGGAAGGCGGCGGATGGAGCCGGGAATGGAGAGACCGAGAGAGACAGAGAGGGGCCCGGCGGTGAGGAGGAAGAGGCCTGGGATGCGAGGGGGTGTGGGCCAGGCCCATGCTCGGCTGCTCCCGGGGAGGGAGGGAGGGAGGACTACGACTCCCAGGGGCCCAGATTCGCACCCTCCCTCCCCCAATACAGGTCTCCATACCACGCTACATGAACTTGAATGGATACTGTGGTTGTGTTGTCGAAAGCTTTCATGGCCAGGATCACACTGTTGTGGTATGTATTCCGGGCTCTATGGCCATGTGCCAGAAGCATTCTCTCCTGACGTTTCACCCACATCTGTGGCAGACATACTCAGAGGTTTTGACGTCTGTGCGAAGCTAGGCAAGTGGGGTTTATATATCTGTGGAAGGTCCAGGGTGGGAGAAAGAACTCTTGTCTGTGGGAGGCAAGTGTGAATGTTGCAATTGGTCACCTTGATTAGCATTGAATAGCCTTGCAGCTTCAAAGCCTGGCTGCTTCCTACCTGGGGGAATCCTTTGTTGGGAGGTATTAGCTGGCCCTGATTGTTTCCTGTCTGGAATTCCCATTTTCTGGGTGTTGTTCTTTTACTGTCCTGATTTTAGCTTTTCTGTAGCTAAAAATGCATATAAAATTGATTCTATAGGGAGGATAAATGATTGGATTTCAACTCCTACAGCTTGGCTTTCTCTGCCAATAATGGTACCATACCAAACTAAACCTCCCAAGATTCTGTAGCAGTGAGCCATCTTGGATATTGTAAGGGATTTATTATTATTATTATTATTATTATTATTATTATTATTATTATTATTATTATTAGACCTTGCTCCCAGGAAGGTGCCTTCGCTGTGGCTCCCAACTTATCTATCTATCTACCTTTCCACATATTCTCCACATTGTGTGTATGTGTATGTATATTATATATACATGAGCCCCGATGGCGAAGTGTGTTAAAGCACTGAGCTGCTGAACTTGCAGACCGAAAGGTCCCAGGTTCAAATCCCGGGAGCAGAGTGAGTGCCCGCTGTTAGCTCCAGCTTCTGCCAACCTAGCAGCTTGAAAACATGCCAATGTGAGTAGATCAATAGGTACCGCTCTGGCGGGAAGGTAATGGCACTCCATGTAGTCATGCCGGCCACATGACCTTGGAGGTGTCTATGGACAACACTGGCTCTTGGGCTTAGAAATGGAGATGAGCACCAACCCCCAGAGTCAGACATGACTGAACTTAACGTCAAGGGATACCTTTACCTTTACCTATATACACACACACACAAACACACACACACATATGCAGGGACTATATATATATATACACAGTATATATCACACACACACCAATTTAACAAAGTTTCAGCCACAAAAACAAAGTTTCTGAAGTAGAACAATGACTTTCACAGTAAAGACAACCCAATTTAACAGGAAATAAGACTTTCAAACCAGGAACAGATTTCTGCAATTATTAAAAAATGGTTTATTATAAAAGCTATGAAAATTCGCCAAAAGTCAGAGGATAAGGGAAACGTTCCAAATTTTGGTGAGCTATCAGTGTTAAATGTGTTCTACCACTGTACCAAGTTTGAAGAAGATCACTCAAAAAATGAGGGTGGGAGAGTCCTGTAAAGTCCTCTCCCTCTGTGCTGTTTTTGGGAATTGCGCATGCGCGTCCGCCATTAACGAATTAATTTTGAAGATAACGAATTTTCGTTAATTTCGAATTTTTTGGGGGGCAAAATTCGGAAATACCTTCAGAAACGAAACGCTGCCCCCCTCTAGTTTTGAAACGAGTTTAGAATCAAATTTTTCGTGGATCGATCAAGCCTAATATATATATATCACCTTTATATGAGGGGAAGGATTACAGGGGGTGATCTTTATTTCAAGATCCCAGCCTCTGTATCGGTAGTTAGGGATTTCTGTGTTGTGGTTCCCTTTCTGAGGTAAGGGATTTATTAAGGTAACTGCCACCAACGTGAGGCTTTTGAATTATCACCGATGAAATTTGGCTCCACAGACGCAGATGAGATTAAATGAGTCAGTTGTTAACAAAGAACAACAAGTTTATTGCGTACAAGGCTTATGGTTGCAGGTTGATTGATTTACTTATGGAACTTTAAATAAACAAGTGGTTTAATAACTCTTATAACCACCACAACAGTAGTCTTTGGTGTAAATCCACTCTCACTCTCCTACTGATGATATGAATTGTAGCAAACTTTAACCTCAGCTGAGTTCCTTAGTGAACAATGTCCCAACTTTTAATTTGATCTAATACCGATCAAATCCCTGATCACTAGTTTTTTCTCAACTAGAGATCTTAACTAGGCTCCCTTTAGTCTGCCCTGACTAAACATTTTTGGCCAGGCCTGTCTCCTCAGCCCTCCTTGACTGAAAAGCCTCCAGCCACACACACACACACACACACTCGCTTCTCTTTTTAAAACTGCCCTTTTTTCCTTTTCTTGGCTCCACCCACTTCTCCCTCTGATGAGCAGCCAGCTTCGTCTCCTTGGTAACCGCACTACTGTGGATTGAAACAAGATGGCTTCTGTTTCAGCTACTGTTTCAACTGAACACAAATACATACTCCAACAGACAAAATTAAACACAATAACTATGACTTCTCCACACCAGACCACCTACCCTTTATAAATGTTGTTCAAGTTTTATGGTTTCTGTTGAGCATTGTTCCTTTGTCACAACTTTTTGACATGCAGCATGGGCTCTGGATCTGGCTTTCATATCCCCCCCCATTGGAAGGGGGGGCAAGGTCCGGTGGTTCTCCAGGGGCGCAACGGTGTCGGGATCCCGGTATTGTGCCTGTCGGTAACAGCAGCATCCCCTGGAGTGGTTAAGAGGTATCGAGCAGCAGAAGGCTGCCCGATCCCCAGATCCAGGACCCATGCAGGCCTGCCAACCCTGGGTTTTTTTGTGTTTTTTTTGTAAGCAATAAACAAGTTTTGGCCATTTATTAACCCAACACAGTGTGTGTCTCATAATTGGGTTTGCTAGCGGGAGGCTCTAGTCGCGCATGCCCACACAAATAGTTTCATTCTCACTGAACCATGGAGACATAATTGTAAACACTCACAAATGTTCTCAGCCTCTACAAGAAAACCTGTATCTAAATGATAAAACCTAATAAATATCAACTAAATTGTTTTTGCTTAATTCAAGCTATTAATTAAGTCTGAATTAATGAAGATACTAATTAAGTTAGAAATTCTCTAATGAAAATGGGTCACCCAATTAACATGATGGATTAAGTTGGATTTTCAGCTATATTCGTTAATTAAACTATCAATTAAGTTAGAAATTTTCTAATGAAGAAAGGGTAACTTAAATTTGTTTGTAACTTAACCAATTGACAAAATGGACTTTTAGCACCAAGGCATCTTTGTTTACCAACTAAAATATTAAGTAAATGAGATACTATGCCAAGGGTCAAACAAATTTTATATTTCCCAACTGGTTAATCAATAAATGCAAATGACTATAGGGATCATTTTTTATTTTTATCCGTGATTAGAGTATGTTAATTTAGTTTATTCTAAGAGTAAAATATTTTAGAAAACAGGGGGAAACTACAGTTTAGTAAAGAGCTGGAAAGGTTATGCGTTGAAAAGGGAAGCTCTTATCTCTAGAAATTTTGATGTGCCTGCACAGTAATTAGTAAACTAAAGAAAGTGGGGAATTAATGAGATAACATTGTAGAAGAAGAATAAATGGAAAGCAATATACATTTTTTGACAGTATAGGGAGAAATGTGGTTTTCAGAGTTTATGCTGCTATTTGTTTCTCACCCAAGTTCAAATCAGAAACAAAAGGGTGGGATTGGATTAAATTGCCAATAGTATCTTTCAGCTTCACTCTAGTAAGGAATTTACTTTTTCTACTAACTGTTCTATCTGTGATGTATCAACACATCAAGGCACTGCACTGAAGACATGGTCAATCGCCATGAGGTTTTTCACATTTTGAAATAGTTCTGACAGAAAAAGACAAATATTTTTTTGCACAAAACCCGTATATTTGCTTTAAAAAAATTGCAAAGTGAAAAAAGAGAAACACACTACAACTTCCACACTCCTGAGAAATCATATTGATTTACCTTTCTTCCATGCATATACAATAGAGTCTCACTTATCCAACATAAACGGGCCAGCAGAATGTTGGATAAGCGAAAATGTTGGATAATAAGGAGGGATTAAGGAAAAGCCTATTAAACGTCAAATTACATTATGATTTTACAAATTAAGCACCAAAACATCATGTTTTACAACAAATTGATGGAAAAAAGCAGTTCAATATACGGTAACATTATGTAGTAACTACTGTATTTACAAATTTAGCACCAAAACATCACTATGTATTGAAAACATTGACTATAAAAACATTGACTTCTCACAAATTGACTATAAATAAAGATAGAATTGCATAAAATGAAATTACAGTAACAATATTGTTGGAAATTAAATCGATAAAAAGTTCAGTACTTGCTGTCTAGAGAAACATCTGTGGATCCGAGTAGAAGGCCGACTGCGTTGGATAATCCAGAACATTGGATAAGCGGAAGTTGGATAAGTAAGACTCTATTGTACAGTAGAGTCTCACTTATCCAACACTCGCTTATCCAACGTTCTGGATTATCCAACGCATTTTTGTAGTCAATGTTTTCAATATATCATGATATTTTGGTACTAAATTCATAAATACAGTAATTACTACATAGCATTACTGCATATTGAACTACCTTTTCTGCCAA